>NC_136261.1:114546582-114664082 GCF_964187855.1 Myxine glutinosa | reverse complement strand
CCTTATCATCATCCATGTCTGACCTGATGGGGTGGGACTGTTTCGTGTACTACGGGCAGGTAAATGTGTGGTAGGTATTTTCTGTTGGTCAGGATGCATGCGGAAATAGCTAGAGTAGACTTGCTTCCTGGTACTCAGGACAGTAATGGAGTCCGATCTCGACTTAATGTTTTGTATGATTTGGACCAGCTCACTCCCGGGGAGGAGCTTCTGCTCCTTGCTGTCATGGAGACCTACTCCTATTGTGGAGGGGTGCAATTGTATGACCATTCATTCTGACCCTTAGGCTTAGGGGTTAGGATGTGTGTTTGATTGACCATGTACTTCAGCCTTCGGGCTGAGGTACCTGTTTATGCTCATCGGACAGCCTTCTTGGACTGTGAATTTTGGCAATGGGGTTAAAGTACACGTCCCAAGTTTTGTTTAAAAGTTTGATTTTTTGAAAAACCTTTTTAGATAAAAAGTCATCCTTCCTAAGGATGAGGGGCAACAAGCCCAAAACATGTCACAGCAGATGTTTCCTCACAGGAGTGTACTGGTCTATAAAATTGAGAATTAAATTATCTTGCCAGTATTGGCCGCAGTACAACCCTACAGATTTGTGGGGGGGCTGTGGCTCTGCTAGGCTCATGTCTAATTTAGGGCAATGCATGGTCCATCCTCCAACCCACCTCAAGACCCCCACCCTCCATCCCTCCAGACTCCCACTTCACCCCTTCCCCTCCCGCCTCCCATCTTAACCCCTCCCTCCAGACTCGCACTCCACCCCTTCCTCTCCTTCCTTACTTAGTTATAATAAACGTACACTTCTTATAAATAGACTTAGTTATAATAAATGCTGATTTCTTTAAATTTAGCAAATATCACTCCAGATTTTGACATTGATTTAGTTCACGAGATGCGATCCTCAAATCCGAAATCATATTTAGATTATATACTTTAATTAGTCCGTGATA
Source organism: Myxine glutinosa (assembly GCF_964187855.1). Taxonomy (NCBI): domain Eukaryota; kingdom Metazoa; phylum Chordata; class Myxini; order Myxiniformes; family Myxinidae; genus Myxine; species Myxine glutinosa. Next base: position 114,663,126 of record NC_136261.1, on the reverse strand, counting down.
GTCTGTCGTGGAAAATGACATCATATAATGCACAACATAGCTCCAAGCTCCTAATTTAAAAATGATACCACCTACAAAAAGTGATATATACAGTGATTTGTAGGTATGAAGATCAGCCATCCGATGATATGAGTTAGAAAAGTGAAGAAATAAACTTTGAGCACTTAATCACGCAGTAACTGTTGTGGCGTGTTCCCCTGGCAAGGCATTTTGAGCAGGCCAAAACAAAGCTTAAGACCCCCGCCACCCCCTTGGAAGGGATACTGGTCTGACCAAGGATAAAGCCTGTTTTTGTTTTAATTAAATAAGGCATTTAATTACCTTCAAAAGTGGTGTTTTAATTTACCTAAACACCCAGTTTTCATTCTTACACTCCCTTGGAGTTCCCTTGGAAGGCATGCAAAGTTTTGTGTCGATAGATTTCATGGTTTTGCAGTTACGGAGAAGACACACACACATGCACACACACTGATTTAATGTTTAAATAACGTGGGCTAAATGAAATAGTGAAGAATTTTGGAGAAATTTGAAGAAAAAAATTAGTATCACAAAATTTTAGAAAGGTTTAGAAAATATGGAAAAATGGTGCAAATTTTCAGAATGGATTTGAGAAAAATTTACATGAGTTGAATTGGTTGCAATTTGATGACCATCGTGATATGACACCTTTTTCCATCTCATTTCTTGCTTTGGCAGGATTTGGGATGAATGAAGACCGAGTGGGAAAGCGTTCTGGTGTGAGACTGTGGAATTTGTGAGTGTGGCAAATTGTAGGCATGCATGGTGTGGACAATGATTGGTGTGGAAATCTTGTGAGAGAGCAGTGCCCCCTACTGGAGGGAATCTCCAATTAGTGGTAGGTGAGATAGTTGGGTCATCGGATGTGAGAATGGAAACTGAAAATCTGCTGCAAATTTGGAATTGGGCATGACAAATTATAGTTGCATTTTATAGAATTGGGTGCAAACGTGTGGTTGTGAGGGATGTGGTCCAAAGGTTAGATAGAGTGGGTATTGTCGAAGACCTTGGGGGCTTCCTGGGCAGTTGAGAGCTGAAATGGACACCAGAGGAGTGGTATCATTCAGGGATTTAGGGTGTTCAGCCTGGGTAACTATAGATAGGTCCAATGGTGGAGTGCCAGGAGGGTGCAGTTGGTGCCAGGAAAGAGCCACTGTGGGTATCAGGGAAGGCCCCACATTTAGTTATGGAGTGCACAGGAGGGTACTCCTGGTTTGGCCTAAGGTCTTGTCGGTGCCGCAGTGAGTTTGAGACAGATGAGGAGGCTTGAGATGGGACCACACTACCCTGCTAGCTCATTGTGCCAGAGTGGATAAATAAAATTTATGAGAACCACAGCCAATTCGTAAGATGGGCCCACCACGCTGAGAATTGAGAAAAATTGGTCATTAGGACAACCATAGTGAGTTAAATATAATATTGAGAAATGTTGCTTTGTTGTTGCACCAGTGTTTAATATCGGTCTCTCTCCTCACACCATACAATGTATGTCTGCCACTGGCAGGGCTAGAATAGGGAGAATCGGCATTTGAGAAGACTGTTTGTGTCCAAAATTGTTCGGTAAGAGTTAATGTAACAGTCGGTCACCCTTTCTGCCAGCGAGTCAGGTGAAGCCCCGAAGTGAGCTATATCAGTTTTTATTTAGTTTTTAGGTGCACCATTGTTTCCTCCCAGAGGGGGTAGGACTTAGAGCCGGCCTCCTTCCCCTTGCTGTTTAGACTACCTGCAATCATTATCATCAGCTGCAGCCAGCCATAGTCATTGCCATTGCCACCAAGAGGTTTCTGCCAAGCCTGGTCTCTGACTTTTACTTTCTGGTCCAATGGCTAACGAGTTGGTTTGCAGTAGCATGGCCATGAATTGTACATTGCTCACATTAAGTAGTATAGTCCTTCCAGAACATTTGTTGCCTCCTCCTCCATGGGCCTTTGACTATGAATTATGAACTCTCTTTTATTGTTGGTTACTGTGGGAATTTTGAAATGGGGATGCACATCCTCCAAGACACATTTTATTGGCTTATGTGTTTTGAAATTCCACATAGAACTGATAACTGTGTGCAAAAGGATAGATGTGTGTGAGAAGGTAGGATCCTGGCATATAAACTAGGCACTCACCTGCACCTATAGCACTTTACTTATTTTGGGATTAAGTATGGTGGAAACGTTTGTCAGTAAATAGTCATTTTCATCCTGTCCATCCCCAGCATGAGGTGAGACTCGAGGATGTGTCTGAGAAAGAGAGTGTGGGGGACAGTGTTACGAAAAGTACTTAGCGGTTAATGAAGGGGTTAATTATTTAGTTATTCATAGTCAATTTTAGAACAAGATGTCTAGTAATACCCAGATTAGCACTGCCAGGATTGGGTGTGAGAGAGAGCCATGTTCCCCTGTCAGCCCTTGTGTCGTGCTCTTTCCTCTTCTTCTTCTTCTTCTTCTTCTGCTTCTTCTTCTTCTTCTTCTTCTTACTCTCCTTCTTCCTCTCCCAATCCTTTTTATTCAATTTCATGAACGGGTGGCAGCCCGTAATGGTGCCAAGGAAAAGCGGAGCCCAGGTCATGATGTGCAGACATTGGTGCAGCCAATCGGGATGGCCAGTAACGTTAGGGACCCAGAGGGGATATATGTGTGATGCAGTGCTTTTGTAAAGCTTTGTGTAAGGTTTCTTTAGCAGTGAGAGGCTGACTGGAGGGGCACCTCTATGTGTGCATAATGAGTGAGATGGTTGATTGACAAACTCTGCAGGAGTGTTGCATGTTAAGCTGGTGAGTTGCCTGTGGGTCGCACTACCTAATCATTGAAAATGCACATTAAAAGGGGTGGTGATCAGGTGCTGCATCAAACTCGTCCACTTCACCTCGACGACGGACCAGGACCATGCTCACCTCAAAGACGGACCATGCTGCATCATTCCAGCAGTAAAGAGAAGGCGGCCCCCAATTCTACTTCTATATCATTTTGATGACCATTTGATGACCACTTTTGTGGGTGACCGCCACCAAAGGTGGAAGGAGGTGATGTTTTCGCCCCTGTCTGTTTGTTTGTTTGTGAACAAAATATCTCAAAATGTTGTGGACGGATTCGGACGAAATTTGGCAGAGATGTAGCGTATGTCACAAGGACGAAATGATTAGATTTTGGTGAAGATCCGGATTCGGATCCGGCTACTAGAAGTTTTAAAGTGATTCTTTACCATTAGGAGATAGGGCCAAAAACGATACATACATAGCAGGATATCTCAAAAGGTTGTGGACGGATTTGGACGAAACTTGGTGGACAGGTTGGGTGTCTGACAAGGACAAAGAGATTCGATTTTGGTAAAGATTTGAATATGGATTCTGATATGAGTAATTTCTTAAGTGATTCTTCACCATTGGGAGATAGGGTCAAAAACTATACATTGCGGGATATCTCAAAAAGTTATGGATGGATTTGCACGAAACGTGGTGGACAGCTTGAGTGTGTGACAAGGACAAATCGATTCCATTTTGGTGAAGATCTGAATATGGATTCGGATATGAGAAATTTTTTTTTTTTTCAGTGATTCTTCACCATTGAGTGATATGGCCAACCAGGCGGAGGTATGCTCTCTACTGAGTGCCATTTTAGTTTCTTTCTGTTTCCCTCCTTTTCATCTTGCATCCCTAAACAAGTCTACATGTGCTTAGATTAGAAGCTAAGATTAGCATGAAGCCATAATTGTCTCGAAATAAGCACAATTCCGGTGTCCGGTGTTGTCCTTTTCACCGAATTTGATTGCTGTACCATCTGATTTAGGTAATTCCTTTAAATTCCCAGTGTTTTATTACCTGTGTTGCAGTCAGCAACACAGGGGTTACGATCAGCACTCGGGGCGTAATAAATTATCAATTGGAAATATAAGAGCACCATGGTTTTGTGGAGCAAATTGAATTATATGTATCAAACCTCTTATACCTGTGGCCAGCGCTACCTGTGGATTTGCCTCTCACTCACGGCTAAATTTTGTGTAGTCTCCTGCCGGTGTGTCATGGTTTTCATGTTTGGGAGATTGAGCCCATTACACTATTGCAACAGTGATTTGACTTATTTGTTTTCTACACAGTAGGAAAACATATAGTCTGTACTTTATGGAATACTAGCAGGATTATCCAGGATGCTGTTCGAAATTTGTTGGAATTTTGAAAAAAATCAACTTTTTTGTGGGTGAATAAAACACTTCCCTACACCCACTAAGGGCATCGGAGATCATTTAATATTACCGTTCACATAGCTGCAAGGATAAAGCGAATAAAAAGATAAACATGGTCCTTCGGCACTATAGAGCGATGAAAAAAACCCCCCAAAAAATGGAAGTTTTTTTTTTTAAAATTAGAATTTTTGTTTTTGGCCTAAAACACTCCCAGGCACTCACTGATGAACCTAAAGGTATTAAAGCTTCATTATGTCATTGTGCTGATGTGACATTTGTACAAGCTACACCACGAGTATTTGATTGCTGTTAAAAGAGGTTTCGGAGAACCACAGCTGCTTTCACATTTGCCAAAAAAGTGATGCAATGACCGTAACATAAGGAAGACATCGTAGAAGATGGGGGTGCATAATCTTTTTTTGCAAGTGTCGATTATTAGCAGACTCTGTGATTATTGTTTGTCCGTTTTATGCTTCTTTTTCTTGATTCTATAGTGAGTGTGAAACTTGTGCAAAAATTTGAGTTTTGTGACATGCGTGAGATGTACATGAGGGAGGACGACAATGGGTGAGGGAGGATGGACCAGGGATTAGTAAGTAGGGATGGGTGTGAAGTTGTTGTTTTTTTGTATACATAATCAAAGCTCGTGGAAGAGCTCGAGTAGAATGAAAGGGAACCAAATAGAAAGGGGGAAACACCAACAGCAGAGTAGAATTGAGATCAAGGGGAGGGGAAGAAGGACACATGGAAGCGAACAAGTTAGACTTTAACTCATGAAAGGAAGAGGTCGAGACAATATACTCAGGAAGACAGTTCCATTGTCGGGAAAAGGGTTTGAAAAATTGAAGGTGAGCGTTGCATTTCGACTTGTGGAGTGTAACAAGGAAAGGGTTTCTGGCAAACTGTTCGCAACCTGGAGTGTGATCTGTAGTATATTTTCACATTATGTTGTTTTGTGATTGTTGTTTCTGAGCAACAATTAGCTCCATGAAGTTCCAAATGCCTATAAAACTATAGAATTACAAAATAAATCACATAACTACTGTATGTACCGGAGTTAAAAACAGAGAAGAATATGAGATGCATACAAACATGATGCGCATAAACAGGAGGAGGAAGAGGAAAGGAGCAGTGAGGGACGAGGAAGGACAATGAAAGACGAGGCAAAACGGATGTAAAAGAAGAACTAAAAAAAGACAAACGAAAAGATAAGTTCACAGAATATTTAAGAGGTATGCAAACTCATCTTTGAGCTGTTTATCCTGGGTTCGAATTCCAACACAGCTGTACCTGTTACTCTGGTGTTTTGCATACTGAGCGATGCATCAATGTTGGCAGCAGCCATTGGAAGGACATTGCCCTGGAGGAAGCACATGTGAGCACTGCGGTTAACAATCGATATAAAAGATCCTTTTTAGACGAGTTATCAGCAGTACCTTGAATAAAATTCCAAACTTTTGCCGTAACTGTATGATGTGCATTAATAATTTAGCAATGTGACATTTCTGTGAGTATGAAAGTAGCTTAAAAGAACTTTTTTGAAATGTTGATCCACAGCTAATGGAGTGTGAATGAACATTATAACGAGCTTCAAAATTTCCACATTGCAAGAATTTCTTTTTTGGATACCATATTGCAATATTTATTTATGACGAGAGGCAAACTAACGGTCAGCATTATAACTGAATCATTCAAGAAAAACACACCTAGTAGTCAGGTTCACTATGTTTTTTCGTTCAAAATCATGGTAGATTAGCAAACCTATACATTTTTGGAAACGTTATTACATGGAAAATCTGAAAATCAATGTTTACATTTGCCATTTCCGACCAATTCGATTCGACCAATTCGACCAATCGACCAATTCCATTCGACCAATTCGACCATTCGACCAATCGCTTCGATCGACCATTCGACCATTCGACCAATTCGATCGATTCGATTCGATTCGATTCATATCGATTCGATCGACCATTCGACCAATTCGATTTGCCAATCAATTTGACCGACCTTTGCTTGTGTGGAACGGACTGTGAAAACGATGCGGACTATATTGTCGGATACGACACACAGGACAGTGATGACGAACTCTAAATGGCATATTCTGTAATCGTGTATGTTTGATGCCATTGACTGCCTGTGTATATTTTGTCATTGACTGCCTGTGTAGATGTGAAGTTATACTGACTGCATGTGTATATATGATTTTGCTGACTGCCTGTGTATGTTTGGTGATATGAATTATTGTGACACATTTTGATGTTATTAACTGCCTGTACAAAATGATAACATGTATTTGATTATGCAACTTAGCGTGAATATAAAGACTATTTTGCAATTCAAAACCTTTGATTCGTGTCTTACCATTCCCCATAGCACTAATTTGATACTTTCATTGGATTCCTTGTCCCTGACAATATAGGTTTAGTATATTTTTAAAAGTTTTTAGGGTAATTAGAGGCAGAAATAGAACAAAATATGTATTTTACAGTGGCCATTTTGAAAATCCAAAATGGCCGCCATACAGGTATCTCTCCAAATGTAAACATTGATTTTTAGTTTCCTTATGCTATAGCCTTTCCAAAAATGTATAGGTTTGCTAATCTACCATGATTTTGAACGAAATATAATTTATTGACATAGTGAACCTGACTATAGATCAGGAGTGTCCCAAACAATAATTCAATTGGATGATCATCATCCATATAATAACGCAGGACTATCTGTATGTCTGTCTGTCCATCCCAGAATAACTACTCCCTCAGTTTTGGGCCTAGCCCTGCCAAACTTTCCGTGGAACCTTTTGGGATCTCAGCAGGTGTCCTAAGGTGGGTGGGAGGTTTCATGCATTTTTCAATACAATTATGATTTTGAGTTTCCACCCGAACAAAGCTACTCTCTCTCAGCATGTAAACTCATTCACAGGTTCGGCATTCGCAGTTTCACCATTTACCGCATGTGGAAACATTCTCTGGTTCAGTAATATCTCAATACAATTGAGATAATGCAAATCCACCCATACGACGCCGATCTTTCTCCCATAGGTGGAAAAAGTCTATCAATAAGTTTTGCAATGAATTAAATTTTCCGCATGTAGATACATACACGAGAGGGTTCGGCATTCGCCGTTTCGGCATTAACCGTGTATTGACTTTTCTGTCTTGACATCACACCACATTTGCTCGAGACGTTTTTCTGTCTTTCTGTAATAACCCATTTTCTTCATTGTGGCACATAAGAGCCAATCCCATCACCCCAGACAAAACTATCACCATCGTCATTGTTATCAGCTTCATAATCGGAGTTTTCATAAAATTTAACAAAACAATTTTTTTGGAGACTTCGGGCATAGCACAGGTACTTTGCTAATTCTTTTTACAAGGTGAACTATAATGGTACAATATTTCACATCTTTTATACATGTAGGCCAAATAATATCCATCGTACAACCTAATGATTATATGACAGGCATCTCAGATTTCTCATCACCTCAAATCTTGTAGCATATAGATCGCAGTGATGGATCAAAAGATAACAGTTTAAGTGATTCTTCAGTCTTCACCATTGGGAGATAGGGCCAAAAACGATAAATAGCAGGATATCTCAAAAAGATTGTGGACGGATTTGGACGAAACTTGGTGGACAGGTTGGGTGTCTGACATGGACGATTCGACTCGATTTTGGTGAAGATCTGAATATGGATTCTGATATGAAAATTATTTAATTTTTAAGTGATTCCTTACCATTGGGAGATAGGGCCAAAAATGATATATAGCAGGATATCTCAAAATATTGTGGACGGATTTGACGAAACTTAGTGGAGAGGTTATGAGTGCAACAAGGGGGAATTGATTATATTTTGGTGAAGGTCTAAACATGAATTAGAATACGAGGATTATTTAATTTCTTAAGTGATTCTTCACCATTGGGAGATCGGGCTAAAACTGATACATAGCAGGATATCTCAAAAAGTTATTGACGGATTTGGACGAAACTTAGTGGACCGGTTGGGTGTTTGAAAAGGACGCATCGATTCGATTTTGGTGAAGATATGAACATGGATTGGGATACGAGAGTTATTTAATTTTTTAAGTCAAAAGCAATAAATAACATGATATTTAAAAAAGTTATAGACGAGTTATGACTAAACTTGGTGGACGAGTTGGTTCGGTGACAAGAACAAGCTGATTCGATTTTGGTTCAGGTCTGGATCCAGATATGACCTATCAGTGGGATACAAAACGTAAACTGTTAACCTGGTGGAGGTATGCTCTCTACTGAGTGCCATTCTAGTTTTTTGCTCAATTGACAGTGATGGGACCATGGACCACAGCTTGAGAGTAAAGAAGAGGAGAGTTAAGACAATCACTCAGAGAGTAGTTAATGCATGCAATGATCTACCTGGAAAGGTGGTGGCACTGGCCGCACAAACAGTAGGTAGGTTTAAAGTATAATTACAGACTTGGCATTTAATATGGAATATTTTTTTTGTGGGGGTGAACTTACTTTTCAAGATGTCTTAGAACCAAAAGTTCATTGGAATTATGTTGAAATTATTCTAGATTTTGTTAACTAGGGCATGCCCGTACTATATATATATCTAAAATTATATCCCCCCCCTCTATTTACATGAAATGGTTTGGTCCATTCGCAAAGCCAAAGCGAACGGCTTGCGAGTACGGTGACAATCCCCCCCCTCTATTTACATGAAATGGTTTGGTCCATTCGCAAAGCCAAAGCGAACGGCTTGCGAGTACGGTGACAATCCCCCCCCTCTATTTACATGAAATGGTTTGGTCCAAAGCGAACGGCTTGCGGAGTTTGGTAAAGAAATCGCCATAGTTCGGTAACTACTTCTCCGATTAATATGAAACCTTGAAAAGGCACATCCTCAGGTCCCCAGCAATATACCTGGCAAGTTTCAAGTATATCGGACCCGTGGTTGTCGAGAAACAGCGGTCACAGACACACAGACACACAGACACACAGACACACACACATACACACACACATACACACAGAGATTACTGGAATTATAGATAGATGAGACCTTTAAAAGAAACAAAAACCACATTTGACATTTCGAAACAAATAAATTGATCCTTGAAAGTGATGTAAACTGATATCGAACTCAATTCATGGACAGTACTGTGTTAAACTTCTGTACGTTTTCCAGAAGTATCTTTTTATTGAGCACATTAGCCCAAAATTTTTTTAACAAAAACAAAAGTTAAATTACGACTGGGATTATGGGCAGTAAAATTACAGTTCAGTACTTCGTGTAACCCCCACGAGCATTCAGGAGAGCATGTACACGTTGAGGCATGCTGATCACGAGACTTGCCAAGGTTTGGACAGGAATCGCTTGCCATGCAGTTACAATAGCCTGCTGCAATTCACGCACAGAGGCAGGCTGCTGGTCCAAGTTGTCGATTTGCCGCGTTAATTCTGCCCACAAGTTGTCTATCGGATTCATATCCGGGGACATGGCAGGCCACTCCATATGCTCTACACCACGGTCAGCAAGAAAGTGTTGGATCATGCGAGCACGATGAGGCCGTGCAATGTTATCTTGGAAGACAAAGTTTCCTCGAAAGGCTGCACAAACAAATGGAGCAATGTTTCTTCCAGAATGGCCCTGTGCTTGAACTGGTTCAGGTTTCCATTCAGAACAACCAGGTCAGTTTTGCCCCCTGCATTAAAAGCAGCCCAAACGATCACCCCACTACCTCCAGATTGGACTCTTGGCACTATACAATCTTCGTTGTAGGCTTCATGCACTTGTCTGTGCACTCGGACGCGGCCATCTTGACGATAGACCAGAAATCTAGACTCGTCACTGAAGATCACGTAATTCCAGTGTCCTGGCTGCCATTGACGGTGCTCTCTGGCCCACTGCAATCGGCGCTGGCGGTGTTGTCTGGTCAGATGTGGCTTTCTCAGGGGACGCCTGGCACGATAGCCTGCTTGAACCAGTCGTTGGTTGACTAGCCTTCTGGATGGATACAGGCACATTTGTCAGTTGCTGCCACTCAGCCCTAAGCCGATTACCTGACTTGGTACGGCCATTGCGGACTAACCAGTGCAGCTGGCAATCATCCCTCCTTGTGGTTCTGCGGGGACGTCCTGGCCTCGGTATTGGAGTAGGGACACCCCTCTGAGCATTTCATTTCAGGATCTTTGACACCTGACCTTGAGTGATGCTATACTGCCGAGCAATAGCACGCTGTTTCATGCCGGAATTTCGTAAAGCCACCACTAAATGACAAACAGCATTGTCGAGTTGACGGACCATCTCCAGGGGAAGCGGCAATAGCTTTTGTAGACGTGCAGCAGTTGTTTTCCACTAATACAGAACACAACAACCCTTATATACCTGATTGTGAAGCCAATCGTCAAATGTACCTGTCCGTACATTTTGCCACGCCACCTGTGATATAATCCTGTTGTTGAATTCTTGCTGCGACAGACAATCAGTGGCATGGTTCTTTTAACAAAGAAATCACCGAAGCGTAAAAGAAACTCACCAGATTGATATACCGAGTTCAGAAAGTAAACCCAAGTCAAGAAAAAAAAAAATATTCCATGTTAAATGCCAAGTCTGTAGATAGGTACATAAAAATCATTGCAGATAGAGGGATACATTGATATTGGCAAGATTGTGCAGTCTTTATGGGCCTCATGGCCTCCTCCTGCATTGAAGTTCTTTGTGAGACCCTTCTTAACCCTAATCAGGCTCGGTTATTTTGGATTCTCAAAGCCGGACCTGAATTCTAGGCTTCTCAAAGCCGGGGCGGATTTGATGGCAACTGTAGATCCGATTGTTATAAAATTAGTATTAAAACGTGAATAAGAGTTGAACAGAAAAAATCATGAAAGCTGAGCACGAGAAGGGAAACTTTTCTGATAATGAACGGTTAAAGAAGGCTCATTGATGAGCAAAATGACAGGGCACAGGGGGTTGAGTCATTGGGGAACCTCTGGACATGGAATGAGCATATGAACAGCTTCTGACAAAAAATGATTGTATAAAACAGTTGTGGTTGATATACCAATTGTGATGGTTCACAGAAGTTAAATTTACTGGGAGTAGAAGAGAACACAACTGGGGGGTGCAAGATGCTCTGCGATGCCAATAACCTTGATCATTGGAAGGAGTGCAATTGAATGGACACAGGAATTTTATTTCGCAGGCAGGATGAAACAACGGCAAAGTAATGGAGGCGTTGGAAAATCAAGATTTTGAAAGTATACAAAAAAATTGGTCACTGGTGAGGTTTTGTAACGTATGTGAACTGGTGAGGTTTTGGAGGGGTGGGTGGTTGAAACGGTTAGAGGTGAAAGACCATATGAGAAGCTTTGTAAATATAATAGGTTACTAACTTTTATAGTTTGAGACTGCCTTGAGCCAACATCAGTTCCTGTGCCAATTGTTCTCCAAGTAGATGCTGCCAATCGTGTTTAGAGATTATGTCTTTGCATTGTCTCGGAATAATTTGTGGAATGTTTTTTTGTTGGTCCACAAGTGAGAGCCATACTTTGTTAAACTATTTAAAATGCCTTATATGTCATGAAACATTTGGGGTTGCCAAAGAAATCTTGATGAATGAAAAATGCCTATCCTATATGCATTGATATATCACAGTGATTGTCGTATCCCTGTAAACCATTTTCCTAATGGACAGTGCAATCTGGCCTTTGTCAGGCAGCGTGCTCCTGCATCACAGAGCATCATGGTATAGCTTGACATTGACTGTACATCTTGATTGGCCTCTGTTGTAGAACAGAGTAAAATGGCGATCCAACATGGTCCCCTAGCCATTAATGGACTGCTTTGTCAGCTTTGTCAGCAGACAGACTTGTTAACTGCTCATCCCATCGATTAATTACCATGGTAGAACGACGCCGATAAGTTGGAGGATAAGGTTGACAACAGGATATTTGCGCGTGTAATAAAGCGCAGTAGTGGAAATCGGATCGACAATGAGCCTGGTGTTGGCTTAGCGGTTAGGGTGCCGGCTTGGGATCCTAGGATCCTGGGTTTGAATCCCAGTTGATCGCTGAATTAACGCCAGGGGGGTTGACTCAGCCTGTCATCCTTCCGAGGTCGGCAAATTGAGTACCAGTTCACTGGTAATTCCCTGTGTGTCGCAAGAGGCGACTAACAGGGTTGGTGGCAGGAAGAGCATCCGGGTATAAACCATTGCTTCAAAAAAGGGGACTACGGTGCCTGAAAAAGGTCAACCCCTGCTCTGCGGGGAATAATGGCCTCTAAAGGTGGTTCAATGAGGTGTGCGTGGGGCAACAGACTTGAACACCTGCAGGGAAGATGTCACGACAACAAATCCAAGAAGACTTCCATGGGCAAGAAAAAGGTTTGAAAAATTGAAGCCGAGTGTTTCTTTTAGACTTGTGGAGTGTAACAAGGAAATGGTTCTCGGTAGACTGCATGTAACCTTGATGAGCGTTATTTGCTTCACGACTTTTCTCATTTCTCTGACTCTTCCAGCTTGGCCTCGGCGAGTGCTTCTACTTCCAGCCCTGTCCTGTGTGCCCTCCTGACGGGCAACTCCTCGTTGCACTTTATCGCAACCTGGGCTCCTACTTGTTCGGCGCAGCTGCCACTCTCTCACTCACTGCTGTGGCCAAGACAACGGTAGGCCGACTGAGGCCGCATTTCCTGGATGTGTGCAAACCGGACCCAGCACGCCTCAACTGCTCAGCTGGCTACATTATCGCTGACCTGTGTTTGACTCGCACAAATATGGTGAATGAAGCCAGGTAAAATAATTACTTATAGCAGTTTATTTTACTGTGTTTAAATCAGAGAGCCAATATTTATTGAATTTATGTTTTTCATGAATTTCTGTTTAAATATCTTCAATATTTCTTGAATTTCTGTTGAATATTTGAAAGGTTATGTTGTCTAACAACTTGTCAGCATTTTGGAATAATATACAGAAGATGAGTTGCTGGATTAAATTGATGTCCAGTCGGTTCCATGTTTTACCTGAACTGCAGATGTTAAAGAGTTCAGGCTAAAGAGCATCTTTTACCTGAATAATGACCCGTGGCTCTACCACCGCCTGCCCGCATCACATTCCGCACATTCCAAATAAGATCGTAGTCGGGTACGTGAGATGGCAATTTCATATGGACAGCGAGTGGTCTCCTCCCAAAGCCTGTGAGGTCAAGAAATGTCATCCATCAGGAGAAAGTCAGCATAAAACAGCACCAGCAAAAGGGGAGAAGAAAACCATCTTGGACATAATCAATGGGTGGTTGACCAGTCAAGTTAACCATCACGAAACATGTCGACGTCTGTGGAAGTCACATTCTGGAGACATCGCCATTCACATATTACACCATTATGAAAGTCTAAACAGAACCTGACTCATTCATAAAGAACTACCATTCAAAATAGTTTTAGTGGATGTGATTGTTTGCCAAATCCAACTCTATGGTTTGTTCCGGTCAAGGGAATTCCCATTATTTGCCCGCAAGCACAAATACTCCAGTCCTTGTGGTCAGTGACTCCACTGGCATTTTCGACTTATCGGGTTGGACCAGATGATAAACATGTCCTGTTTGGCGGCAATCACCATCAATGATCTGTGGATGAGATGACTTTTACTAGATTTAAACCACATCACTTCCAATTGCACTGTAACTACTCACCCCCCACACCCTCTTGACCTCGAATAGGTCATGCCATTCGCTCTCGAAGTTCCTGTTCATGTAAATGCCGCCGTCGTTGAGATATTTTCAAGGGATGAATGTATTTGTAAAGGATTGGATTGTTGACAACCTGAAATTACTCACCAATGATTGAGCTTTGGGTGAAATTTGAACATCTGGTTGTGGCAAGGTGTATGAAAAGCACGTGCAAGTCTTTTATGCCAATCGTGGTTAAGCCTGGATTGCTCATGATTGGTCACCGCCCACATGCAACAACAATATGTATTTCCTCAAAAATTCCCTTTTGGTTATGTCATACAAGGGACGTTGGAAAGGTTTCTGGAACGAGATGTCTTTATCCCAGAATCGCCAACTTTGTATTTCCAATGCGTCCTAGTAACTTTCGATGAGCACATTCCTCTGGTCACAGTTTTTAGTCCCCACAACCCCATCATCGTTTCAGCTCAACCACAAACCTTTAACCTAATATTAATGACAGTCTACATATTATGAATGCAAAACAGCTGATTTTTGACACCCTCTTCTTCCCTATGTTTTGTACATTCTTTTCCCCTTTTTTCTCTTTTTACATACCCCAACCTTTTTTTCCCCCTTCTTCTGTAACCAACCTTCCATGCCACCACTTCTCTTCTCCAACCTCATATCAATGACAGTCTACATATTAGGTATGCAAAACAGCTGATTCTTTGACACCCTCTTCTTCCCTATGTTTTGTACATTATTTTCTCCTTTTTTCTCTTTTTAGATACCCCAACCTTTTTTCCCCCCTTCTTCTGTAACCAACCTTCCATGCCACCACTTCTCTTCTCCAACTTTCTTTAACCTCATATTAATGACAGTCTACATATTATGAATGCAAAACAGCTGATTCTTTGACACCCTCTTCTTCCCTATGTTTTGTACATTATTTTCCCCTTTTTTCTCTTTTTAGATACCCCAACTTTTTTTTCTTTCTTTCCCCCTTCTTCTTTAACCAACATTCCATGCCACCCCTTCTCTTCTCCACCTTCTTTAACCTAATATTAATGACAGTCTACATATTATGTATGCAAAAAAGCTGATTTTGACACCCTCTTCTTCCCTATGACTATGTTTTGTACATTATTTTCCCCTTTTTTCTCTTTTTAGATACCCCAACCTTTTTTTTTCTTTCCCCCTTATTCTGTAACCAACCTCCCATGCCACCCCTTCTCTTCCCTTCTTTAATCAATTTTCCTCATTGTTTGCATAACTTGTAAATGCCCCCAATCTTGCAAACAGCATCGCTTTTCACACAAGTGAACCTATTTCGTGCTCCGAAACAATATCTAAACCGAACTCCAATGTACGTAAGTGTCCACATCTCACTGAATTTATCTCACGAGTCAGGCCCAGCTAGCAAAATACCACTTGTATAGTCAACCGGACAGTGATTCAGCGCTTGCCTCTGTTGAATCACGAAATGACCAGCTCGGTCTTTGTCCCTCACAAAGGCCATCGCTATGTGACCAGAATGGTATCTCGATCCTTTCCAGGGATGCCTTTAAAACAACATGCTCCATTACGCTAGCCAGCACTCACTAGGAATCTCGCGGCACTGTTTACAGTGGACCCACTTGGTTTACTTCATGGTCAAGCATGACCCTGTAACCCCTAATGGCGTGCAGCCTTTATGTACAACAAACATATGCTTCCCGTGCCACACAAAGGGAGAAAGAAAGACATAAACAGCAAAAACTGCACATGCCTTAGCCGATTCGGTTGCACCTCAGCCTACTACCACCTACCGTTGTACACAATGGCGTGGCCTTCACGCAGCAACCCGGTCGCCTCAGCCCGCTCGCATTTCTGTGTTTTACAGGAAGTCGTTTTTTTCTGGCCACGCTTCCTTTTCTATGTACACCATGTTGTTCCTGATTGTAAGTATTTTTGCTCTCAACATGACACCTTTTCCTACAAGCTCGCATGAATTTTCTGTTCTGATTGTGTTTGCCGCTCACGTATACAAAATGGCTGTGCACACCATCTCGTAGAGCTGAGTGCTGTGTTGAGTGATTGCAATGAATGACTGCCTTTTAGACCCTATTACCTCGGCATCATCTAGAATGTTGTCATTAAAACAATATCCTAAACCAACACATTCACAAGTGCCCCTTCCCCTTCCTCATATTCTTACACTCCATGGACCTTTGGCCTTCCTGATTTTACATCTCAAGGAGTTTCATGATTACTCTTGCAATTTTCAAAAGTATTACAATTTATTTCTGATAGAATTTAATCTTTTTTTCCCCCTATTTTTCTCATCATAGTTTTATTTGTGTTTTAGAGTATGAATGATTTCTACGGTTTACATGCATAGACTGGTTGACAAGAAAAAGTAGTAAAACAGGTGAAGATGTGATGAAACTTGATGTCGCGGATCAAAAATATGATCCACGGTCGGTCTCAACGGGCCAATTTGTTGACAGAATATGGGCTTTGACTTTGCATATGGGCTGTGAGAATAAAGCAACAAAAACCAGGTGAGCAGTTTACGTTTTGTATCTCAGAGTAGACAAGAAAATAACAATACAGAATCATATTTAGTCAAAATCATCCGTCCACAACTTTTTAAGATATCCCGCAATGTATAGTTTTTGGCCCTATCTCCCAATGGTGAAGAATCACTTAAAAAATTATACTAGCCGGATCGGGATCCGGATCTTCAACAAAATAGAATCGATTAGTCCTTGTCAGTCACCCAACCTGTCCACCATGTTTTGTCCAAATCCATCCTTAACTTTTTGAGATATCCTGCTATATGTTGGTTTTAGTGCTATCACTCAATGGTGAAGAATCACTTAAAAATTTAAATAATTATCATATCCGAATCCATATTCAGATCTTCACCAAAATCGAATCGATTCTTCCTTGTCATACGCCCAACCTATCCACAAAGTTTCGTCCAAATCCGTCCATAACCTTTTGAGATATCCTGCTATGTGTCGTTTTTGGCCCTATCTCCCAATGGTGAAGAATCACTTAAAAATTCTAGTAGCCGGATCCGGATCTTCACCAAAATCTAATCATTTCAGCCTTGTCACATACGCTAACTCTCTGCAAAATTTCGTCTGAATCCGTCCACAACATTTTGAGATATCTTGTTCAAAAACAAACAACCAAAGACAGACAGACAAACAGACAGGCATGAAAACATAACCTCCATCCACCTTCTTTGGCGGAGGTGATAAAATGGTTGAAAGCTGTCCATCTTAAAAGATCACAAAGTACTGCAAAAGCTCTGATGAAGGGTTTCGTCCAAAACATCAGCAGTTTGTTATCTTATATAACTTTAACCATTTTTACCTCTGCCACCAAAGGTGGATGGAGGTTATGTTTTCACCCCTGTCTTTGTTTGTTTGTCTGTCTGTCTGTCTGTTTGTGAACAAAATATTTCAAAAAGTCATGGATGGATTCGGACGAAATTTGGTGGACAGATTGGGTATGGGACAAGAAAGAATTGATTCAATTTTGGTGAAGAGTCGAATCCGGATCCAGATCAAATAATTTTTTAAAGTTATTCTTCACCACTGAGTGATTGGGCCAACAACGATATATAGCATGACATTTCAAAAAGTTGTGGACGACTTATGACTAAACTTGGTGCATGAGTTGTGTAAATGACAAGAACAAGCCGATCAGATTTTGGTTAAGGTCTGGTTCCTGATCTGGCGTGGCAGTGGGATACAAAACGTAAACTGTTCAGCCTTGCGGGAGATATGCTCTCAACCGAGTGTCGTTCTCGTTTATTATTACCCTCGCCAAAGGATAGGGTATTGAATTTGAGTCCGTTTGTTTGTTTGTCTGTTTGTTTGTTTGTCCGCACAGAATAAATATGATTTTCTCTGCAACCATTGGTCCGATTGACAGGAAATTTTCACCATTGGTGCAACTCCACCTGTAGAATTTTAAAAAGATACTATGACGTCAGAGGTCACGTGGTATTGGCAATTTTCACCATCGGTGCACCTCCACCAGTATAATTTTTTATGATAATTATTACGTCATAGGTCACGTGGTCTGGGGGCCATCTTGGAAAAAAAACAAAAAAACTTTGCACCTCTATATCTCTGAAAGCGCTGCATAGAAAATATTGGGGCATGACTCATTGTAAAGAACTCTCCATGGGGAATAACATATGTTAATGATGATGTCATCGATGCCTCCATTATGACGTCATAATTCGACAGTACAAAACTTCATCTGATCAAGATGAAATTTATTGAGCATCATCTAGGGATAAATTGGTTTAGAAAAAAAATAATGATGACGTCATCGGTCACTTGGTTTGGCCGCCATATTTTGTTTTCACACAAAAGCCTTAAAAAGCACTAAAAACACGTCATGGCGAGGTCTGAAATCTCTTATTGCTCTTTCTTGTTATCCTTGTAGTGTATAGATAAAAGTACATTGATGTCTACTTTTGGCGTTGTCGTATTCATAATTTATGCAGAAAGTCCTCCAAAATCTTTAGATCGATGGGAAAAATGTAAAAAAAATTAAGAAGAAAGAAACTGTTGAAAAAAAAAAGGAGAAAACAACAAATAAATCTTATGGTGAGGAACAAACCATGAAAGTTTAGATTATAAGGCACTGTACTATTCAGCATAGTTTTGCTGCAACATGAAAGTGCATACGGTTGTTGGTTAGAAAAAAAAGGGAAATGAATTTCACTTTTGAGTCAATGGATTGCTTTGTTCCAGGTGAAAGACCATTTGCTGTATGCCCTCAAAATCAACCTTGAGGATGTCAGCAATGTTTTGTCTTTGAGATGACTTCCAAAATCATGCATCCTCTTAGGGGCCAGGCACATGGTACATATGTAGAAAGTGGAGACGGGGGTAAACTGGGAAAATTTAATAGGGAGAAGGAAAGCAAGTTGGGAGGAAATCAATTGTAAGGAAGTTTGAAAGGACGTAATGAAGATAGACATACGCGATGTAAAACGAGTAGGGGGTGGCCTTGAGATGCTGCATATTTGTGTATAAAAAAGAGAAAATGTCATTGTTTTTATTTCGTGCTGAGCCTTGATTATTAAAGGCAGGGATACAATTTAAAATGTATTTAAAATGTTTTTGACATTGTTTCACACACACTTACTATTCTGTCTGAATTATGTTTTCACAAATTTTTATTCCAAAATGGTCCTATCATGTTATCAAGACATGAGTTTGTAATTGCTTGGATATCTCAATCCAAACCTTATCTTATCAGACCGGCAATCTTTTTTTTTTAATGAGTTTCTTAAACTCCATTTGTTTATGTTTGTTACGTTTGTTACGTTTCCGTTTGTTTGTCTGTTTCTTTGTTTGTCCGCACAGAATAAATATGATTTTCTCTGCAACCGTTGGTCCGATTGACAGGAAATTTTCACCAAAGGTGCAACTCCACCTGTTTAATTTTTTAATGATAATCATGACGTCATAGGTCACGTGGTTCGGCCGCCATCTTGGGAAAACCGAAAAAAATTGCATCTCTATATCCCCGAAAGCGCTGTATAGAATAAATTGAGACATGGCTCATTGTAAAGAACTCTCCATGAGGAATAACATATGTTAATGATGATGTCTTAGGTGCCTCCATTATGACGTCATAATTCGACAAGTACAAAACTTCATCCGATCAAGATGAAATTTCTTCAGCATAATCTAGGGATAAATTGGTGGGGAAAAAATAATGATGATGACGTCATCGGTCACGAGGTTCGGTCGCCATATTTGTTTTCACACAAAAGGCTTAAAAACCACTGAAAACACATCCTGGCGAGGGTCTGCAATCTCTGATTGCTCTTTCTTGTTTACTATTGCAATTAACGGAATATAGCTTGTAGTTTGTTCTTCCTACAATTTTGGACTTTTGTGGTTATGTTGACTCAGCTATTCGCACAATTTCACTTGAACCGCATCAATGATTGCAACACTTAATCCTCCTCCCACCAACTACAAACCATAAGGTCAAAATTGCAACCATCATTAACATTGTTTTCGGATTAACGACAACCATCATCATTGCGGGATATCTTACGAAATACTCTTCTTTCTCCAGCCATTGAACATCGTTTGGGTTACATCCTGGAAATCCACACATTACAGGTTTTTCCTGCCGAAACAAGAATGGATGGAAATGTAAAATAAGTCAGGGCAGCATCTCTGGGCTTCTTTCATGTTTTTAATGTCCTTTGGCCATTAACATTTTGGCAAGCTTTTGAAATAGGCAATGCATCATCTTCTCTAATAGCTAACTGTTCAACTCTGTTCTTACAAGCAGATAATGCCCCTTAAGGGTACATTTTAGCCCCAGTTGGACTTAGTCCAAAACGGGGGCTTGTCTCGTCTGTCTGTCTGTCCATATCTTGGACATCTATGGACCGATTTTGTTCATACTTGGCAGAAAGACAACACATGATGGTATACATATGTGCATCATTTTGTTTCACGATGCAATCAAAGAAGGCCAACTGGCGGCCATCTTAGTTGTAAAAAAAACAACATGATGTTGAACACGTCCTCAGACATGCATTTACCGATCTTGTTCAAACTTGGCTTGCAGATAAAGAATGATGGCTTACATATGCACAGATCAGATCCAAGATGGCTGACTGGTGGCCATTTTGTTACCGTACTTAAACGTGCTCCCAACCATTTCTCGACATGCATGGTCCGATTTTGTTCAAACTTGGCACAAAGACAATACATGAGAGTATACATATGTAGAATATCTTGTTTTGTAATCCGATAAAATATTGCCGACTAACGACCTTTAGCTCCATACAGCAGAATTACTAAAATCACGAGAGCTATGACGTTTTATGTCTTTTTCTCTTTGTCTTTCATACTCTTCAAAGTCGTTGTTGTCTCGTGGGGTCATGTATATGGTGGAATATTCATCTATTAGTTTTTGTTGAACAATAATGGACATTTTAACAACATCATTGATGACTGCTACTACTACTACTTTTTTATATGCAGAACAAGGATGCAGGGTAGCATCATTGGCTGATTTGAGGGTGCAGCTGAGCTGCTGATTAAATGTCCTCTGGAGGTTAGTGCAGTAATTTGAAATTTGTTTAACTAGCAACGGTACCCGTCCTATGGGCGGGGCTTCAATTGGGAAGCACAAATGAAAAGGAAAAATATCAGAAATTGAAGGCTTTTTTATTTTAAACGATTCATATAAACATCCATTAAATCATATCACATGCATATCATCAAAATCTAAACAGTACATGGCGCCCATTTTGAAAAATATTGAATTCTGCAAAACGGAAGTGGCCACTACTCGTCTTTCTCAGTCGCACGTTTATGTGTGAAGAGTGCACGCCGAATCTGTAACACAGAAGCGGCCGCTACACCTGTTTCTCTGTCGCTTTGCACAGGCTGCCATGTTACTTCAGAGCCGCACGTTTATATAGGAAGAGTTTGTCAGGAGTCAATGTACTCTCTCCTGGTACGTAGAATAAACAGTATTTGTAGAATTTCAACAAAAGCCACATCACTGTTCATATCGGTAAATATTATTCCATCGTGTTTGGGAAAATTGGAAAACTTGGAAAAACAATATAGCCCATTTTACTCCCAGGGGTCCCAGGAATACCCACCCAAAATATCGTTGCGATCGGTTGAGCCGTTTTTGCGGTTCCTTCGAACGGACAGACGGACATTTGGTGAATTATAGTAAGACTAGCGGGGTCACCCGTGGGAATCCCACGGGCATGGATGTGTGTGACATTTCGACATATTGAGTTATATGCTGCACATTCATTTTTACAAAATGGTTACTGGCAAGTCATCAGATCCAGAAATGGTGTGAATTTAGTTATTTCACATAATATGTGACCCCTCACTCCTCTCCACCTGACACTCTCCTGTCTCCACCTGACACTCTCCTGTCTCCACCTGACACTCTCCTCTCTCCACCTAGCACTCCTCTCCTCTCCAAACCCTCACATCCCTCTCCTTTCCAATCCCTCACCTCTCCAATCCCTCACACTCCTCTCCTCTGCAATCCTTCACACGCCTCTCCAATCGCGCCTCACACTCCTCTCCAATCGCGCCTCACACTCCTCTCCAATCGCGCCTCACACTCCTCTCCAATCGTGCCTCACACTCCTCTCCAATCGTGCCTCACACTCCCCTCCAATCACTCCTCTCCAATCGTGCCTCACACTCCTCTCCAATCACGCCTCACACTCCTCTCCAATCACGCCTCACACTCCTCTCCAATCGTGCCTCACACTCCTCTCCAATCGCGCCTCACACTCCTCTCCAATCGCGCCTCACTCGCCTCTCCAATCGGCTTTCCCCGTCTCGTTTCTCTCCTTTTTCTCCCGTCTCGTTCTTTTTCTTGCTCCAAATCGGCCCGTCGGAATCGGAAATCGGCCCGTCTCGCCCGTCGGAATCGGAAATCGGCCCGTCTTGCTTTTGTGCTTGTGCGTAAATAAATTGTGTTCATGACACCATTTCTGGTGTTGGGCTAGCGGCTAGGGTGCCGGCTTAGGATCCTGGGTTCGAATCTCGGTCGATCGCCGAATTAATGCCAGGGGGGTTGACTTAGCCTGTCATCCTTCCGAGGTCGGCTAATTGAGTACCAGTTCACTGGTAATTCCCTGTTTGTCGTTGAAGGCGGCAAAAAGGGTTGGCGTCAGGAAGGGCATCCGGCCGTAAAACATTGCTTCAAAAAGGGTACAAAAAAACAACAACTACCACGGTCCCCGAAAAGGCCAACCCCCGCTTTGCGGGGAAAAATGGCCTCTAAACGGTGGTTTTTACACCATTTCTGGATCTGATGACTTGCCAGTAACCATTTTGTAAAAATGAATGTGCAGCATCTAACTCAATATGTCGAAATGTCACACACATCCATGCCCGTGGGATTCCCACGGGTGACCCCGCAAGTTTGCATTGACGTTCTTCGATGGACTCGTTCGCCCGTCTCATTCGTTTTCTTGCTGCATCCTGTTCAAGTCTGCGTTCTTCATCGATCGTCTCATTCATTTTGGAAATAGAAGTTTCCACGCAGCGCATGAATTGTCACGATCCTCAAGAGGAATTTGTCTCGTAATCATCAAATGATAAATGGCAAGTAAATTATATTGTGGAAAATTAAAGATTTCAAATAAACCTATTTAAAGTGTATGCGCACATAACTAATTTTAAAAAACGAAGAAATATCTCTCGGTAATTTCCTGAAACATATTTTACTTCCGGCTAATAATGTTGAATTAAATAAAAACGAAGAAATATATGTCGGCATCATTGTTGACGTTTTTGTGACGACTGTCATCAAACGAAAAAGTAATATATCTTAACGGAAAAGCAAAAGCGAATTTTTAATATATATCGACACGTTGCCGTCGGTGTCATGTTGGGCGGTGTATGATACACCATGACGCGATTTTTAAAAATATATCTCTGCATTTTCCCGCGTGTGTGGAATGTTCTCAATTATTGCTGACACCGAGTCCAAAACCATCGATAAAAATGAAATCATATGGTGAGTTAGATTGGAGATAAAGGCGTGAGAGAGACTCAATGGCCTTGAAGTTGAAGTTACAGGCGTTTGAGAATTCATTTCGTTCTATAAACGGCAACTTTCATTGGATTTCCTTCCCGTTTTTTTTCAACCGAGTCGAAAACTATGTTAGCGACTGTGAAAAATGAAATGATATATCGAATTTTTAATATGTATCGACACGTTGCCGTCGGTGTCATGTTAGGCGGTGTATGATACACCATGACGCGATTTTAAAAAACATATCTGCATTTTCCCGCGTGTGTGGAATGTTCTCAATTATTGCTGACACCGACTCTAAAACCATCGATAAAAATGAAATCATATGGTGAGTTAGATTGGAGATAAAGGCGTGAGAGAGACTCAATGGCCTTGAAGTTACAGGCATTTGAGAATTCATTTCGTTCTATAAACGGCAACTTTCATCGGATTTTCTTCTCGTTTTTTTTCAACCGAGTCTAAAACTATGTTAGCGACTGTGAAAAATGAAATGATATATCGAATTTAAAATAGATATCGACACATTGCCGTCGGTGTCATGTTGGGCGGTGTATGATACACCATGACGCGATTTTAAAAAATATATCTCTGCATTTTCCCGCGTGTGTGGAATGTTTGTGGAAAATTAAAGATTTCAAATAAACCTATTTAAAATGTATGCGCACATAACTAATAAAAAAAACGAAGAAATATCTCGGTAATTTCCTGAAACATATTTTACTTCCGGCTAATATGTTGAATGAAATAAAAACGAAGAAATATATGTCGGCATCATTGTTGACGTTTTTGTGACGACTATCATCAAACGAAATAGTAATATATCATAACGGAAAAGCAAAAGCGAATTTTTAATATATATCGACACATTGCCGGCGGTGTCATGTTGGGCGGTGTATGATACACCATGACGCGATTTTAAAAAATATATCTCTGCATTTTCCCGCGTGTGTGGATTGTTCTCAATTATTGCTGACACCGAGTCTAAAAGTAAAACCATCGATAAAAATGAAATCATATGGTGAGTTAGATTGGAGATAAAGGCGTGAGAGAGACTCAATGGCCTTGAAGTTACAGGCCTTTGAGAATTCATTTCGTTCTATAAACGGCAACTTTCATCGGATTTTCTTCCCGTTTTTTTTCAACCGAGTCTAAAACTATGTTAGCGACTGTGAAAAATGAAATGATTTATCGAATTTGATTTGAAATAAAACTGGGGGAGAGCAAGACACCACGGGCCTACAAAACAGGACTCAAAGCTACGCGAGTTAATAAAATGGTGGATATTTGTTTATAGCCACTCCCAGAATGGGTGGAGCTATGGGTGGAGCTACTCTGCAAACCGAGTAAGCCACACCCCGGACAGACACCCAACAGATAGACAGACAGACAGACAGAATCATCTACGGCTATTATAATATAGATGGTGCCGGCGATAGCTCGCTGACTCATCACGAAGGACACCGTGAAATTCTTAACCTCCACAAACGAATGCTGCAGACTGAATGCCAAATTTAATGTCCATCCGAGCGACGGCACACACATTGATGAATCACCCTGCCCATGAAACACTGGAATGAGAGTTTATACCTGGGCCGAGATTGTAACCCAGGCTAGACAGCTTAGAGGTGAGAGTGCATATCTCGAGGCCATAATGCCAGTGTTTCTATTTTCTGGTATATTATTTCTGGCAAGATGGCGTACAGAAAGACCACCGACCTGACTGCAGTGAGAGAGTGAAAGACCCATTGACCCCAGCCTCAGCATGGGAGATACCAATGATCCTAAAAGCCTTGGAAATTATAGATGTAAAATAAAATATAGAATTAAAATGAAATATAAAATGAAAGACATAGATTACAGCAAAATTTTAGGCTTTTCCAATGGACCATCGGTTCATGGTTGGTGATTTTATACTCAAGCTCTCAAATCACGGGTTGGTATTTTTCAAGATAATTATGGCAGGAACTTGGAATTTGGCCACGGTGTCAGCTCAAAATCAACTAGTCTTTGTCAAAAGATATTGTGGGATTGTTAACGTCCACATCCACACCGAATAATGCTCAAAGTTGTGTTCCTAGTTTAACTTATCATCTGAAAGACATTGCATTTTTGATGTTACATTCTGCTTACAAAGCAACAGGAAAAGCGTTTCTGTAGAAAAGAGGAAAAGAGTTTCTGATGGAACATTCTTGGCAGGAATTGCACTTTATTATGGGCTGGCTCCCCTGCTTTAGATGCTGGATGCTGTACAACCAACAACTATGAACATGATTGGTGGCCTTTGTGTCTCATGCCACCTCTCACATAACTCTCCACTCTGTGTTCATTCATTCCTTCCTTCAATTAATTCCTTCACCATTCTTGATTGTATTATTGGTATGATCGACACATTGGATATCCTTTGCAAAACCAGATCAGGATTGATCATGACAAATACGAATTGGAGATATAAATCAGACATTAATTCACCGACAATAATTATTATTTACTTCAAACAAGACTCATCTACAAAAAGTGGCGATATTCATACCACGGATGCAAAAATGGTGCAATTTTCGATTTACCAGTCTTCCTCCTTTTCCTAATACCTGCTTTACCTTCATTACCTCCGTCACTAAAGGTGGGTGGAGGTTATGTTTTCACCCCTATGTGTTTATTTGCGAACAGGATATCTCAGAAAGGTGCGGACGGGTTCGGACGAAATTTGGTGGAGAGGTGTTGAGTGCGTGAAACGGAGGAAATGATAGATTTTGGTGAAGATCCGGATCTGGATCTGATAGTCTTGTAAGTGATTCTTCAACATTGAGAGATGGGGCCAAAAACGATACATAGCATGATGTCTCAAAACGTTTTGGACAACTTATGACAAAACTAGCTCAATGGGTTGGTTAGGCGACAAGAACAATCCGATTTGATTTTGGTTTAAATCCAGATCCTTGTCCGCCCTATCCGTGAGATACAAAACGTAAACTGTTCAGCCTGGTGGAGGTATACACTCTACCTCGTGCCGTTCTAGTTCCTTCCCTTTTTTCTTACTTTACAACCCCTCCCTCTCTCCTCCTCTGCAAAAATATTAAGATGGTTTCAATTGGACTTAAACTTTTGTTTATAAATGGCAGAGTAATGCACGTAGATGACTCCTTTTAGAAGGAATTCGTCAATATAGTGTTGGTAACCAATACTCACGATCACGTGATTCCTGCTTCAATGCATGGGCCGAAAATGGACAAGTCAGTAAGCGAGATAACAATGACAGCTTAATATCAGGTAATTAATTACAAAATTTCTGGTCAACGAAAACATCAAACCTGTTGAGATTTACAGACGATTGGTTATGTAGTATGGTGCTAATTATATCTATCAAGGACACCTGTATTAAAGATTAAATTACCTGTATTAAAGATTGTCACCTGTTTTAAAGAGCAACTCAGGGCAGCAATTGCTTTGGACAAATGAGGTGTTTATATCATTGATCTTCCGAACTGGCTATGTACACGTCCAAATAAGTTACCCATTTAATGAATATGGAAGCTGCCACTTTAATGGAACCTCTGGTGTGTTAGAAGCTAGAGAACACCTTGAAAAATATTGTCATGTTTGTAATACAGATACAAGCTAACCTGTAGTTACTGGTATCAAAAACAAAATGTCAGGCAAAATTCAAATCAACCTTGGAATATGTAGATGACCCAAATCCCTCAATCCCTCATACTCACATACGCTTCATCATTAAGTGGAATAAAAGGCTTTATGCATAATATTAATTATTTAAGCATTGGTCCAAGGCCTAGCACTTTTTTAATTTCAGTCATTCTATCAGTCTGTGAATATCGTCCATTTTATCAGGTCTTCTTCCACCTGCCCCTTTATAAACCTCTCCACTACCAAGCCAAACAAATACATCGCCTAATCCCCGCAATGCCTGTTTTTCTAAGTCTAATCGCATTGCCCATTTTATCCCTTCATTCTCCTTTCTCCCACCCGTTAACCCAAGCCCTTTTCACTTCCGCTATCAATCTGAATGCGTAATCAATATCTTTTGGAAACTTTTGGAATTGTAATCTTTTGTAATTTCATATTTCCTCGTGTACATCTTGGAAAAGCCTAACCCTCTGTTTTCCTGCTTCTTAAATGTGTTGCACTTAGGAGCCATATCTACATAGTGCATATACCAATGGTTGGGGTAAAATGAGAATAAGAAAATAGTGGAGGGGAAATGAAGCTTTAGGATAGTGGAGAGAGTTTGGGGGTAGGTGAGCAAAGCAGTGACAAACTATGGAGCAAGCATAATGGAGCGAAGAAGGGGAATGCACAGGGCATATACAGGAGGAGGTGAATATCAAAACTCATCTATTTTTTGTATGAAATATGTAGATGGGCCTAACAATTTATATCACTAAATTGAACTCGAAACTTGTGCCTTGACCCAACTTTAATATTAAATAAGATGCCAGAGCACATGCACATGTCTTAGCTTAAGAGGAAATATGTTTTATTTGTCCTTTTGGCCTTTGAATCTAGACCTTACCAGGATAAGTTGTCTTTGTCCTTTTGGCCTTATATATCTAGAACTTGCAAGGATAAGTTGTCTTTGTCCTTTTGGCCTTTAAATATAGACCTTGCCAGGATATGTTGTCTTTGTCCTTTTGGCCTTATATATCTAGAACTTTTTGCAAGAATAAGTTCTTTGTCCATTTGGCCTTATATATCTAGAACTTGCAAGGAAAAGTTGTCTTTGTCCTTTTGGCTTTATATATTTAGAACTTGCAAGGACAAGTTGACTTTGTCCTTTTGGCCTTATATATCTAGAACTTGAAAGGACAAGTTGTCTTTGTCCTTTTGGCCTTATATATCTAGAACTTGCAAGGATAAGTTGTCTTTGTCCTTTTGGCCTTTAAATATAGACCTTGCCAGGATAAGTTGTCTTTGTCCTTTTGGCCTTATATATCTAGAACTTGCAAGGAAAAGTTGTCTTTGTCCTTTTGGCTTTATATATCTAGAACTTGCAAGGACAAGTTGACTTTGTCCTTTTGGCCTTATATATCTAGAACTTGAAAGGACAAGTTGTCTTTGTCCTTTTGGCCTTATATATCTAGAACTTGCAAGGATAAGTTGTCTTTGTCCTTTTGGCCTTATATATCTAGAACTTGCAAGGACAAGTTGTCTTTGTCCTTTTGGCCTTATATATCTAGAACTTGAAAGGACAAGTTGTCTTTGTCCTTTTGGCCTTATATATCTAGAACTTGCAAGGATAGGTTGTCTTTGTCCTTTTCACCTTATATATCTAGAACTTGCCAGGATAAGTTGTCTTTGTCCATTTAGCCTTACTAGCAACAGCACACGCCCTACGGGCGGGGCTTCAATTGGGAAGCCCAAATGAAAAGATAAAATATTAGAGATTGAAGGCTTTTTTATTTTAAACGATTCATGTAAACATCCGTTGAATCATATCACACACAAATCATCAAAATCTAAACAGTACATGGCTAAACAGTACATGGACGATCACGTACCATGTACGTCTCACGTCTCGCTCACTCTCATGTTGTCCCGATAATGATCCTTCTGCAGGTTCACCTACGGAAACATTGTTACGACTTTTACTTCCTCTAGACAGTCACGTTCGCTCATCTTTTCGGTGCACCGGCGCGAGCCGAGAACGGCCCGTGCAGGGGCTGATCCGAGGATCTCATCAAACTGTCCGATCGGTAGTAGCGACGGGCGGTGTGTACAAAGGGCAGGGACTTAATCAACGCGAGCTGATGACTCGCGCTTACTGGGAATTCCTCGTTCGTGGGACACTGTCTCAAGCTCACCTTCACTCTTTCATTCCTCTTTTCTCCCGCCTCTGGAACAAACTCCCACACTCCCTTCAATCCCACTCCTCCCTCCAGGTCTTTAAAACAGCTGTTCACCACCATCTCTTATCTTTCCCCATCCAAAACCTTGATCTTTTCTACCCCCACTAAATCATCCCAGATCCACCTTGTTTGAAATTCCAACTTCTTTCCTGGAAGTCCCGGCAGTGTCCATATGTTTTATACCTCTCCCACCCCCCTTCCCATGCCTCCCCCCCCAAAGCCCTCTCCCTCCCACAGATCTCTCGATGTCCCTGTTCTCAGATGTTGTGTTTGGGTTCCTCCCCCTCTCGTCCCATCTTGTCTACCGCTCCCCACGTTATATGTTTTATGTGTCGGTTTGTCTTTCTGTGTGATTAATGTTTGCTCTTTCACGAGCCTCGATGTTGTATCCCCCCCCCCCCCCCCCAAAAAAAAGCCCCAGTCCCCATCACGGATGGGGCTCAGCGGTTTACCCGAGCCTGACGGCGAAGGGCAAGGTACACGCTGGCCCGTCCAGTGTAGCGCGCGTGCGGCCCCGGACATCGAAGGGCATTAAACGTTCATTAAACATTAAACGTTCATTAAACATTGAACGTTCATTAAAGGATTACGAAACGAAAAACATTACGAAATTACATTCACACCATCACGTCAAACACTACCGTGAACACATACATCGTCACAATGAGAACATCGTCACAATGAACGTTATGCGAACGCCAATGTTATGCGGTAGTCCAAACCTGAGAATGCTGGAGACCAAAGCTGAAATTGGGAAAACTAAATAGCCTATTTTACTCCCAGGGGTCCCAGGATTACCCACCCAAAATATCTTTGCGATCGGTTCAGCAGTTTTTACGGTACCTTCGAACAGACGGACGGACATTTGGTGAATTATAGTAAGATATATCTAGAACTTGCCAGGATAAGTTGTTTTTGACCATATGGCCTTATATATCTAGAACTTGCCAGGATAAGTTGTTTTTGTCCATTTGGCCTTGTCTATCTAGAATTTGCCAGGATAAGTTGCCTTTGTCCTTTTGGCCCTATATAATCTAGAACTTGCTAGGATAAGTTGTTTTTGTCCTTTTGGCCTTATATATCTAGAACTTGGCAGGATAAGTTGTCTTTGTCCATTTCGCCGTATATATCTAGAACTTGCAAGGATAAGTTATCTTTGTCCTTTTGGCCTTTAAATCTAGACCTTGCCAGGATAAGTTGTCTTTGTCCTTTTGGCCTTATATATATATATATCTATAACTTGCAAGGATAAGTTGTCTTTGTCCTTTTGGCCTTTAAATCTAGAGCTTGCCAGGTTAAGTTGTCTTTCTCCTTTTCGCCTTATATATCTAGAACTTGCCAGGATAAGTTGTCTTTGTCCATTTAGCCTTATATATCTAGAATTTGCCAGGATAAGTTGCCTTTGTCCTTTTTTTTTTTTTTTTTTTTTTTTTGTATACAACATCGAGGCTCGTGAAAGAGCTAACATTAATCACACAAAAAGACAAACCGACACACAAAACACAAAAAACAAGGGGAGCGGCAGACAAGATGGGGAGAGAGGGGGAAGGACACAAAAGAGAGGGGGAAGAGGGGGAAGGACACAAACACAACATTTGAGAGCAGGGACATCTGGAGGACTTGGGGGGAGGTGGGAGAGGATTAAAACATGAACACTGCAAGGACTCTGGGGTGAATTACCGGGGGTAGAAAAGATCAAGGTTTTCGATGGGGGACGATAAGAGATGGTGGTGAACAGCTGTTTTAAAGACCTGGAGGGAGGAGTGGGATTGAAGGGAGTGGGGGAGTTTGTTCCAGAGGCGGGAGAAAAGGGGAATGAAAGAGTGAAGGTGAGCAGAGAGCCTAGACTTTGGCAGTTTAACCATAAGAGGGTTCCAGGCAGATCTTGTGCGACCTGAAGGAATATTGGGGGGACAGAGCACAGAGAGAGCTGGGGGAGCAAGGCCGGAGAGGCAACTTATCCCGGCCCTATATATTTTGGCCCTATATATCCAGAACTTGCCATGATAAGTTGTTTTTTTCCCTTTTGGCCTTATATATCTAGAATTTGCAAGGATATGTTGTCTTTGTCCTTTTCACCTTATATATCCAGAACTTGCAAGGATAAGTTGTCATTGTCCATTTAGCCTTATATATCTAGAATTTTCCAGGATAACTTGCCTTAGTCCTTTTGGCCTTTTATATCTAGAACTTGCAAGGATAAGTTGTTTATGACCTTTTGGCCTTATATATCTAGAACTTGCCAGGATAAGTTGTTTTTGTCCATTTATCCTTTCCATCTAGAATTTGCCGGGATAAGTTGCCTTTGTCATTTTGGTCCTATATATCTAGAACTTGCCAGGATAAGTTGTTTTTGTCCTTTTGGCCTTATATATCTAGAACTTGCCAGGATAAGTTGTTTTTGTCCATTTAGCCTTATACATCTAGAATTTGCCGGGATAAGTTGCCTTTGTCCTTTTGGTCCTGTATATCTAGAATTTGCCGGGATAAGTTGCCTTTGTCCTTTTGGTCCTGTCTATCTAGAATTTGCCGGGATAAGTTGCCTTTGTCCTTTTGGCCCTATATATCTAGAACTTGGCAGGATAAGTTGTCTTTGTCCATTTAGCCTTATATATCTAGAATTTGCCGGGCTAAGTTGCCTTTGTCCTTTTGGCTTTATGTATCGTGAACTTGCCAGAATAAGTTGTTTTTGAACTTTTGGCCTTATATATCTCGAAATTGCCAGGATAAGTTGTCTTTGTCATTTTGACCCTATATATCTAGAACTTGCCAGGAGAAGTTGTTTTTGTCCTTTTGGCCTTATGTATCTAGAACTTGCCAGGATAAGTTGGCTTTGTCCTTTTGGCCTTATGTATCATGAACTTGCCAGGATAAGTTGTCTTTGTCCTTTTGGCTTTATATATCTAGAAATTTCCAGGATAGGTTGTCTTTGTCTTTTTGGCTTTATGTGTCTAGAACTTGCCGGGAAAGGTTGGCTTTGTCCTTTTGGCCTTGTACATCTAGAACTTGCCAGGATAAGTTGTCTTCTCGCACTGAAAGACGATCTGCTGCCCTCCCCCACCCCTTCCTGCCTTTGTTGCAAGAATTGCTTTCTTTGCTCATATTGTGTTTTTCTTTTCAGGGTTTGTACTTTATCAAAACACAATCAATACTTTACTCCAACTCTTTAAGAGTTTTGTTCGATGTAATGTGATATTGTGATATGAACACACTTTGGTAAAGCACCCTCTATGTTGTGATGGTGTTATGCAAGCCGATACCTGTTGGAGGGTCACTGCATAAAGTTTCATGGAATTGCAAAAACGGTTGAAGATAAATGGGGTTTTTTTCGCCAAGATGGTCAACATTACACTGAAAGAATGCATGGAATTTTGACCAACTCAACCTATACAGGGTATACTGACTCAAATTTTACCTGATCCGCAAGTAGGTAAGGACCAGGCAACTGGAACTGCACACTAAATGTCGACTGGATTCGAACCACAAAAGTAACATAGCAAAGTAGTGAGGCTTTAACCACTTACTAATGAGTCACTGCCATAACAAACAAAAACTCACCTCCACTCCTTTGTCCCCCTTTTTCTCTTGGCCATGGAAGCACCCACTTAATCTATTCAGGTATTCATTCTTCCTCTTCCCATTAGTCTTTAAAGGTGGTGATCCATCACCATCTCAGTTTGCCTAAGAGAGCCCAATATATTTACTGTTGTCACACTCTTACTCACTGGCCACCTGAACCTTTCTCTTGAATTACCCTGTTTGTTGGAGTTTATGTCTGTTTGTGTGCCCCTCATCAAGCCGCCTTTCTTGTAATGCAAAGTGCTGCTCCTCTGTCTATTTCTGTATCTTATTTTTGTCCTACCGGCCGGTCTGCCCTTTGTCCTTTGGTTTTATGTCCATTGCTTGCTTGTCCCTCTTTGCACCGTTGTCAGTGCAAGATCATCTCACCATATGTTGTATGCAGTAAATTCTCCCTGAGTTTTATAATCCAGAAAAATAACCCAGCTTTTCCCTGAGCCTTATATGATCTTCATGATTATTATATGACAACAACAAGATTCAAGAAAGAGCTGCTCTTCTTACTCCGATCACGTTCAATGCAGCATATCGCATGGAGAAATGCAAAAGCAAAGCAAAACAAAACCAGAAACACACCCAAACAAAATCAAACGGTGCAAATTGATGGCAGATGGATGAAGGGTAGCGAAGGGTTGGGTGGACGAGAAGGTGGGGGTAAGGGGTTGTTACAAGCAAGTTGCTGGGCAGGGGATCTGGGAATGGAAGACGATAGGGTCAGGGGGTGAGCAATTCCCCGTTGTCTGTCTCATCATATGGACAAAGATTTGGGGTCAAAGGCCGGGTGAGCTGACCTTATCAAAGTCTGTGGGGTGGGAGGAACTGGGGCTTGGGGAAATGGCGAGAGTATTGATGGAGTTAAAGCAGGGGTTGCCAGGTGCTGCAAAAACCTTTCCACTGAACCAGGGTTGTTACTTTGGCCTCGACCATAGTTCATTTGCTTTTAATTCTTCCAGTTTCTTTTTCTTGCCTGTTTACAATAATGCGAGACTCTGCATTTTATAATCTGTTTGCTTTGCCCAGTCTCAGTTTCTTCCCATATCACCTTTATTTATCTGGAATTCCTATTTCTTCCTTCCTCAATCCATTTTATCTCTTCTACTATCTGTTTACATGATTGTATTTCTTGACATTGATATCGACTTATTAAATTTGTAGTGACAAACTCTTTGACTGCATATATAGCCTTTTTTTTTCTTCTTTTTTTTACAAGAGTGAGGCTCACGGAAGAGCAAGGTACGACTGACAGTGGGACAATCATCAAGGGAATGAATAAACAGGAAAAGAGGAGAAGGAGGAGGGGAGGAAACACTGAAACTAGCATGTAGGATGGTTGGGTTAGGAAAGGTTAATGGAGGTAATAAAGATCATGGGTCAGAATTAGGGATGACAAAATATGGCCGTGCCCTGTTTGCTTGAAGTCCTAGAGGAAAGAGTGACACAGAACAGTTTCTGGAAGGTGGTTCCGTAGAGAGAAGTGAGAAATAAAAGAGCAGTCAGCCTGGATTTTGGAGGTTTACCCGAAAGTGATTACTGCAAGAATGAGGAGGGGTGGGGAGTTGGGGGGAGGGGGAGAGGGGTCCGCAATCAATCAAAAAGAGAAAGATGGATATTCCTTTGTGGCTTATGAAAAGATACAGTATATGTGAAAAGATGGAAAGATGGATATGTTACTCGAAGGTGCATTATGAAATGGATATTCCTTTGATAGATAGCAAAAAAAGAAAAAAAGAAAAAAGTAATGTCATCAAGTGCTGGCAAGTTTTCATCAGCCACCTTAGAGTAACAAATGGTGTACAAGATCTTCGTCCAATATTCCATGGAATATTGCTCTCTGTGACATGCTGGTGATGTTGCTTCCAATACCGCCCTCCCCCCACCCCTCCATTATGGTTGTGCACTATCTAAGGCTTTCCATATCATTGGCATTTTGTGATTGCAACTGGAAATGTTTCAAGTTCTGTTTCACGCTCACCACATGCAGCTTGGTGGCCTGGCAGTCTTTTACCAACTCTCTTCTGGTCTTGTTCCTCCCACCCTCTCATCTCTCCATTCAACTTCTAACCCTCAAAATCATAAATGTTCTATCAGCAACCCTCCCAAATTTAGGTTTAATGCTCACCTCCATTTTATCAACCACGTCCCCTTTCCTCTCTCACATGTGGAGTTTCTTCCTGAAGTTGTCTCATGCTCTTCCTTCTGGGCCTAAAACTCTTCTACCCAACTGCCACCGTATTGTCTCTCCCAAATCTACCTCTGACCTTAACTACCTCTGCGGAGATGTTGGCCTCTTTTCACCAACAGCTTCGCCTCATTTTTGATCCTTTACCCTCTTTTGTTCTGCTTTTTCATGAGCCTCAACACCTCCAAAAACTAGACCTTTTAGTCTTGAAGTCTCATCTTCAAATTTGATTCCATGTACATATAATAAATAACAACAATAAAATAAGGAACATCATTGTATTTTCTAGTTGCAGATCTTTGTTTATTCTCGATTTATGATGTGTGGCCATTTGATCAGGATGTGGTTACTTTTTGAGATTTTGTATTATTCGAGTGAAGATGCAAGTTGGGTCAGTCATGTAGTCTGACATATTCTGTAGCCATCTGAAGAGCAGCACAATCACAAGAAACAACTACAGCGACACTCAGTAGAGAGCATACCTCCGCCAGGTGAACAGTTTACGTTTTGTATCCCACTGATAGGCCGGATCTGGATCCAGACCTGAGCCAAAATCTAATCGGCTTGTTCTTTTCACCGAACCAACTCGTCCACCAAGTTTAGTCATAACTTGTCTACAACTTTTTTTAATATCATGTTATATATTGCTTTTCACTTAAAAAATTAAATAATTCTCGTATCCCAATCCATGTTCATATCTTCACCAAAATCGAATCGATTCGTCCTTTTCACACACCCAACCGGTCCACTAAGTTTCGTCCAAATCCGTCCATAACCTTTTGAGATATCCTGCTATGTATCAGTTTTAGCCCGATCTCCCAATGGTGAAGAATCACTTAAGAAATTAAATAATCCTCGTATTCTAATTCATATTTAGACCTTCACCAAAATAGAATCGATTCCCCCTTGTTGCACCCATAACATCTCCACCAAGTTTCGTCCAAATCCGTCCACAATTTTTTGAGATATCTTGTTCACAGACAGACAAACAAACAAACAGACATGGGTGAAAACATAACCTCCATCCACCATTGGCGGCGTAGGTAATAAAAGAGCAAAGACTTAACAAATTTCAAAATAAGCACAATGGGGGAGGGGAAAGAGATTACAGGTGAAGCAGGTGTCAAAACAGCAAAGAAAGTCATGATAAGTTGTGATCAAATCCACCTTCCTTTATGACCAAACCATAATCTGGAGTCCATCCATGTCTGGAGTGCAGGTTACAAGGGAAGTTCAACATAGGAGGAGGCGGCCATCAAGCCCATCATGCCCATGTATTCTACCCATATTGATGTACCCTTTTATTTCAAATGTTCTAGGTACTTATCCGATTCCAGTTTAAACGTATCTCCCGTTTCTGCTACCACTACCCTTCCAGGAAGACCATTCCATGCAATAACTACCATCCTGAGTGAATACAAAGATTGTACTCAAATAACATGGGTCCAATATACCTATAAAATAGAATATGTCCTTCAAATGAATTATATTAACAATCTGTGTCAATTTCTGGGACTCACCATACTAGAACTCTGCAAACCATCATCAGCACAGCTTTTAGGGTTGAAATTGCCCAAAGATCATGATATCGATGGGGGTCAATGCCCTCCGATTTTCCATCATGTCTTGAGCTATTGCTTGCGTTTTTCTTTTGCCCAGAGTGAAAAAACATTCGCTTCTTATGTTCGGTTCACTTACAGCCTTTACTGGTTATGCTCATTGGCTTACGGGACAGCATGACAGCCGAGGTCATTTTGTTGAGTACACAGCTGATTCAGCAAGGTATAACAAGCAATAACAAGGAATTTTGACGCACGAGGGGGTTATCCAGCCCATCATGCTTGCGCTGCACCAACATCAAATTAAATAAATACATTAGGCTCTAGAGTCGAGACCTAATTCTTACTGGGATGAAGGGGGAAGTATTATTCATTTATTATATAATTCATATTAAAACTAAAAATTTATTACTATTATTATTATAACTATAAAAAAATTCATTTATTTTTGACAGGAGGAAGTGGGGAGTGGAACAAACACTGAACACACATTCACCTTTTCATCCTCTCGCAGATCTTCTCACTTTCACAGACGTCACAATCTCTACAGGTGTAGACTATCACACATCCATACACAAACTACCTACAAGTCTGGCCAATATCAGGTACCCCTTATATCCAATACTCCTAAAACCTATATAATTCCAATTGATATACCTATCTCCTGTTGCCACTACCTTGCCAGAGAGACCATTCCTTGCATCATCGAAACTAGTGGGGTCACCCGTGGGAATCCCACAAACATGGAGGTGTATCGTTGCGATCGGTGCAGCCGTTTTTGCGGTACCCGGGACAATAACGTTAGGCAGGAGTCCAAACCTGAAAATGCTGGAGGCCAAAGATGAAATTGGAAAAACAATATAGCATATTTTACTCCAGGGGGTCCCAGGATGACCCACCCAAAATTTCGTTGCGATCGGTTCAGCCGTTTTTGCGGTACCTGGGAACGGATGGACGGACAGACAGACAGACAGATGGACAGACAGACGGACGGACATTTGGTGAATTATAGTAAGATACTCTGATTGAAAGACCACTGCCTTATAACTACAAAATTCTCATCTTCTCTGCTCTCAGGTTGTGTACCCTGGTCTTGTCGCTGTTTATTCTGCTGAAAAACTCTTCGGTATACATATTTTGTCCACACCCTTCATTATCCTAAACATCTCCATCATATCCCCTCGTATGATGTATAAAATCCTGCCTCCTTCAGCCGCTCTTCATAGCTGAGTCTATGAAGGCCTCTCCATCTCAGCTATGTCCTTCCTCAGATGTGGTGACCAAAAATGAAATAAATACTCCAGATGAGACCTCACTATATTCCTGTACAGTATTTAAACCACCTCTTTTGATTTATAATTGATCCCCCTACGAATACAACCTAAAACCCTGTTTGTTTTACCTATAGCAGCCTGGCATTGTGCTGCCTGATTACCCCCATATCTATTACCACCCACAGATTATTCTCCTGTGGAACACACTGCAAAATTTCCCCTTACATCATGTAATCTCTATTTTCATTATTCATACCCATCCGCATAAACTTACATTTCCTTATGTTGAAACTGCATCTGCAAATACATAGATCACCTACCTCCTAAATACATAGATCCTAACCACATAGATCCTCGATTGGACCTCGTTCTGGTGATCGCTGGAGCGAATCAATTTCGTCTCGAAGCCTGGAATAAGAGACATTGGGGAATGTTATTGTTGCACTCACTTGGAGCACAGTGAGTTATATATTGCAAAACTGATGGTACCATCATAGGACATATTGATTGTACTTTTGAATACTATTGTTGTTGTACCGTTATTCTTGTGTGATCTCAATACAATATTTGTTTGTGAGTAACAATTGGGGTGGCTTCTCCATTGATCTTTGACACACAGAACCACACATTTTCTGCCGTGACACCTCTCAGGGCTCGGAGGTACACCGTGACCAGGGGGTCGGGGAGGAGCACGTAACACTTCACCACTGCCACCACTCGCAACACCTTCACCACTGCCACCACTCGCTACACCTTCACCACTGCCACCACTCGCAACACCTTCACCACTGCCACCACTCGCAACACCTTCACCACTGCCACCACTCGCTACACCTTCACCACTGCCACCACTCGCAACACCTTCACCACTGCCACCACTCGCAACACCTTCACCACTGCCACCACTCGCTACACCTTCACCACTGCCACCACTCGCAACACCTTCACCACTGCCACCACTCGCAACACCTTCACCACTGCCACCACTCGCTACACCTTCACCACTGCCACCACTCACAACACCTTCACCACTGCCACCACTCGCAACACCTTCACCACTGCCACCACTCGATACACCTTCACCACTGCCACCACTCGATACACCTTCACCACTGCCACCACTCGCAACACCTTCACCACTGGCACCACTCGCAACACCTTCACCACTGCCACCACTCGCTACACCTTCACCACTGCCACCACTCGCAACACCTTCACCACTGCCACCACTCGCAACACCTTCACCACTGCCACCACTCGCTACACCTTCACCACTGCCACCACTCGCAACACCTTCACCACTGCCACCACTCGCAACACCTTCACCACTGCCACCACTCGATACACCTTCACCACTGCCACCACTCACAACACTTTCACCCCTGCTACCACTCACAACACCTTCACCACTGCTACCACTCACTACACCTTCACCATTGCCAGCACTTGCAACACCTTCACTGCCACCACTCACTACACCTTCACCACTGCCACCACTCACAACACTTTCACCCCTGCCACCACTCGCTACACCTTCACCACTGCCACCACTTGCAACACCTCACTGCCACCACTCGCTACACCTTCACTATTGCCTTTTGACCAAATTATGAATTTGCCTTCTCCATATTATTATAATAGCCCTGGTGTTGGCTTAGCGGTTAGGGTGCCGGCTTGGGATCCTAGGGTCCTGGGTTCGAATCCCGGTCGATCGCTGAATTAACGCCAGGGGGGTTGACTCAGCCTGTCATCCTTCCGAGGTCGGCAAATTGAGCACCAGCTTGCTGGGATGAATGATCCTGGTGTGTACCCCGGCTTAGAATAGGTACACTGTATCCCTGCACATCATAAGAAGCGACTAAGTGTTGGCGTCAGGAAGGGCATCCGGCCATAAAAACATTGCCTCAAACAGGGAACCATGATTGTCATGGGACCCGCAAGGCTAACCCCGCTCTAGCGGGGAAAATGGACTTAAAACGATCATTCATTCATTCATCTCATTCATATTATCATAATAAAGATTTGGTGAAAAATTGATTACAATAGCTAAAATAATAATAAACAGGTTACGGCCCGGACAGACACACAGACAGACACCAGAAGTAATTACAAAACCACGTCCCCTGCTGTGCAGAGGACGGGCAAACTAGAACGACACTCGGTAGGGCAAATACCTCTGCCAGGCTGGACAGTTTACGTTTTGTATCCCACTGATAGGTTTTGTATCTGAACCAAAATCTAATCGGCTTGTTCTTGTCACCTGACCAACTCATCCACCAAGTTTTGTCTTAACTCGTGCACAACTTTTTGAAATCGTGCTATATATCGTTTTTGTACCTATATCTTTCAATGTAGAAAATCACTTTAAAAATCAAAAATATATGTTGTATCCAGATTCGGATCTTCACCAAAATGTAATAACTTCTTCCTTGTCACACTCCCAATCTGTCCACCAAATTTCGTCCGAATCCGTACACAATTTTTTGAGATATCTTGTTCACAGACAGACAAACAGACACGCAGACAAAGAAACATAATCTTCGACATAGAATATTCCACTGAAAGATGAAAATACAGATTTGAATAAATAAAACAACTTGGAACAGGCAATAAATCACCCCAGAAAAAAAACAATACAGATAATAAGAATTGTAGAAATGCTTTAGCAATTAACTATAACTATACCTGGGGCTAATAAATATTTCCTTAATACGTTTATAAATGGATTTGTCCAAAAACAACAGTATCTTTAATTTCCGGAGTAAGTGAGTCCCATAATCTA
Source organism: Myxine glutinosa (assembly GCF_964187855.1). Classification (NCBI taxonomy): domain Eukaryota; kingdom Metazoa; phylum Chordata; class Myxini; order Myxiniformes; family Myxinidae; genus Myxine; species Myxine glutinosa. The sequence goes on along the minus strand of NC_136261.1, from coordinate 114,622,477 downwards.
GGAAATTGATGAAAAAGAGAGTAATGAGCAGCATTGGTCGTTTCCCGCCGGTGTTGAAATTTCATGACATCAGTATGTCCAGCGTTGACATAAATGACATTATTAAAGGACAATTCAAATTTGTTGGACAAATATTTCACAACAAAAACAAAAGTGAGGAAGTGCATTTTTTTTTTTTTTTTGTATACAGGATCGAGGCTTGTGAAAGAGCTCACATTTATCACACAAAAAATCAAAACAGACACACAAAACATATAATAAAGGGAGTGGTAGACAAGATGGGGAGAGAAGGGGAAGCACAAACACAACATTTGAGAGCAGGGACATCAGGAGATCTGTGGGAGGGAGAGGGCTTGGGGGGGAGGAGGCGTGGGAAAGGGGGGGGGGAGGGGTGGGAGAAGTATAAAACACAAGGACACTGCAAGGACTTCCAGGAAAGAAGTTGGTATTTCAAAAAAGTGGATCTGGGGTGAATTTAGCGGGGGTAGAAATTCCATTCTGATAATTACAAAAGGCACACCTGACTGTGTACACCTATCAGAGTATTGGATTTCACTGATAGGGTTTCTAAAAGCCCTTGTACAGACTTGGCATTTAATATGGATTATTTATTTTGTGGGGGTGAACTTACTTTTCAGGATGTCTTAGAACCAAAAGTTCATTGGAATTATGTTGAAATTATTCTAGATTTTGTTAATGTGACCTTTAAAAGAAACAAAAACCACATTTGACATTTCAAAACAAATAAATTGATCCTTGAAAGTGATGTAAACTGATATCGAACTCAATTCATGGACAGTACTGTTAGTCAGGTTCACTATGTTTTTTCGTTCAAAATCATGGTAGATTAGCAAACCTATACATTTTTGGAAACGTTATTACATGGAAAATCTGAAAATCAATGTTTACATTTGCCAATTCCGACCAATTCGATTCGACCAATTCGACCAATCGACCAATTCCATTCGACCAATTCGACCATTCGACCATTCGACCAATCGCTTCGATCGACCATTCGACCATTCGACCAATTCGATCGATTCGATTCGATTCGATTCATATCGATTCGATCGACCATTCGACCAATTCGATTTGCCAATCAATTTGACCGACCTTTGCTTGTGTGGAACGGACTGTGAAAACGATGCGGACTATATTGTCGGATACGACACACAGGACAGTGATGACGAACTCTAAATGGCATATTCTGTAATCGTGTATGTTTGATGCCATTGACTGCCTGTGTATATTTTGTCATTGACTGCCTGTGTAGATGTGAAGTTATACTGACTGCATGTGTATATGTGATTTTGCTGACTGCCTGTGTATGTTTGGTGATATGCATTATTGTGACACATTTTGATGTTATTAACTGCCTGTACAAAATGATAACATGTATTTGATTATGCAACTTATCGCGAATATAAAGACAGTATTTTGCAATTCAAAACCTTTGATTCGTGTCTTACCATTCCCCATAGCACTAATTTGATACTTTCATTGGATTCCTTGTCCCTGAAAATATAGGTTTAGTATATTTTTAAAAGTTTTTAGGGTAATTGGAGGCAGAAATAGAACAAAATATGTATTTTACAGTGGCCATTTTGAAAATCCAAAATGGCCGCCATACAGGTATCTCTCCAAATGTAAACATTGATTTTTAGTTTCCTTATGCTATAACCTTTCCAAAAATGTATAGGTTTGCTAATCTACCATGATTTTGAACGAAATATAATTTATTGACAGAGTGAACCTGCCTATGTGTTAAACTTCTGTACGTTTTCCAGAAGTATCTCTTTATTTTGCACATTAGCCAAAATTTTTTTTAACAAAAACAAAAGTTAAATTACGACTGGGATTACGGACAGTAAAATTACAGTTCAGTACTTCGTGTAACCCCCACGAGCATTCAGGAGAGCACGTACACGTTGAGGCATGCTGTTCACGAGATTTGCCAAGGTTTGGACAGGAATCGCTTGCCTTGCAGTGATAATAGCCTGCTGCAATTCACGCACAGAGGCAGGCTGCTGGTCCAAGTTGTCGATTTGATGTGTTAATTCTGCCCACAAGTTCTCTATTGGATTCATATCCGGGGACATGGCAGGCCACTCCATATGCTCTACACCACGGTCAGCAAGAAAGTGTTGGATCATGCGAGCACAATGAGGCCGTGCATTGTCATCTTGGAAGACAAAGTTTCCTCGAAAGGCTGCACGAACAAATGGAAGCAATGTTTCTTCCAGAATGGCCCTGTACTTGAACTGGTTCAGGTTTCCATTCAGAACAACCAGGTCAGTTTTTCCCCCTGCATGAAAAGCAGCCCAAACGGTCACCCCACCACCTCCAGCTTGGACTCTTGGCACTATACAATCTTTGTTGTAGGGTTCATGCACTTGTCTGTGCACTCGGACGTGGCCATCTTGACGATAGACCAGAAATCTAGACTCGTCACTGAAGATCACGTGATTCCAGTGTCCTGGCTGCCATTGACGGTGCTCTCTGGCTCACTGCAATCGGTGCTGGCGGTGTTGTCTGGTCAGGCGTGGCTTTCTCAGGAGACGCCTGGCACGATAGCCTGCTTGAACCAGTCGTTGGTTGACTAGCCTTCTGGATACAGGCACATTCGTCAGTTGCTGCCACTCAGCCCTAAGCTGATTAGCTGACTTTGTACGGCCATTGCGGACTAACCGGTGCAGCTGGCGATCATCTCTCCTTGTGGTTCTGCGGGGACGTCCTGGTCTCGGTATTGGAGTAGGGACACCCCTCTGAGCATTTCGTTTCAGGATCTTTGACACCTGACCTTGAGTGATGCCATACTGCCGAGCAACAGCACGCTCTTTCATGCCGTAATTTCGTAAAGCCACCACTCCATGACAAACAGCATTGTCGAGTTGACGGACCATCTCCAGAGGAAGCGGCAATAACTTTTGGAGACGTGCAGCAGTTGTTTTCCACTAATACAGAACGCAACAACCCTTGTATACCTGACTGTGAAGTCAATCGTCAAATGCAACTGTCCGTACATTTTGCCACGCCACCTGTGATATAATCCTGTTGTTGACTTCTTGCTGCGACAGACAATCAGTGACATGGTTCTTTTAACAAATAAATCACCAAAGTGTAAAAGAAACTCACCAGATTGATATACTGAGTTAAGAAAGTAAACCCAAGTCAAGAAAAAAAAAATATTCCATATTAAATGCCAAGTCTGTAGTTGGATAGGAGTTAATTTGTGACGAGGAAGATTTTGCAAGATGGAGAATGCTTCGGATGCCAACTTTGAAATGTGGTTTGCCCAAGAAAGATCATGGCTGATAGACCCATAAGTTTGATTGACTGAACTTCTTCAAGAGTATTGTTAAGAAAGAACATGGGAGGGTTTACCAGGCGGTCTTTTCAAAGAGAGACAGTGAAAGTCTGAGATTTATCATGTTATAATCAGCATTAACAGCAACATTATACATTTATCACCCCAGTTATAAATGATCCTCTTCTTTTCTTCTTGTTTCTCAATTGACTCACTTTCTGTTAACTCATTTCCCAACCATATTTCCATTAACGTACTGCTCAACTATCAGATAAAACATGTCGGTCTTATACACACAGGAACCACCTTTAGAGGCCATTTTTCCCCGCAGAGCAAGGGTTGGACTTTTTTGGGCACCTTGGTCCCCTTTTTGAAGCAATGTTTTATAGCCGGATGCCCTTCCTGCCTCTTCCGACACACAGGGAATTACCAGTGAGCTGGTACTCAATTTGCCGACCTCGGAAGGATGACAGGCTGAGTCAACCCCCCTGGCGTTAATTCAGCGATCGACCGGGATTCGAACCCAGGATCCTAGGATCCCAAGCCGGCACCCTAACCGCTAAGCCAACACCAGGCTTAGTGTATATACATTGTATGTATATTTCCGGTTTATTCCAGTCTTATACACACACTTTTAAATAAAACGAATAAAATTATCTGTTAATCTGCAATAACAAAACTGCAACCTTAAGTGATATCGAATACATAACACTTTATACAAAACACAATAACAAACACAAAAAAACAATAAAAATGCTTCAAACGGAATATTGTGGAGTAAGAGAAGAGGAACATGCGAGGAGAAACATCATGAGGAATGTTGGGGAGAAAAGGCGCTACAAGCTTAAAATAATTATGTTTAGCAGCAAAACTTTAGGAGGAAGCTGTCAGGAGTTTTAAAGAGCACATTGAGCTCACTGCAGGAAATTTGGAAGGGCAGGGTGGTCGCTTTAACAAGTGATGGGGCCTGCGCGAAGCTGGGCCGGAAAAGCCTCAGCTCAGCAGCGGACGCAGCAAATGCTGCAAGAAGGTTAAGTTACACGGCTATTAACTTGGAGTAATTAAAGGGCCGACGCATAAACGGGGTGCACTGGGCATGTTGGGTTGTGCCTGATTGGTGGTGTTGGGGTGTGGTTGACAAGCAGTGGCAAAATGGTGTTGCTAAGACAGACCAAGAAAACAGTCCACTCACATGGTGGGCGTTTCTTCATGAGGAGGCCTTGATTGCAAAATAATATTGAGGCCAAATTTACCCGAGGACAGACTTTGCTGAAATTGTGAGGAACAAAATGTCTGCTTTGTGGAGCTACCGTGAACATTTGTGCTTCTCTTGGTAGACATAAATATTTATCTTGTGCATTATTTGCTCGACGGGTGATTAAGTTGTTACAACAGTAGCAATGATCCAAGTGTACAGAATGAGCAAGTAGGTCGCTGCTGTCTTGGTAATGGATAGCGGAAGTTGATTTCAATTTACCACCCTTATTTTTACGGCCTAGACCATCGGGTAATGCCGTCTGGACCAGTGTTTGTCTCTCCGTACGTATGTATGTTTGTCCCTTCCGCCAGCATTTTGTGGGGTTATTCCCTTTAAAAACCATGTTCTCTGTAACCGTTGGTCCAATTGACACAAAATTTCGATCATAGGATTGCCCTCTACTGTGGAATGTCTTTTGATAATTATGATGTCATAAGCCACGTGGTATGTGCGCCATCTTGGAAAAACCCAAAAACCTTGCACCTCCATATCTCCAAAACCACTCCATGGAAAACATGAAATGTGGCTCATTGTAAAGTACTCCCCATGGGGAATAACATAATTATGTTAATGATGATGTCATAGATGCCTTCATTATGACGTCATAAATCGACAAGTAGAACGCTTGATCCGATCAGTATGAAAATTATTGAGCATAATCAAGGGATAAATTGGTCGTGAAAAAAGTTGATGACGTCATCGGTCATGTGGTTCAGCAGCCATATTTTTACGCCGGAGACTGCAGGGCAATGCCATCTGGAACAGTGTCCGTCCGGTGTATATATGTCCTTCCCAAACGTCCACTAATCAGAGCTGAGGATCTGTTCACATGACAAGGAGACAGCAGATCCTCCACCCAGCTAATCCTCCACCCAGCGATCCTCCACCCAGCAGATCCTCCACCCAGCAGATCCTCCACCTAGGAGATCCTACCTAGCCCGGCTACGCCATTGTTAGACTATCGGTCTTGTTTTTAATTGGATTGCTGCATGTAAGGGAATTCCTCATCCACTGGTATTTTCCATCTTCTCCTGCATATGATACAACTTCAATTTATCCCATGAGCCTGTAGACCAATGATCCACCACCATAGTTTATCATGCAAGAGTTTTGCTCCCTGGTTCAAAACCAGACATTGGATTTTAGGAAGAGGGTTCACTTGGGAGCCATTCCGTTGTTCTACCATTTTTTTTACCATCAGAAAGAGGATACAGACAACTAAATGTTTACGAATATAGACGCAGCAGCCGAGGATGAACTGCTCAAAAGGAAACGGGATACCAGAAGAGAATAACGGTGCGTGTGGTCATTCATCCTCAGAGATATTTATGGATTGTGGTTACACAGTTTTTAAAGAGCTGACCTGCAGCTGTCACCCTGCACAGCTTGTCCAACTTGTCAGACCCACCCAAGCCTGGGTCCTTTTGACCAGGCATTTCCAGCAAAATAGTGCATATTGGCGGAAAATGATTCCACTTCATTCTTTGAATGAAATATGGTAACGCAGACAAATGGCAATTCCTCGGTTTTACAGCAGCGCTGCATTTTTGCTCCCAACCACTCGGTGTATACCTGTCAAGTCAACAACAGGTGGGACCAGGGCCGTTTTGCCATCTCAGAAAAGTAAACACACGACTTAAACATTTGAGAATGAAGAATGAACGTGGAGCAACCACACAAATCCCTCTCAATGAGAGATACCTGGAAACACCAGTTTTTTCTGTCTTCATTGATATATTACTATTAATAATACGATGATTACAGTGGACCCAGTGCTGCCCAAGCAGCCTCATGGCAACGATGGCACAGCATGGTTTGCCTCTGCCATCTGAGTGGTAGTCAAGGCAGGATTTTGTAATTTGTTTAGGGTGCTTGCGATAGCTCATGAAGAGCGATAGCCTCTTCGTGAAGAGTGATAGCCTCTTCGTGAAGAGTGATAGCCTCTTCGTGAAGAGTGATAGCTTCTTCGTGAAGAGTGATAGCTTCTTTGTGAAGAGTGATAGCTTCTTTGTGAAGAGTGATGGCTTCTTTGTGAAGTGATAGCTATTTCCTGAAGAGTGATAGCTACATCCTGAAGAGTGATAGCTTCTTTGTGAAGAGTGATAGCTTCTTTGTGAAGAGTGATAGCTACATCCTAAGGAGTGATAGCTTCTTTGTGAAGAGTGATAGCTACATCCTAAAGAGTGATAGCTTTTTTGTGAAGAGTGATAACTACATCCTGAAGAGTGATAGCTTCTTCGTGAAGAGTCATAGCTTCTTCGTGAAGAGTGATAGCTTCTTTGTGAAGAGTGATAGCTTTTTGTGAAGAGTGATAGCTTCTTTGTGAAGAGTGATAGCTTCTTCGTGAAGAGTGATAGCTTTTTTGTGAAGAGTGATAGCTACATTGTGAAGTGATATCTTCTTCGTGAAGAGTGATAGCTTCTTTGCGAAGAGTGATAGCCTCTTCGTGAAGAGTGATGGCTTCTTTGCGAAGAGTGATAGCCTCTTCGTGAAGAGTGATAGCTTATTTGTGAAGAGCGATAGCCTCATCGTGAAGAGTGATAGCTTCTTCGTGAAGAGTGATAGCTTTTTTGTGAAGAGTGATAGCTACTTTGTGAAGAGTGATAGCCTCTTCGTGAAGAGTGATAGCTTCTTCGTGAAGAGCGATAGCTTCTTTGTGAAGAGTGATAGCTACCTTGTGAAGAGTGTTAGCCTCTTCGTGAAGAGTGATAGCTTCTTTGTGAAGAGCGATAGCTTCTTTGTGAAGAGCAATAGCTTCTTTATGAAGAGCGATAGCTTCTTTGTGAAGAGCAATAACTTCTTTATGAAGAGCGATAGCTTCTTTGTGAGGAGCAATAACTTCTTTATGAAGAGCGATAGCTTCTTCGTGAAGAGTGACAGCTACTTTGTGAAGAGTGATAGCTTCGTGGTTAAGAGTGATAGCTTTTTCGTGAAGTGTGATAGCTTTTTTGTGAAGAGTGATAGCTTCTTTGTGAAGAGTGATCGCTTCTTTGTGAAGAGTGATAGCTACATCCTAAAGAGTGATAGCTTCTTTGTGAAGAGTGATAGCTACACCCTGAAGAGTGATAGCTTCTTCGTGAAGAGTGATAGCTTCTTCGTGAAGAGTGATAGCTTATTCGTGAAGAGTGATAGCTTCTTTGTGAAGAGTGATAGCTTTTTTATGAAGAGTGATAGCTTCTTTGTGAAGAGCGATAGCTTTTTTGTGAAGAGTGATAGCTACTTCCTGAAGAGTGATAGCTACCTCCTGAAGAGTGATAGCTACAACCTGAAAAGTGATAGCTACTTCCTGAAGAGTGATAGCTACATCCTGAAGAGTGATACCTACATCGCAAAGAGTGATAGCTTCTTTGTGAAGAGTGGTAGCTACTTCCTGAAGAGTGATAGCTACATCCTGAAGAGTGATAGCTACATCCTGAAGAGTGATAGCTTCTTTGTGAAGAGTGATAGCTACATCCTGAAGAGTGATAGCTACATCCTGAAGAGTGATAGCTACTTCCTGAAGAGTGAGAGCTTCTTTGTGAAGAGTGAGCGCTACTTCCTGAAGAGTGATAGCTACTTTGTGAAGTGATAGCTACTTTGTGAAGAGTGATAGCTACTTTGTGAAGTGATAGCTACTTTGTGAAGTGATAGCTACTTTGTGAAGAGTGATAGCTACTTTGTGAAGTGATAGCTACTTTGTGAAGAGTGATAGCTACTTTGTGAAGTGATAGCTACTTTGTGAAGTGATAGCTACTTTGTGAAGAGTGATAGCTACTTCCTGAAGAGTGATAGCTACTTCCTGAAGAGTGATAGCTACTTTCCTGAAGAGCGATAGCTACTTCGTGAAGTGATAGCTTCTTCGTGAAGAGTGATAGCTTCTTTGTCAAGAGTGATAGCTACTTCCTGAAGAGCGATAGCTACTTCCTGAAGAGTAAGAGCTTCTTTGTGAAGAGTGGTAGCTACTTTGTGAAGTGATAGCTTCTTTGTGAAGAGTGTTAGCTTCTTTGTGAAGAGTGATAGCTACTTCCTGAAGAGCGATAGCTACTTCGTGAAGAGTGATAGCTACTTCCTGAAGAGCGATAGCTTCTTTGTGAAGAGTGATAGCTCTTTCCTGAAGAGCGATAGCTACTTCGTGAAGTGATGGCTTCTTTGTGAAGAGTGATAGCTTCTTTGTGAAGTGATAGCTACTTTGTGAAGAGCGATAGCTTCTTTGTGAAGAGTGATAGCTACTTCCTGAAGAGCGATAGCTACTTCGTGAAGTGATAGCTTCTTCGTGAAGAGTGATAGCTTCTTTGTCAAGAGTGATAGCTACTTCCTGAAGAGCGATAGCTACTTCCTGAAGAGTGAGAGCTTCTTTGTGAAGAATGTTAGCTACTTTGTGAAGTGATAGCTTCTTTGTGAAGAGTGTTAGCTTCTTTGTGAAGAGTGATAGCTACTTCCTGAAGAGCGATAGCTACTTCCTGAAGAGTGATAGCTTCTTTGTGAAGAGTGATAGCTACTTCCTGAAGTGTGAGAGCTTCTTTGTGAAGAGTGATAGCTACTTCCTGAAGAGTGGTAGCTTCTTTGTGAAGTGATAGCCTCTTTGTGAAGAGTGATAGCTTCTTTGTGAAGAGCAATAGTCTCTTCGTGAAGAGTGATAGCTTCTTGGTGAAGAGCAATAGTCTCTTCGTGAAGAGTGATAGCTTCTTTGTGAAGAGCGATAGCTTCTTTGTGAAGATTGATAGCTACTTCATGAAGAGTGATAGCTACTTCGTGAAGAGTGATAGCCTCTTCATGAATAGCGATAGCTTCTTTGTGAAGTGATAGGTACTTCGTGAAGAGTGATAGCTACTACCTGAAGAGTGATATCTTCTTTGTGAAGAGCGATAGCCTCTTCATGAAGAGTGATAGCTTCTTTGTGAAGAGTGATAGCTTTTTTGTGAAGTGATAGGTACTTCGTGAAGAGTGATAGCTACTACCTGAAGAGTGATATCTTCTTTGTGAAGAGCGATAGCCTCTTCATGAAGAGTGATAGCTTCTTTGTGAAGAGCGATAGCCTCTTCATGAAGAGTGATAGCTTCTTTGTGAAGAGTGATAGCTTCTTTGTGAAGTGATAGCCTCTTCATGAAGAGTGATAGCTTCTTTGTGAAGAGCGATAGGCTCTTCATGAAGAGTGATAGCTTCTTTGTGAAGAGTGATGGCTTCTTTGTGAAGTGATAGCCTCTTTGTGAAGAGTGATGGCTTCTTTGTGAAGTGATAGCCTCTTTGTGAAGAGTGATAGCTTCTTTGTGAAGTGATAGCCTCTTCATGAAGAGTGATAGCTTCTTTGTGAAGAGTGATGGCTTCTTTGTGAAGTGATAGCCTCTTTGTGAAGAGTGATAGCTTCTTTGTGAAGTGATAGCTACTTCCTGGATAGTGATAGCTACTTCGTGAAGAGTGATAGCTTCTTTGTGAAGAGCGATAGCTTCTTTGTGAAGTGTGATAGCTTCTTTGTGAAGTGTGATAGCTTTTTTATGAAGAGTGATTGCTTCTTTGTGAAGTGTGATAGCTACTTCCTGAAGAGTGATAGCTACTTCGTGAAGAGTGACAGCTTCTTTGTGAAGAGTGATAGCTTCTTCATGAAGAGTGATAGCTACTTCGTGAAGAGTGATAGCTTATTTGTGAAAAGTGATAGCTTCTTTGTGAAGAGTGATAGCTTCTTTGTGAAGTGATAGCTACTTCCTGAAGAGTGATAGCTACTTCGTGAAGAGTGATAGCTTCTTTGTGAAGAGCGATAGCTACTTCATGAAGAGTGATAGCTTCTTTGTGAAGTGATAGCTACTTCATGAAGAGTGATAGCTTCTTTGTGAAGAGCAATAGCTACTTCATGAAGAGTGATAACTTCTTTGTGAAGTGATAGCTACTTCATGAAGAGTGATAGCTACTTCGTGAAGAGTGATAGCTTATTTGTGAAGAGTGATCGCTTCTTTGTGATTAGTGATAGCTTCTTTGTGAAGAGTGATAGCTTCTTTGTGAAGTGATAGCTATTTCCTGAAGAGTGATAGCTACTTCGTGAAGAGTGATAGCATCTTTGTGAAGAGCGATAGCTTCTTTGTGAAGTGATAGCTACTTCATGAAGAGTGATAGCTACTTCGTGAAGAGTGATAGCTACTTTGTGAAGAGTGATAGCTACTTTGTGAAGTGATAGCTACTTCGTGAAGAGTGATAGCTTCTTTGTGAAGTGATAGCTACTTCGTGAAGAGTGATAGCTTCTTTGTGAAGAGTGATAGCTTCTTTGTGAAGAGTGATAACTTCTTTGTGAAATGATAGCTACTTCGTGAAGAGTGATAGCTACTTCGTAAAGAGTGATAGCTTCATTGTGAAGAGTGATACCTTCTTTGTGGAGTGATAGCTTCTTTGTGAAGAGCGATAGCTACTTTGTGAAGTGGTAGCTACTTCGTGAAGAGTGATAGCTACTTCGTGAAGAGTGATATCTTCTTTTTGAAGAGTGATAGCTTCTTTGTGAAGAGTGATAGCTTCTTTGTGAAGAGTGATAGCTTCTTTGTGAAGAGTGATAGCTACTTCGTGAAGAGTGATATCTTCTTTTTGAAGAGTGATAGCTTCTTTGTGAAGAGTGATAGCTTCTTCCTGAAGAGTGATAGCTTCTTCGTGAAGAGTGATAGCTTCTTTGTGAAGAGTGATAGTTTTTTTGCGAAGCGTGAGAGCTACTTCCTGAAGAGTGATAGCTTCTTTGTGAAGAGTGATAGCTACTTCCTGAAGAGTGATAGCTACTTCCTGAAGAGTGAGAGCTACTTTGTGAAGAGTAATAGCTACTTCCTGAAGAGTGATAGCTTCTTCGTGAAGAGTGATAGCTACTTTGTGAAGAGTGATTGCTACTTTGTGAAGAGTGATAGCTACTTCCTGATGAGTGATAGCTACTTCCTGAAGAGTGATAGCTACTTCATGAAGAGTGATAGCTACTTCGTGAAGAGTGATAGCTACTTTGTGAAGAGTGATAGCTACTTTGTGAAGAGTGATAGCTACTTCGTGAAGAGTGATAGCTTCTTCGTGAAGAGTGATTGCTACTTCATGAAGAGTGATAGCTACTTCCTGAAGAGTAATAGCTTCTTTGTGAAGAGTGATAGCTACTTTGTGAAGAGAGATAGCTACTTTGTGAAGAGTGATAGCTACTTTGTGAACAGTGATAGCTACTTTGTGAAGAGTGATAGCTACTTTGTGAAGAGTGATAGCTACTTCGTGAAGAGTGATAGCTACTTCCTGAAGAGTGATAGCTTCTTCGTGAAGAGTGATAGCTACTTTGTTAAGAGTGATAGCTACTTTGTTAAGAGTGATAGATACTTCGTGAAGAGTGATAGCTACTTCCTGAAGAGCGATAGCTTTTTTGTGAAGAGTGATAGCTACTTCCTGAAGAGTGATAGCTACTTCCTGAAGAGTGATAGCTACTTCCTGAAGAGTGATAGCTACTTCCTGAAGAGTGATAGCTACTTTGTGAAGAGTGATAGCTACTTCCTGAAGAGTGATAGCTCTTTTGTGATGAGTGATAGCTACTTCGTGAAGAGTGATAGCTACTTCCTGAAGAGTGATAGCTTCTTCGTGAAGAGTGATAGCTACTTTGTTAAGAGTGATAGCTACTTTGTTAAGAGTGATAGATACTTCGTGAAGAGTGATAGCTACTTCCTGAAGAGCGATAGCTTTTTTGTGAAGAGTGATAGCTACTTCCTGAAGAGTGATAGCTACTTCCTGAAGAGTGATAGCTACTTCCTGAAGAGTGATAGCTACTTCCTGAAGAGTGATAGCTACTTTGTGAAGAGTGATAGCTACTTCCTGAAGAGTGATAGCTCTTTCGTGATGAGTGATAGCTACTTCGTGAAGAGTGATTGCTACTTTGTGAAGAGTGATAGCTACTTCCTGATGAGTGATAGCTACTTCCTGAAGAGTGATAGGTACTTCGTGAAGAGTGATAGCTACTTCGTGAAGTGATAGCTACTTTGTGAAGAGTGATAGCTACTTTGTGAAGAGTGATAGCTACTTTGTGAAGAGTGATAGCTACTTCGTGAAGAGTGATAGCTTCTTCGTGAAGAGTGATAGCTACTTCATGAAGAGTGATCGCTACTTCCTGAAGAGTAATAGCTTCTTTGTGAAGAGTGATAGCTACTTTGTGAAGAGTGATAGCTACTTTGTGAAGAGTGATAGCTACTTTGTGAAGAGCGATAGCTTCTTTGTGAAGAGTGATAGCTACTTTGTGAAGAGTGATAGCTACTTTGTGAAGAGTGATAGCTACTTTGTGAAGAGCGATAGCTTCTTTGTGAAGAGTGATAGCTACTTCCTGAAGAGTGATAGCTACTTCCTGAAGAGTGATAGCTTTTTGTGAAGAGTTATAGCTACTTCGTGAAGAGTGATAGCTACTTCGTGAAGAGTGATACCTACTTCGTGAAGAGTGATAGCTACTTCGTGAAGAGTGATAGCTACTTCGTGAAGAGTGGTAGCTACTTCGTGAAGAGTGATAGCTACTTCCTGAAGAGTGATAGCTACTTTGTGAAGAGTGATAGCTACTTCCTGAAGAGTGATAGCTACTTCGTGAAGAGTGATAGCTACTTCGTGAAGAGTGATAGCTACTTCCTGAAGAGTGATAGCTACTTCCTGAAGAGTGATATCTACTTCCTGAAGCATGATAGCTACTTCGTGAAGAGTGATAGCTACTTTGTGAAGAGTGATATCTACTTTGTGGAGTGATAGCTACTTCGTGAAGAGTGAAAGCTACTTCGTGAAGAGTGATAGCTACTTCGTGAAGAGTGATAGCTACTTCGTGAAGAGTGATAGCTACTTCGTGAAGAGTGATAGCTACTTCCTGAAGAGTGATAGCTACTTCCTGAAGAGTGAAATCTACTTTGTGAAGAGTGATAGCTACTTCGTGAAGAGTGAAATCTACTTTGTGAAGAGTGATGGCTACTTTGTGAAGAGTGATAGCTACTTTGTGGAGTGATAGCTACTTCGTGAAGAGTGAAAGCTACTTCGTGAAGAGTGATAGCTACTTCATGAAGAGTGATAGCTACTTCGTGAAGAGTGATAGCTACTTCGTGAAGAGTGATACCTACTTCGTGAAGAGTGATAGCTACTTCGTGAAGAGTGATAGCTACTTCGTGAAGAGTGGTAGCTACTTCGTGAAGAGTGATAGCTACTTCCTGAAGAGTGATAGCTACTTTGTGAAGAGTGATAGCTACTTCCTGAAGAGTGATAGCTACTTCGTGAAGAGTGATAGCTACTTCCTAAAGAGTGATAGCTACTTCCTGAAGAGTGATATCTACTTCCTGAAGCGTGATAGCTACTTCGTGAAGAGTGATAGCTACTTCGTGAAGAGTGATATCTACTTTGTGGAGTGATAGCTACTTCGTGAAGGGTGATAGCTACTTCGTGAAGAATGATAGCTACTTCGTGAAGAGTGATAGCTACTTCGTGAAGAGTGATAGCTACTTCCTGAAGAGTGATAGCTACTTCCTGAAGAGTGAAATCTACTTTGTGAAGAGTGATAGCTACTTCGTGAAGAGTGAAATCTACTTTGTGAAGAGTGAAATCTACTTTGTGAAGAGTGAAATCTACTTTGTGAAGAGTGATAGCTACTTTGTGAAGAGTGATAGCTACTTTGTGAAGAGTGATAGCTACTTTGTGAAGAGTGAAATCTACTTTGTGAAGAGTGATAGCTACTTCGTGAAGAGTGAAATCTACTTTGTGAAGAGTGAAATCTACTTCGTGAAGAGTGAAATCTACTTTGTGAAGAGTGATAGCTACTTTGTGAAGAGTGATAGCTACTTTGTGAAGAGTGATAGCTACTTTGTGAAGAGTGAAATCTACTTTGTGAAGAGTGATAGCTACTTTGTGAAGAGTGAAATCTACTTTGTGAAGAGTGAAATCTACTTCGTGAAGAGTGAAATCTACTTTGTGAAGAGTGAAATCTACTTTGTGAAGAGTGATAGCTACTTTGTGAAGAGTGATAGCTACTTTGTGAAGAGTGATAGCTACTTTGTGAATAGTGAAATCTACTTGGTGAAGAGTGATAGCTACTTCGTGAAGAGTGAAATCTACTTTGTGAAGAGTGATGGCTACTTTGTGAAGAGTGATAGCTACTTTGTGGAGTGATAGCTACTTCGTGAAGAGTGATAGCTACTTCCTGAAGAGTGATAGCTACTTCCTGAAGAGTGATATCTACTTCCTGAAGCATGATAGCTACTTCGTGAAGAGTGATAGCTACTTTGTGAAGAGTGATATCTACTTTGTGGAGTGATAGCTACTTCGTGAAGAGTGAAAGCTACTTCGTGAAGAGTGATAGCTACTTCGTGAAGAGTGATAGCTACTTCGTGAAGAGTGATAGCTACTTCCTGAAGAGTGATAGCTACTTCCTGAAGAGTGAAAGCTACTTTGTGAAGAGTGATAGCTACTTCGTGAAGAGTGAAATCTACTTTGTGAAGAGTGATGGCTACTTTGTGAAGAGTGATAGCTACTTTGTGGAGTGATAGCTACTTCGTGAAGAGTGAAAGCTACTTCGTGAAGAGTGATAGCTACTTCGTGAAGAGTGATAGCTACTTCGTGAAGAGTGATAGCTACTTCGTGAAGAGTGATACCTACTTCGTGAAGAGTGATAGCTACTTCGTGAAGAGTGATAGCTACTTCGTGAAGAGTGGTAGCTACTTCGTGAAGAGTGATAGCTACTTCCTGAAGAGTGATAGCTACTTTGTGAAGAGTGATAGCTACTTCCTGAAGAGTGATAGCTACTTCGTGAAGAGTGATAGCTACTTCCTAAAGAGTGATAGCTACTTCCTGAAGAGTGATATCTACTTCCTGAAGCGTGATAGCTACTTCGTGAAGAGTGATAGCTACTTCGTGAAGAGTGATATCTACTTTGTGGAGTGATAGCTACTTCGTGAAGGGTGATAGCTACTTCGTGAAGAGTGATAGCTACTTCGTGAAGAGTGATAGCTACTTCGTGAAGAGTGATAGCTACTTCCTGAAGAGTGATAGCTACTTCCTGAAGAGTGAAATCTACTTTGTGAAGAGTGAAATCTACTTTGTGAAGAGTGATAGCTACTTCGTGAAGAGTGAAATCTACTTTGTGAAGAGTGAAATCTACTTCGTGAAGAGTGAAATCTACTTTGTGAAGAGTGATAGCTACTTTGTGAAGAGTGATAGCTACTTTGTGAAGAGTGATAGCTACTTTGTGAAGAGTGAAATCTACTTTGTGAAGAGTGATAGCTACTTCGTGAAGAGTGAAATCTACTTTGTGAAGAGTGAAATCTACTTCGTGAAGAGTGAAATCTACTTTGTGAAGAGTGAAATCTACTTTGTGAAGAGTGATAGCTACTTTGTGAAGAGTGATAGCTACTTCCTGAAGAGTGATAGCTACTTCGTGAAGAGTAAAAGCTTCTTTGTGAAGGGTGATAGCCCCTTCGTGAAGAGCACCGTGAGATGTTTAGCATCCACTAACCGATGTTGGCAGACGGGGTCCGCCCAGTTCAATATCCATCCAAGGGATGGTGCACACACTGATGCGTCATCCTGCCTGCAAAACACCAGGATGACGGTTCGCAGCTGGGTCAAGATTCAAATTCAGTTTCGATCGCTCAGAGATGACTGTGCTTACCCTCTTGCCGTTCCTGCAAACCCCTACAGTGATGTAGAGTTTCGGAAAGAAGAATAAAAATTTTTTCAGGTCTCACAAAAATGCAATGTACAGTTCACATTAGATGAGAGAATGCCAAACAATTACAAAACCTGTCCGCGGAATTTATTGGTTCATTCCCAACCACTCCCCTCATCATAGTCAATTGGCAGATGGACCACTGGAGCTGGGGCCGGTTTAATATTTCAATACGGTGCTGTAACTGAAGTAGTAGTATCCAAGGCACAACCACATTCAATGGATGCAGTTCCACATGTGTCGAGAATGACTAATGCGAGTAACGAGACGAGCCCTTTTGAGTTTTTTTTATTGAATTTTTTTTTCTGTGAACTTTATGATTCAGGATCATTGTGCCCTCACTTGTTAGGAATGCATCAATTTATATGACAATCTGATCTTTCATCTCTAAGGATGTTGCCACAATTGTGGAATGCCAGCTGCCCTGATTCACCGGATAACTAAGCAGACAATCACAATTGAATTGGGTCGCCTCCACGTTTTTTCAACTGGCAACCTTCCGATCTTTGCTCATAAATCTTGTACACAAAGCCATCCCGATGGCTAATTTCCACCAATTTCCTTGGCCAATTTTTTTTTTCTCCCAACGATGACATTTCTGCGTCATACATTACAACTATTACACACGTTCATTTCATTTCACCCTGTTTTAGCGTGGTGTTCGAGGTAGTTTTGCTTTGTCAAAAGCTCGCAATTATGCACCAATAAATAAACACTCTCGCTGTAATTTCATCGCTTCTAATAGGTAAAATAATGGGAAACATGTCATGATATAATACAGATCCTACAGCCGCCCTTGACGCAATTGGAAGTGAACTAGAGGCAGCTGGGCGTCCAAGATGGGCTCCGTCTTCCTGGTCCAAGAACGAGTTCTGGGCCGAGATGGAAACCAGATGCAGGGAGGCCGGCAGCAGTGGAGGGACTGAGAGAATTGTTTGCGCGTTTTGCTCATTATAAAATCGAAATACTTTTGACGTTACGAAGCTCGAGCCTGCCAGAGGCCTTCTGGATCGCGATCAAGAATCCGAATGATTCGCGAAAACAAAACGGGCATCTGGAATAACAGGGGGAACGTCGGAGGGAAAACAACCGCTCGGCTTTTCGGGCTTCTCCGCTTTCAGAAATGCCTGTGTCTTAGAGTGGAAAAGCGAAGGGCATCGGCCAAACTAGCACGCCGACCCCCACTGCTCATTTCCTTCAGCAAACATGGCCGACACCTGCTTTATATTGCCTGGACTTTTGTTTCGTTATGTTACCTTTTGTTCGTTTAGCTCCGCGAGGAAAAGAGAGGACATTCCCCCCGATACTTACGCAAAGTTGGAGATGTCTGTTGTGGTTGATGGAATGCCGAGCGGTTATGGATTTGCTTACGAAACGAAGTCGTGCTTGTTTCAAGTGAAGAATTGGCAAAATATATTTCACAACCCACTCGATGCAAAAACAATATTGAGCACAAAGAAAGGAAAAAAAATAAAATAAGCCATTCCATGAACCATGACTAATATTTACAACAGGAACAGGAATTTCTGGCCTCCTTCCACAGCAGGTTGCTCTATGGGCCCGTTACTTAGGCCTTTCATTCCGGTATGCCCCTAAGCCTGTGCTGTACAAGTAAAATAAACGAAATATGATGTCTTTTCTTTGTCCCTGACATTACAACAGCCAAGATGTGGTCCTCTGTATATTATTTATTTTGTGTTTCTTGCTCAAGTTTGCATTTCAGCTTTTCCGTGGAAGTGTTTCTCTTGTGGCCATCATTAAAATTTGCATGGCTCTCAGTTTAAAACTTGTAACCTCACGAGGTTTTTTTCCCAATACATGGTCTAAGGCTTGTAATGACACACACACATACACACATGCACGCACGCACGCACGCACACGTACGCGCATGATACAAACACTTAACACAGCCACTGAGCTTGAGGAAGTGCCGTCACTTCCTGTACATCTACAACATGGACCGGAGTGCCGTCACTTCTTCTGGGTACCAGCGACGTCATAACATGGCGCTGCTTTTCTCACCTCACTCAGCGGTCATCTCCGGTCCATGTTGTAGATACTTTAAATTAATCATTGCAGCATTTTACCGTTGCTAATGCCAAGTGCTCAATCAATGCATTTATTTTTGCCGAGTTTTCTATTTGATTTTTATTCTTCTTCTATTCCTCGGTCGAAACATTCTTCTTCTAGGACGTAATGCATTAGCGAAACTTGCTTTTTAATTTTTCTTTCTTGTTAATTTGTTAGAGTAATTTATGCTGATACTTGCCAGGAAGCCCCACACCCTCCCTCTCATGCCCCCCCTCCACCTCCCCCGGGAGTCGCCATGATCCAAAATGGAAAAATCGAAGCCTGAGCATTTGTGCAGTCGACTGTCTTGTATTAATTTTTCAAGTTTCATACAATCACCTGGGTGATTAGGGAGGAGCAGCAAAAACAGAAACAAGTTAGCAGACGGAAAGACAGGACATCACGACCTATTTTATAAGTTCATCTCTTCAGAACAAGCCCCCCCCCCCCCCCCACCAATCCTCACTTCCCCATCCTTCCTCTCTCTCTCCCCGATCATTCCTCTCTCTCTCCCCGATCTATCAAAGCCCCCCTAAAATATATATATACAGTATATCTCTCCCCTTTCACCTCACCTCCTCTACCCTCCTCCTTCCCCTCTCTTCCCCTTCCCACACCCCCCTCCCCCCTCTGCTGCCCTATACCCTCCCCTCCCTCATCCCTTCTCCCCACCACCCTCCCCTCCCCCTTATCCTTCACTCCACCACCCTCCCCTCCCCCTTACCCTTCTCCCCACCACCCTCCTCTCCTCTCCCCACCACCCTCTCCTCCCTCATCCCTTCTCCCTACCCCCTCCCCTCCCCCTTACCCTTCTCCCCACCACCATCCTTTCCTCTCCCCCTCCCTCCCCCCGGGGGCAATGCTGGGTACTTCACCTCGTATTATTATATACTAGTAAAAAAAACAGTCGAATATAATAATAATAATAATAATAATTCATTTATTTTGTATAGCGCTTTTCCAGAAGCCCAAAGGCGCTTTGACAGAGTGGAAAACATAATGCATAACAATACATGAAAACAACAATTGCAAAAAGACAAGAATCAAGAAAACAAACAGCAGCGATATACGGCATATATATAAGACAAGAATCAAAAAGACAAGACAAGAATCAATAGGGAAATATTTAAAGCAAAAGGAGGGAGAAGGAGAAGAGATAGTCAGGGGTTAAATGCTGTGGGTTGAATGTTGAATGCAGCGTTGAACAGGTGGGTCTTTAGTGATGTTTTGAATGTGGTGAGTGAGGAGGAGTCTCTGATGGTGTGAGGTAGTGAGTTCCAGAGGGTGGGAGCAGCGATGGAGAAGGCCCTGTCCCCCCAGGATCTGAATTTGGTCCGGATGGAGGGGGTCAGGAGGTTGGTACCAGCAGAGCGGAGGTTGCGGGTGGGAGTGTGTCTGGAGAGGAGGTCAGCCAGGTAGGATGGGGCCAGGTTATGGAGGGCTTTGTATGTCAGGAGGAGGATTTTGTACTGGATTCTCTGGGGGATGGGGAGCCAGTGAAGCTTGTAAAGGACGGGGGTGATGTGGTCACGGGTCCGGGAATGAGTGAGTAGACGGGCAGCGGAGTTCTGAATGTATTGGAGTTTATTGGTGATTTTTGAGGGTGAACCATAGAGGAGGCTATTGCAGTAGTCCAGACGGGAGGTGATGAAGGCGTGGATGAGGGTTTCTGCAGCCGTGGAGGAGAGGGATGAGCGGAGACGGGCAATGTTTTTCAGGTGAAAGAAGGCTGACTTTGTGATCTGTTTAGTGTATTTGTCGAAGGAAAGGGTTTGGTCAAAGATGACGCCAAGATTCCGGATGTGAGGGGAGGTGGATACTGGGATACCGTCGATGTTGAGGGCAAAGTTATGGGTGGATTTTGTGAGCGTTTTTGGGCCAATGATGATTATTTCAGATTTATCACAGTTAAGCTTGAGGAAGTTGATTTGAAGCCAGGATTTTATTTCAGTGATGCAGTTTGTCAGGATAGAGTGGGTGTCGGTGGAGACGGACTTGGTGGAGATGAAAAGCTGGATGTCATCGGCGAAGCAGTGGAATTGGAGACCATGACGGCGGATTAAGTGACCGAGCGGGGACAGGTAAAGGATGAAGAGGAGGGGGCCAAGAACTGAACCTTGGGGGACACCTTGGGGGAGGGGAGCAGTGGGGGATTTGCAGTGGGGAATATAATGGGTTGGAACAGTTTATTCGACGGTGCAGCCTCGTGAGCATGCCAAAATCTGAAGCCTCGGCCTAGTGTCAGGTGTGCTTATTTGTTTTACTTATTTGACATCATACGGATGTAAATGAACACTCGTTTTACTCTGCATGTGTTGCACATCATGACGTGCAGTGAATTTCACCTCCCTGCACCTTATATTTATTGTTATTAAAAAACGCTTCTGTACACCACCCTTGTCACTCGGATTGCAAGCCACCATCTACATTTCCAATAGAAGAGACGTAATTACTCTTTTATGGAAATTGTTTTTCGAGTTTGCTTTATTTTCAAAAATAGACCGTACGTAGTGAACACACATTCATAGACCTCGTGTTGGCCTTTAAAACTTACCCATATGGAGGGGGACAGACATCTGTACAAACACACAAACTGACTGTGTTTTATATGGAAGATTGTAATAATATTTTAATTAATTCACCCTTTGAAAAATTTCCACTCAATTTTTTTCTGTCAGGAACACATTTCCCCTTTAATACATTACATCAATGGGATTTTTTGATGTGTGCTGAAGAGTCGCTCTCCCCCCCCCCCCCCCCCCTTTATCACAATCCTCCCCTTCCTTACTCCCCCCATATTCACCCTCTCTCTCTCCCTCTTCCCTCTCGTTATCCCCCATCTTTCGCTCCCCCCTTTCCTCTCCTCCCTTGGTATACCTGTCAGCGATATGATACATGGTATTTGCTAGCATATGAATATACCATTAAATATTCAAGTATATGATTAAATACAGGAAGCTATTTGGTTGATTCACTTGTGGAATTCTTATCATTTCTTACCTTTAACTTAATGTGATTTCACATCCACATTCCAGTGATAAACTGATAATATACGCCCATCTTCCATTTCATCTCGGAAAAGGGAGTTCAGCCCACTGCACACAGTGGTCTACTTTTGTCGAGAGATACCAAGGAATCTTTATTGTGTCCAACATAAATGCACACAGTATATATGGACAGCATGCTCCTTAATGCAGCCCCCTCCTTTTAGGGGCTCTGATGAGATGGCAGTTCCTTTGTTTATTTTGACTCCAGATAAGAACAAATCCATGACCACATACCTGAGAGACATGCATGCTGCAAATATTGAGTCTGTCTACCATCTCTCGGCCTATGACCCCCAGCCTTCCACCGAGTTCTTCCATTCAAGTACCAACCAGGCTTATCCTTAGTTAACAGCAGATAAGTCAGTCCACCTTTTATTTTAAAAAAGGTGTACTTCAGGAGATAAGTCAGTAAGCATCTCCAACACTGGTGGTGATTTTAAACTTTACAAAGCACCATGATTGCTTTGACTATTGGACTGTGTTACTGTCCTGTGAAGACCTCTTACTCCAATGTCCATCCACAAAACATGATTGAAACTAGATGGTATTCATAGAATACTTACCCTGCGCAGTCAACTTGTTGCGAGCCAACTCTTCTGTTTTTTAACATTTTTTTTCTTTGATCCAATATGGCTGCCAGACCATGTGAGCGATGACATCATAAATTTATGTTCTCTAATATAATTGTTGCATAGATCACACTCAATACATTTCAAACTGATCAGACTAAGCGTTGTCCCTGTCGAATTATGACGTCAAAATTATGGCACCAATGACGTCATCGTTAACAACACCTATTCCCCATATGGAGTTCTTTACAATGAGCCATGTTTAATTTTTTTCCATGCAGCGGTTTTAGAGAAATAGAGGTGCAAATTTTTTCGGTTTTTCCAAGATGGCGCCTGTACCACATGACCTATGGCATCATGATTATCATGAAAATATTCTACAGGAGGAGGTGCTCCTTTGGTGAAAATTTCGTGCCCATCAGACCAACAGTTGCTGAGAAAAAAAATCACAATGATCGATACGTGTTGTACTTGTCGAATTATGACGTCATAATTAAGGCACCGATGACATCACCATCAACATATCTTATTCCCCATGGTGAGTATTTGACAATGAGCCATGTTTCAATTTTTTCCTGTGAGTGGTTTGGGAGATATCGAGGTGTAACGTTTTTCCAAGATGGCGTGTCCATACCACGTGACCTATGACGTCATAATTATGAATAAAAAAATTATACAGGCGGAGGCGCGTCTATGGTAAAAAATTCCTGTCAATCGGACCAACGGTTACCGAGAAAATGAAATTTTAAAATGCAGACACGTACAGCACACGGCACACAGCACATGTAGGTACGCATGGAATGCTTAACCCCACTTTTCGCTTCGCGAGCGCAGGGTAATGAATACTCCAGCATTAAAAGTTTTAAAACGTATCTCCTTTGGCCTGCCTCGTTTTGCTAACTCTGTCTCTTCCTAGTTCTATTGTTTTCATTACCGATAACACTTTCATCGTCTGATTTGCGTATTTCACCGGAAATCATTTGAAATCACGACCCACAAACCATTAGCCATTTAATTCATGCCACGCAATACGATGTTGTTTTGTTGTAACGTCGGGCATGAATTGATTGGCTAATGTAGGAGACGAATTGATTGGCAAATACAGGGCATGAATTGATTGGCTAATGTAGGGCACAAAATGATTGGCTAATGTAGGGCACGATTTGATTGGCTAATGTAGGACACGAATTGATTGGCTAATGTAGGCATGAATTGATTGGCTAATGTAGGGCACAAAATGATTGGCTAATGTAGGGCACGAATTGATTGGCTAATGTAGGACACGAATTGATTGGCTAATGTAGGCACGAATTGATTGGCAAATGCAAGGCATGAATTGATTGGCTAATGTAGGGCACAAAATGATTGGCTAATGTAGGGCACGAATTGATTGGCTAATGTAGGCACGAATTGATTGGCTAGTGTAGGCACGAATTGATTGGCAAATGCAGGGCATGAACTGATTGGCTAATGTAGGGCACAAAATTATTGGCTAATGTAGGGCACGAATTGATTGGCTAATGTAGGACACGAATTGATTGGCTAATGTAGGCACGAATTGATTGGCAAATGCAGGGCATGAATTGATTGGCTAATGTATGGCACAAAATGATTGGCTAATGTAGGGCACGAATTGATTGGCTAATGTATGGCACAAATCGATTGGCTAATGCAGGGCATGAATTGATTCGCTAATGTAGGACACGCATTGATTGGCTAATGTAGGGCACAAAGTGATTGGCTAATGTAGGGCACGAATTGATTGGCTAATGTAGGGCACGAATTGATTGGCTAATGTAGGGCATGAATTGATTGGCTAATGTAGGGCATAAATTGATTGGCTAATGTAGGGAACAAATTGATTGGCTAATGTAGGGAACAAATTGATTGGCTAATGTAGGGCACAAATTGATTGGCTAATGTAGGGAACAAATTGATTGGCTAATGTTGGGAACAAATTGATTGGCTAATGTAGGGAACAAATTGATTGGCTATTGCTTTCAACTGTGGGAGTTATATCCGATACCAAATCTGAAACTCTAAATATTTTTTTCATTTCCTCCTCCATGATATCTCTCATCAGGCTCCGGGTTTTAACGTACAGCAGCAAAACAAACGACAACAATCAACCGCCTTGTAAACCACACTGTTCCTCTTAACTCAATAGCTTATGATGTTTGGCATTCCGATTCAAGGGTGAGCATGTTGAAGGACTGGTTGAGGAAAAGGAAGGAAGGTGGTGGTGAGGCATGGAGTAGGTTGAGGAAAAGGAAGGAAGGTGGTGGTGAGGCACGGAGTAGGTTGAGGAAAAGGAAGGAAGGTGGTGGTGAGGCACGGAGTAGGTTGAGGAAAAGGAAGGAAGGTGGTGGTGAGGCATGGAGTAGGTTGAGGAAAAGGAAGGAAGGTGGTCGTGAGGCATGGAGTAGGTTGCGGAAAAGGAAGGAAGGTGGTGGTGAGGCATGGAGTAGGTTGAGGAAAAGGAAGGAAGGTGGTGGTGAGGCACGGAGTAGGTTGAGGAAAAGGAAGGAAGGTGGTGGTGAGGCATGGAGTAGGTTGCGGAAAAGGAAGGAAGGTAGTGGTGAGGCATGGAGTAGGTTGCGGAAAAGGAAGGAAGGAAGGTAGTGGTGAGGCATGGAGTAGGTTGCGGAAAAGGAAGGAAGGTAGTGGTGAGGCATGGAGTAGGTTGAGGAAAAGGAAGGAAGGTGGTGGTGAGGCATGGAGTAGGTTGAGGAAAAGGAAGGAAGGTGGTGGTGAGGCATGGAGTAGGTTGTGGAAAAGGAAGGAAGGTAGTGGTGAGGCATGGAGTAGGTTGCGGAAAAGGAAGGAAGGTAGTGGTGAGGCATGGAGTAGGTTGCGGAAAAGGAAGGAAGGTAGTGGTGAGGCATGGAGTAGGTTGCGGAAAAGGAAGGAAGGTAGTGGTGAGGCATGGAGTAGGTTGCGGAAAAGGAAGGAAGGTAGTGGTGAGGCATGGAGTAGGTTGCGGAAAAGGAAGGAAGGTTTTGGTGAGGCATGGAGTAGGTTGCGGAAAAGGAAGGAAGGTGGTGGTGAGGCACGGAGTAGGTTGAGGAAAAGGAAGGAAGGTGGTGGTGAGGCATGGAGTAGGGTAGAAAAGCGATTTGGGGGATGGGGTTCAAGTAGAGGTATGAATTTGGAATAAAATATGCACAAGCTTTGCTGGCTTTAAGAACTTTGTTTTTAATATACGACGAGTTGCCTAATAAGGTTAAAGCCTAAGATTGGAGTTCATGGCTGAGAAATAAACAACAGAATGCACTTGATATTGGCATTGATCCCACGAGATGGTCAATGCGATTTGGTAATATTTGGTGCCACCATTCTGGAAGGGTTTACCATTGCTGTGCCAAAGAGGGTGATAGGTTATTGTGGAAGACCCTGATCATCACTGAGATGATCCATCTGATTGATGTGCAGCACGTCTGATGATCAGCAATCCATGTCATGTGTCCCAAAACCAATCTGATCACCTCGAAACGTGAATTTAAGCATCATATGATTCTGACTACATCAGTAAAAAATATTTCCAATTAGATGGTAGTCGCATAAATTGGACACGTTTGTTAAAAGTCTCCAAAAGGCTGTTTAGCCTCTTTATTAGACTCTTTATGATCTATTGGATTTAATATTTATTTTATCTCTAGCAGGCAGCACAGAGGTATGCACACTCGCCTCTGAGCTATGGGTTAGAATCCCAATCCAGCGACAAACCTGGGTTCAGATCCCAATCCAGCAAGAAACCTGGATTTGAATCCCAATCCAGCTGTAAACCTGGGTTCAGATCCCAATCCAGTGACAAACCTGGATTTGAATTCCAATCCAGCTATAAACCTGGGTTCAGATCCCAATCCAGCGACAAACCTGGATTTGAATCACAATCCAGCTATAAACCTGGGTTCAGATCCCAATCCAGCGACAAACCTGGGTTCAGATCCCAATCCAGTGACAAACCTGGATTTGAATCCCAATCCAGCGACAACCTTTGGTTCACATCCCAATCCAGTGACAAACCTGGGTTCAGATCCCAATCCAGCAACAAACCTGTGTTCAGATCCCAATCCAGCGACAATCTTGGGTGTGGATCCCAATCCCGCTATAAACCTGGGTTCAGATCCCAATCCAGCGACAAACCTGGATTTGAATTCCAATCCAGCTATAAACCTGGGTTCAGATCCCAATCCAGCGACAAACCTGGATTTGAATCACAATCCAGCTATAAACCTGGGTTCAGATCCCAATCCAGCGACAAACCTGGATTTGAATCCCAATCCAGCGACAAACCTGGGTTCAGATCCCAATCCAGCAACAAACCTTGGTTCACATCCCAATCCAGTGACAAACCTGGGTTTAGATCCCAATCCAGTGACAAACCTGGGTTCAGATCCCAATCCAGTGACAAACCTGGGTTCAGATCCCAATCCAGCGACAAACCTGTGTTCAGATATTAAAAATCCAGTGACAAACCAGGGTTCAGATCCCAATCCAGCGACAAACCTTGGTTCACATCCCAATCCAGTGACAAACCTGGGTTCAGATCCCAATCCAGCGACAAACCTGTGTTCAGATCCCAAACCAGCGACAAACCTTGGTTCACATCCCAATCCAGTGACAAACCTGGGTTCAGATCCCAATCCAGCGACAAACCTGTGTTCAGATCCCAATCCAGCGACAAACCTGTGTTTAGATCCCAATCCAGCGACAATCTTGGGTGTGGATCCCAATCCAGCTCTAAACCGAGGCTCGAAGCTCGAACCCCAATCCAGCGACAAACCTGGGTTTGCATCCCAATCCAGCTCTAAATCTGGGTTCAGATCCCAATCCAGCAACAAACTTGGGTTCGGATCCCAATCCAGCTCTAAATCTTGACTCGGATCGCAATCAAATGACAAACCTGTGTTTGAATCCCTAGCCAGCTATAAACCTGGGTTGGGATCCTAATCCAGCTTTAAGTTGTCACCCAGGGGTAACGCAGGCAGGGTATGTGGCATCAATGTGTGTGCCATCCATCTCATGGAATTTCACCTTTTAAGTGCAGGTAAACAAATTTACCAGGTTGTTTGTATGGTTCATGTGAACGGTCTTCTTCAGATACAAAGGGCATCCAAACATAACGTCTTTGTTATTTTAAATATATATATATACAAATTGGGATGCTTAGCTTATGAGACATGGTCTCTTGGAGGTACTGTACTATAAAACTGTGGGAACCACACAATTCCAAAGGTTCCTGCAAGGAATGGTAATGGTGCAAAGATCAAACAAAACTGAAATAGCACAGTAGGAGGTACAAGGTGCAAATACGTTGTTGTTAGTTTTTTCATTTACAGCCTGTGGCTGCATCATTTCTCTGTTAAGTGCGGCTGTGCCGATGATGCAGTGCCCCATTACCAGCAGGCTGGTATTCATTTTGCCAAACTTGGAAGGATGACAGGCCGAGTCAACCCACCTGGTTTTATTTCAACAGCACGACGGGGGCTGAAACTCAAGACCCTAAGATCTTAAGCCAACCACCTTAACCGTTAAGCCAACACCAGGCTTACAGCAGCAATGAAAAACATTTTAAAATTAAATACCGATCTAAACAACTTTCTTTTATGATTAAGGTCATTCCCTGGTCAAGACTCTGCTCGGCAGCGAGCGTTTTGTTTTATTACAAATGTACAACAAAGTCAGGGCTGCCCGTTGACCTCTCGGAGACTACAAAGGGCTATACATTGATATTTTGATTCAGAATGTTTGTAACTTGATGGATTCAAGTTTTTGTTTTTACATATTATAAAAATTTGTTAAGTCAATGCCACATTGTATGAAGCTTGCAAATAGGGAAGTGGTGGTGCAAGCAAAATGAAGGTCGTTTTTATGTCGTTCTCCATCTAGAGTATGCAGGTCATCGAAGCATCTAGGCTAATCTAATGAAATAATATAAGTGCGTAGTTCATGTTGTTAGGATCGTAGGTTGATTATGTTAAGTTACTTGTCTCTCATTTCGTTGTCCTTTTTACCACGTAATATGTGTATGCGCACGCGAGAATGAAATATTGTACAAAAATGTTTCATTGTTTTGAGACACGTTGCGAAACCTGGATTGACCATTACTCACCGTTTCGACACACGCTTACTGCTTTCCCCTCCTTACACCTGCTGCGGTAGATGCACGTGCTCTTTTCCACCTGCTGCTCACCCTCCCTGTTGACCGCTCGCTCGTCTTCTGTTAATGGACACTCCATGCGTTTAACTCTCATAGGTGGCTGTGTGGGAGTTACTCTTGTATTTTTAAGTGGAACAGTCATTTTTACCCTCGCCTGAGGAGAGGGTATTGCATTTGAGTCCGTTTCTTTGTCTGTCTGTTTGTTTGTCCGCACAGAATAAATATGATTTTCTCTGCAACCGTTGGTCCGATTGATAGGAAATTTTCACCATAGGTGCAACTCCACCTGTATATTTTTTATGATAATTATGACGTCATAGGTCACGTGGTTTGGCCGCCATCTTGAAAAACCGAAAAACATAGCACCTCTATAATCTCCGAAAGCGCTGAATAGAAAAAATTGAGACATGGCTCATTGTAAAGAACTCTGCATCGGGACTAAAATATGTTAATGATGATGTTATAGGTGCCTCCATTATGACGTCATAATTCGACAAGTACAAAACTTCATCCGATCAAGATGAAATTTCTTGAGCATAATCTAGGAATAAATTAGTTTAGAAAAATAATAATGATGAAGTCATCGGTCACGTGGTTCGGTTGCCATATTTGTTTTAACACAAAAGCCTTAAAAACCACTGAAAATACATCCTGGCGAGGGTTTGCAATCTCTGATTGCTCTTTCTTGTTGGTTTTGTGTTATTCCTTCATTTACAATTCATGTATATCCATCCTCATACCCTTTGGTAGTCTGTGATCCTGCCACCCTTTGTCGTTCCGGTCCTCCATGGGCCCATAAGTGGGAATATCATAATGTATAATTTTAGGATTCATTGTTGAGTTAAATTTGATCGAGTTCCCAGTTGAGATCGCCAAATTGCATTCAGCGAAAAATAAAAGAGGTTGTTCAGGTTAGATATGTTGTGCGTGACTGGAGTTGATCGATAGAGTGAGTTTGTATTTTTAGTGGATTATTTGCACTGACTTTGTTTAATTCATCATGAATAAAGCTGGGAAAGTGACAAATAAACAGTGGTGTCCCCCAAACCCTCATTCGGGTCAGGGTTTCTTCGTTTCTACTGCACGCGCACTCCTTTCACTATCACTCCTCCATATCACACTTCACCCAGTGACGGTCATGTAAGAAAACCACCAATTCTAAAGGGAGTCGTGTTGCCCTTGTGGTTCAATAACGTTTTCTTCACAACGAAATGAATCCCATGTGTTATTATATAATATCCTGTCATCGTTCCTCAAATGTATTAGGTTTCCTGGGTTTAAGTTCCTCCGAAGCTCAACTCTTGAGCAGAAGTAGCGACGTATACTTGAGAATTAAAGAGAGAACTTGAGGATTAATTAAAGAATTAAAGATCTTTTGTTTGTTGTGGAGTATCAAGCTTCAATATACAATAATTTTATACAAGAGCTGTCCTTCATTACTTTTTCAGTTCAGGTTAGAACATTAAATTTTCTGCCAAACTCTATTTAAAAAATGTTTTTGTTTGCATCTCTTGTTTTATTCATATTTTTCTTTTTGCTCTTTGTGTCGCCAGCTGTACCTGGAAGCACGGTTGACCTGGCGTGGAGCACGCACGTTACGTCCATTTATGCAATTCATGCTGCTGCTGGGCGCCCTTTACGTGGGCCTGTCACGTGTCTCAGACTACAAGCATCACTGGAGTGATGTGATGGTGGGCTTCATCGTTGGAGCAGCCGGCGCTGTATTAACGGTGAGCCCAATAGTGGCTGCAATAACACAGAGATGCGTGTGGAATGGGTTTCAGGAATTGTAATTTTAGTGGCAATTTATTTTACCACAAACCACAAGTGCAAAGCTCTCATGAGCGATTAGAAGCTCATCTTCTAAAGTTAGCCCATTGGTGTCCTCGAGACAGCCCACCCGGTTCAGGAGAGCAAGACGTGAAAAGAAAGGATTTGTAGGTCAGAGGCATTCTACAACAGATTAGAGAAATATGTAAGCTCTGAGAGCTGCAAGGATTACCAAATTGGGATTGTTATATCAAGGACTGAGGATGGTGATGGCCGTAGCTACGAAGGGAAGCAAGTGCTTCTGGAAGAAGAACATTTGATTTGAAGAGAGAGAAGATTTCCCACCCCACCCCCTTTCCCAGGCCTCCTCCCCCACAAGCCCTCTCCCTCCCACAGATCTCCCGATGTCCCTGTTCTCTACTGTTGTAATTGTGTGATCCCTCTCTCTCCCCATCTTGTCTCTCGCTCTCTTTATTTCTGTTTTTTTTATGTGTCCGTTTGTTTTTTTGTGATTAATGTTAGCTCTTAAACGAGCCTCGATCTTGTATACGAAAAAAAAGAAAAAAAAGTTTAAAGTTCTTCCAAGTTATATCAGCGAATTATGTTGGTGGAAAGCCCACACGTTGACAGGCCGTTACATTAGGAGCGCAAACGAAAAAAGCTCCAATGGACAGAAAGCAAAATTCCAGTTGGAGTAGCAATAGCAATGCTGCCCTAAAGATGCAAAATCCAATTTTCGTTTGTTCATTTTTCACATTTGTGGCTTCGTTCTTCAATGAGCTCAAAGTGAACTAAAATAAAGTAACGAAAAACCGAGCATATGAATGTTACATTGCAGTAACTTCACATTGCACGAAGAAAATAAAGTCATTGCAATCATGCAAAAGAATTCCAAAATGATGTAAGTTACTTGTTTACATTCGAGTAGATCGTAACAAATTACATCAAGGACAAGGTCGTTTGTTACAAGTCGTGCAGTTTTGATAATGGTGCATAGATACGCTTTTGAGGTATGCTTTTATGCAATTGTTCCAAGGATGGTAAAACACAAAACATATTTCAAAGTTGGAAAACCATCTGTGTTTTAAGCCATAAAGATACGAGTGAGTTTGCGGAATTGCTGCGCTTTAAAATTTGGAGACGAAACTTGATGATCTTTTAAAAAAAATTCGTGATTAAAAGAGATGTTGTAGACATCATCGAAAAATTTATTGTTATCTAAAGCATGGGGTGGGGATCTTGAAGGTCAACAAGTGAGTGCTGTCAGACAAGACAGCCGACGACAACGTGCTTTTTCAAAGAAAGTGAAGACTATGAAGCACCAGGACAGCGTTGTGTTGTTGGATCCTATTTTTGGGGGGGGGGGGGGGGGGTGAGATTACAACTCAATGAATGAATGAATAAATGAACGAATGATCTTTTTAAGGCCATTTTTCCCTGCAAGAGCAAAGGTTAGCCTTGCATGCTTCATGACAATCATGCTTCCCTGTTTGAGGCAATGTTTTTATGGCCGGATGCCCTTCCTGTCGCCTGTATGATGCGCAGGGATACGGTGTACCTATTCTAAACCGAGGTACACACCAGAATAATTCACCCCAGCAAGCTGGTACTCAATTTGCCTACCTCAGAGGGATGACTGGCTGAGTCAACCCCCCTGGCGTTAATTCAGCGATCGACCGGGATTCAAACTCAGGATCCTAGGATCCCAAGCCGGCACCCTAACCGCTAAGCTAACACCAGGCTCGGGGAACTACAACTAAAATGGGCAATTGAGAGACGAGGACAAAACTTTTGAACTAACCTATATGTTATAATATTTGATTCTTAATACATATGTATGGACTACGAATATACATATATGATACATGAAACCAGATCTCTTCCAGCGGTTAGAGTAATACATACAGGCATTCCGCAGTATTCACATCTGCATGGAGTATCTCGGAGCTGTGATATTATCGTATTCGTTCTCGCCAAATTTAATGGAAACATCATGATCTTCGAGAAGAGGTTGAAGAAAAAACCGAGAAAAAGACTTTTGTTATTAATGGATGTAATCCATGAAGGAATTATGCAATGACGTTAGCTCATGCAAAATAGAGACCTTTACAGGCCTGTAATATTAACCACCACCCAAATGGACAGTGTGTAATAGTCACATGGGATTAACAACACTTGGAACAATAACCTTTGACTTGAGCCTCCTTCAGCAAGACCAAACAGCTGTTACAAGACATCTAACCACATCCAAATTCCAGCCTGTTGGAAACTCTCGATGCATCGCGTCTCGTGGGGCCACTGCAATGGACCAAGGGGTTTCAGTAGGGCATCGTGGTCAACAATATACGCGAGACATACAAGGTATTTGAATTGTCGATAGATTTCTGGCCTGGCGGTCTCTTGAGCATAACGCGTTTTGTTTTGGGATGCCATGTAAAGAATAGGAATCATGGCATTTCTGTGGCCATCACTCCTCCTGCTGTTGCTATGACAGTTGAAATGTGGTTAGGATACCGACTCACATTGGCCTACCCTTTGCAAAGACACCATTAGGATCTTAACTTCACATTACAAGGACAGACGGTTTAATGTTTTTTGCAAAAGACAATATGCTCCATGTTGCGTTGCAGGCTTCCAACTGAGCCACTCTGTTTCCTTGAACATAAAATGCATCAAGCTGTGGATGAATGCAGGCTAAGTATCCAGATAGTGAAGTACAAATTCAACAAAGGCTTAAATTCGAGTTCAATAGGTACTGAAATAAACATGAAAATAATGTCTGTAAATGAAAAAAAGTAAAAACTTTCGTAAATGAAAGTTTACTTTAAAAAAAACCGTAAACACGTCTGTTAAAAAAACACAACAAAGAAAAAACCACAATAGATATCTCGCATTTGAAAATTGTAATGTATATAACTGTAAACTTCAAAATAAGAACCTCAATTAAAATTTACATTAAAAAACATGAACGTGTCCATAAAAAAAACAAAAAAGCCCACAATAGATACCTAGAATTTGAAAATTGTAATGTATATAACTGTAACCTTCAAAATAAGAACTCAATGAAAATTTACATTAAAAAACATGAACGTGTCCATAAAAAAACCAAAAAAAAACACAATAGATACCTAGAATTTGAAAATTATAATCTTACTATAATTCACCAAATGTCTGTGTCCGTTCGAAGGTACCGTAAAAACTGCTGAACCGATCGCAAAGATATTTTGGGTGGATAATCCTGGGATCCCCAGGAGTAAAATAGGCTATTTCGTTTTCCCAATTTCAGCTTTAGTCTCCAGCATTCTCAGGTTTGGACTCCCGCATAACATTCGCGTTCACATGACGTTCATTGTGACGTCTTCTTACGTCGAGCAACGGTACCCGCCCTACGGGCGGTGCTTCAATTGGGAGGCCCAAATGAAGAGGCTAAATATCGGAAATTGAAGGGGGTTTTTTTTCTTTTAAACGATTTATATAAACATCCGTTAAATCTCGATCGGTGCAGTCGTTTGTGCGGCTCCCGGGAAAATAACGTCATGCGGGAGCAAGTATCAGCAGGATGTGGCAGTGTGGGAGTCCACGTTTGCACCGATCGCTGCACCGTGTGCCGCACAAACGGCTGCACCGATCGCTGCACCATGTGCCGCACAAACGGCTGCACCAATCGCTGCACCGTGTGCCGCACAAACGGCTGCACCGATCGCTGCATGGCTGCATCGATCGAATGTGGCATGAATGAGGATCTGCACTTCGGCATGAAGGAGTATCAGATCTAACAGATCGCTGTCTCCATCGATCTTGCCAAGGCCGTAACACCTATCGGCTCAAAATCCTTTTAACTGTTGATTTGGTACAGTTACACGTATCGGGAATTTGGTACACGTATCGGGAGTACATACGACACAGCGATTGTGAACACGATTATCGATCACGATTCACGATCACGATCATCACGATCATAGTGTATCGATCACGATTTGAAACACGATGGAATAATATTTACCGATATGAACAGTGATGTGGCTTTTATTGAAATTCTAAAGATACTGTTTAGATTTTGATGATTTGCGTGTGATATGATTCAACGGATGTTTATATGAATCGTTTAAAATAAAAAAAGCCTTCAATTTCTGATATTTTGCCATCGCCATAGGCAGATTCGCCACGGACCCACGATCGATGTTTCTATACGGGAACGTACCCGTTTGTTTGCGAACGGGTACGTTTTTCATGGAAGTCCTTCACTAACTTGCTGTCCATGTCTGACGTGCGACTGAAGGTGCTACAGGAATGTGGAATTTATTGGTTTCATGCTTTAGCATTCACCATATCTGCATTGCCTGTTTGCTTCTGGCCTCCCACCCATGCGTAGCACGGGTATTTCTCTAGTACATTATAAGGGAAGCGGTTACGAGGGGATATGATGGAATGGAGATGTTTAACATCATGAAGGGTGGGAACAAAATATCTGCAGAATAATTATTAAGCACAATGTACAGTGATAGGACAAAGGCCCCATAGCCTGAGAGTCAAGAGGAGAGTTCAGACAGTAGTAACGCAGGAGTCTTTCACTCAGAGAGTCGTTACCCTGCGCTCACGAAGCGAAAAGTGGGGTTAAGCATTCATCTACGTACATACGTGTCTGCATCTTACTATAATTCACCAAATATAGGTCTGTCCCAAATATTCACCAAATATAGGACACCATTCTGTCCATTCTCCCAGGTACCGCAAAAACGGCTGAACCGATCGCAACGAAATTTTGGATGGGTAATCCTGGGACCCCCTGTAGTAAAATAGGCTATATTGTTTTTCCAATTTCCAATTTTTCCAATTTTCCAGTTTTTCCAAACACGATGGAATAATATTTACCGATCTGCACAGTGATGTGGCTTTTATTGAAATTCTACAAATACTGTTTAGATTTTGATGATTTGCATGTAATATGATTTAACGGATGTTTATATAAATCGTTTAAAATAAAAAAAGCCTTCAATTTCTGATATTTTGCCTTTTCATTTGGGCCTCCCAATTGAAGCCCCACCATTAGGGCGGGTATCATTGCTAGTGTATATAACTGTAAACTTCAAAATAAGAACCTCAATAAAAATTGACATAAAAAACATGAGCGTGTCCATAAATTTTTTTTTTTTAAACCACAATAGATATCTAGCATTTGAAAATTGTAATGTCTATAACTGTAAACTTCAAAATAAGAACCTCAATGAAAATTTACATAAAAAACTTGAACGTGTCCATAAAAAAAAACAAAAAAACCACAATAATTATCTAGTATTTGAAAATTGTAATGTGTATAATTGTAAACTTCAAAATAAGAACCTCAATGAAAATGTACATAAAAAAAACATGAACGTGTCCATAAAAAAAAAACCACAATAGATATCTAGCATTTGAAAATTGTAATGTCTATAACTGTAAACTTCAAAATAAGAACCTCAATTAAAATTTACATTAAAAAAAATGAACGTGTCCATAAAAACCCAAAACAAAAAACCTCAATTGGTATCTAGCAGGATAATTGCTGATGTTTGCCTACAATCATAAAGCTTCTATTTATTATGTACCTACATACAAGCATGGTTTTATTGCTTACAATGTGTAAGCAGACCTCACTATAGTATACACAACACACACACACACACACACACACACACACACACACACACACATATATATATCTCCCGAGGCATTTGTAAGAATCCTGATAGTCCACCATTTTGACAGTCCGGCCAATACGGGCAAGTACAGAAGGCAATACATATTTATTCAACACGTGCTCATGTGGTTGGCAAACCACTTTAAATGATACTCAGCAGTAGAGGCAAGTCTTGTGCATTTGTCAGGCTTTACTTCAGTAACAATTCCAGCCTGTTTGCAGTAACAATCCTAACAGAAAATATACCTGTATGGTTTTGTATATTTCTTTAAACGACTACACCTATATGTGTTAATACACTACATTTGGCAATGAATAATAACAGATTAGGATGTTGTAATGTGGGTTTAATTTATATGTTTTTGATTAATAAACAGAAAAGTAGTTCAATATCCAGGTAAAAAAGAAAGCTTAAAACAACACAAAGCCATGTACCAATTGAGGAGGAATGTGAGTTGAAAGTAACCTATAATGAGCAATTACATTTGATGAATGCAGAGCTTTCCAATTGGCTTGTACACTGAGAAACAATGGTGTTTCTCAATTTTCATTGACACGCACATACACAGACAGCCCAAGACTTTCCTCAAATGGTGAAGCTGATTAAATGTTCGATATCGTAACGTAAATGCACCTCTGGTAATACAAGGTCACCTCTAAAGAGTATGGTAAACCTCTGACCAACAAGCATAGTAAAATTATAAAATTGTATTGCACTGCCTGATCGTGTGACGTTTAGACACTTTAGCCTGATTGTGTGACCTTGAGACAATTTAGCCAGATTGTGTGACGTTTAGACACTTTAGCCAGATTGTGTGACATTTAGATACTTTAGCCTGATTGTGTGACCTTTAGCTTGCCTAAAATGACCTTTAGACACTTTAGCCAGATTGTGTGACGTTTAGACACTTTAGCCAGATTGTGTGACATTTAGCTTGCCTAAAATGACCTTTAGACACTTTAGCCAGATTGTGTGACCTTTAGACGCTTTAGCCTGATTGTGTGACCTTTAGCTTGTCTAAAATGACCTTTAGACACTTTAGCCAGATTGTGTGACCTTTAGACACTTTAGCCAGATTGTGTGACGTTTAGCTTGCCTAAAATGACCATTAGACACTTTAGCCAGATTGTGTGACCTTTAGACACTTTAGCCAGATTGTGTGACATTTAGACGCTTTAGCCTGATTGTGTGACCTTTAGCTTGCCTAAAATGACCTTTAGACACTTTAGCCAGATTGTGTGACATTTAGACGCTTTAGCCTGATTGTGTGACCTTTAGCTTGCCTAAAATGACCTTTAGACACTTTAGCCAGATTGTGTGACCTGTAGACACTTTAGCCTGATTGTGTGACTTTTAGACGCTTTAGCCTGATTGTGTGAACTTTAGACACGTTAGATTGATTTTATGACCTTTTGACACTTTGGCCTGATTGTGTGACCTTTAGTCGCACCTGAGGTTATGGACTAGCCATTTGGAGATCTGGGCTTATAGGGGTGAAACCTCATTGATGGACGGAGTCCAGTTCAACTTCCAGATGTTCATTAAATCAGTCAGACATTTACTTGGTTAGGGTAATTAACTTGTTCCATTAAAATCTATTGTACAGGTGGTTATAAAGTCTATCTATTTGTGTAACTGAATCTAAATCGATAGGGACTTTATAAACACCCTGTATATAGGTATATAATATAGATGTATGTGTGCTGTGTGAGCATAGCAGTGTAGTAAATCATGCTGCATGAAGGAATTATTCAGACGTCTCCATCTATCTTTCTCTGTCTAACTCTCTTCTCGATATCTGCCTCCCTCCCTCCATCTCTTCCACCCTCCCTCCATCTCTTCCACCCTCCCTCTCTCTCTTTACCTCTTGCCCTCTCAGCTGTACACATATGTTAGTAAAATAATACATTGTTTTCGGCTTACGTAATTATTTCTAGATCAGTGATGTGTAACTTAGCAAGCCAACATCCACTGCAGGACATTTTCATGTGGCTTGCAAATTCACGAGGCCATAGAAATAGAAGGGAAGGAAGAGGGTGAGGAGGCCTCCACAGGTCTCCACATTCAGGCATTGTTATGTACCACCATGGAGAAGTGACAGATTGAAGTGGTCACAAGGATAGGTTTACATTAACACCAATTCTGGAAAGAAATGTTTCTTCTTGAAATATTTCCTCAACAGGATGCAATGACAAATATTAAACTTGTGAAAATATACCATGATTTAAGGCCAAAACACATCATTAATTTTCCAAAGCCAAAGCCAAAGGACACTGTTGCAGAAATACATTTTGGAGCATGTCATTCTTTAAACATTGGGGCAATACCCCTGGTGCTCACCTGGTAGAATAAACTGTATACTGCACTGACTGAAGGTATTTTAAACCAATTTCAATGCTTGCTAAAAGACATGGCAGCATGTAGAATTATACTAACATTATCATTAGACTTTAATAAACAAAAAAAATACCTATTTTGGGGGGCCCCCACCTCGTGTACCTCCTCAGACCCCAATTTTTCCAACGCCTTGAACAAACATTGGCACATCATGGATGATGAAGGTTGTGGTCAAGTTTCATCAGAATTGCATATGTAGTTTCTGAGAAGGGGTAATCTATTTTTTTTTCTTCTATTTTTCCTATTTCATCAGAATTACCTATTTTTCGGGGTAACCCCACCCCCCCCCCCCCGTAGATCCCCAAAGGGGCAGATTTTTTATAATGTCATGAACAAAGGTTGGTACATCACGGGTGATGAAGGTTGTGGTGAAGTTTCATCGAAATATTGTGTGTAATTTCAGACTAAAAAGCAAATTCTTATTTTGGGGGTCAAACCTGGATCCACTTTAACCGCCGGTAAACCCCCTTAGACCCCGATTTTTTTTAATGCCGAGAAAAAGCTTTAGTCACAACACAACAAATACCATTTGTGCCAAATTTGGGTGCAATCTCATCAGCGGTTTCGGAGAAGAAGTTTTAAGTGTTTGCGGACGGACGGACTTATGGACGGACAACGCGCCATCGCATAAGCTCCCCTGAACTTCCTTCCAGGTGAGCTAAAAAGGAGAACCTTAAGCCACATTTCGTGTTTAAAGTTAAAGATCATATTGAATATTTATGCATTTGGCAAATTTCACAATTCTTTATATCGGTAGAGTGGATTGTTGATCACCTAGCATCACTACTACCTTTTCTGGTTCTTATTGTCTGCAGCATCATTTATGGCATCTTGAAAGATGGACCTCTGAACAAAGGTCTTGTCATTGAAATGTCGTGATTGGATATTTATGACATGTTTAATGACCACAAGTAAGCATTGTGAGTAAATATTAGGAGCAGTTTACTTTCCGTTATTTTTGGTGATCCCATGTGGAAAGCACCGGGTTGAATTTGGGGAGCTGTGATCAAATCTCTAATAATATAAACCCAGGACTTACAACGTAAGCTCAAAGGACTCGACGCACAGCCATTATGCTAGAGAAAGAGGGAGAGAGAACCAAAACAAGGAAACTAAACAGATAATTGCATGGCAGACATGCAGTAAAGTGTGGATAAGAAAGGGTTAAGTTACTTATAAGAATATATGAGTTTACATGTGTTTGAGTCTGTGATCATCCTGAAAGGATTGCACAAATATAGGAGATTTCTATGAATGGACGTAGAAATAGACAAGTGATAAAGCGTATGAATGTTAAAAGGCCTGTTCGGATATTGTTTGCCCAAGATAGGGAACCACCTTTAAAGGCCATTTCTCCCCACAGAGCAGGGGTTGGCCTTTTTTGGGCACCGTGGTCCCCTTTTTGAAGCAATGTTTTATGGCCGGATGATCTTCCTGCCGCCAACCCTGTTAGTCGCCTCTTGCGACACACAGGGACCAGTACCAGTGAGCTGGTACTCAATTTGCCGAAGGATGACAGGCTGAGTCAACCCCCCTGGCATTAATTCAGCGATCGACCGGGTTTCAAACCCAGGATCCTAGGATCCCAAGCCGGCACCCTAACCGCTAAGCCAACACCAGGCTATCTGCCTAAGATAGGGGACAATCTAATATTATAAGCAACTCTTCCCAACCTCCTTTCCTTTTTCGGAGTACAACTCACCTATTCCTCCCTTTATTTTCTTCCGCTCCCCTTCCTCCCACAACCTCACTTCCTTTTTCTAATTCTGATGTGTCATACTCTGTTACAGGGAGTCGGTATTCTACCGAAGCAGTTTCTTGGGAAAGATTATACTGCATGGTTTTGCCATTGCCTTCCCAGCAATAGTTATGGAAGGAATTTGGCCATTATGCTTTTGGTACCTCGCCTACTCTTCTTGCAGGACACCGTGGTTTCTTTAATGTCCACAAACTAATGCCG
The DNA here is from genome assembly GCF_964187855.1 of Myxine glutinosa. Taxonomy (NCBI): domain Eukaryota; kingdom Metazoa; phylum Chordata; class Myxini; order Myxiniformes; family Myxinidae; genus Myxine; species Myxine glutinosa. The sequence goes on along the minus strand of NC_136261.1, from coordinate 114,582,611 downwards.
GCAGACAAGAAGCCCGTTTAACGTCCAGCAGATGGACAGCGCACACATTGATGAATCACCCTGCCTGGGAAACACCAGGATGACAGTTTATAACTGGCTCTGGATTCAAACCCTGGGTAGACATCTTAGAGACTAAGTGCGCTTACCTCTAGGCCAGGGGTCAGGAACCTTTTTGACTGGGAGAGCCATAAAAGCCAAATATTTCTAAATATATTTCATTGAGAGCCATATAGTATTTTTAACGTATCATAAATTAAATATGTCTTACTTTTAATGCGACTTCTGGTGCTGCATGGTTTTGCTGATGGCCTTGTAGTCTGGTTCATACGTGGTGAGGTTGAGCTTCATGCAGGCGTTGAGGCTTCCATCAGTTAAACGTGAGCGTAGGTTGGTCTTAATGTTCCTCATATGCGAGAATGACTGCTCACATGCATATGTAGAGCCAAACATGGTCAATACGGCAATACTCACACGCTGCATTGTGTGGTATGTCACAGGAAGCTCGTTCCAAGTTTTAAGAATCAGCTGGTCTTCAGGTTGAAGATTTTTCATTTCTGTCCACTTGTGTTCCCTCACCAGCTCTGCTCGCTGTCGCGCAAGACTTTCCAACTCTCCATTAAGTGACTTGAACTTACTCATCCACATGTCTGATGCCTTCAGGTCAGCAACTTCCAGCTCAAAGTCTCCGATAGAGACCCCGGGGATGCATGTCCGGTCGATTTTGTCCACTGCACACTCATGTGGATGAGTGATGAACTTGAAAAGACCAGTGCGCGCACGAAATTCTCCAAAGCGTGCTTTGAATGACTGCAGGAGATTGGACGTAAAGCCAGCTAGCTGCTGGAGATCCAGATGTTGAGTGGAGTCACTTGCTAAGCATGCATCTCTAAATTGTTGCAGTCTTTCAAAGTGCAGAAGACGACCTGTTTCAATGTCCCTGAGAAAGACTTCCAGCTTGCTTTCAAATGCAAACACTGCTTGTTGAAGGGATGAGATTGTATTTCCAATACCTTGCATTTTCACATTGAGCTGGTTCAGATGGCCAGTTATGTCCACGAAATAGTGAAACTGCAGGAGCCAGTCAGTGTTGTCTAGCTCAGGATGCTTGACGCCTTTCATTTCAAGAAAAGTCCGGATTTCACTCAGGCAAGCTGCAAAACGGCTGAGCACCTTCCCCCTTGACAACCAACGCACGTTGCTGTGTAAAAGCAGACCGGGATAATGATTCCCAACTTCTTCTAACAGAGCTTTAAACTGGCGATCATTTAAAGCTCGGGCAACAATAAAGTTGACCACTCGAATGACCAGCGACATCACCTCACCAAGCTCCTGGCCACACGTCTGAGCGCAAAGCGCCTCCTGGTGCAGGATGCAATGAAAACTTAGGATGGCTCTCTTTTCATGTTCACGGAGAAGCGCTACAAATCCTTTGTTCTTCCCCAACATACAGGGTGCACCATCAGTACAGACAGAAATAAGTTTATCCATCGGTAGTTTTTTTTCTTTAGCAAACTCCATGAAAGACGTGAATAAATCCTCTCCTCTTGTTGTCCCTTTCATTGGCAAAACAGCCAAGCTTTCCTCACGCAGTGTGTCACCTGCAGCATACCTGGCAATTATACTGCACTGAGATAGATGGCTAACGTCTGTTGACTCATCTAACGCGAGAGAAAAGTATGTCCCGGCGTTTATGTCCTTAATTTGTGTTTCCTCGACTTGATTTGCCATCATGATGCTACGATCGTGCACAGTTCTTGCTGACAGGGGCATGTCTTTTATTCGTTTGATTATCTTGTCTTTATTTGGGAAGTCATCAAACAGTTCATTGGCCACATCAAGCATGAATGTTTTGGCATACTCGCCATCTGTGAATGGCTTTCCATTCCTTACTATTGCCAAAGCACCCGCAAAGCTAGCGGAATTCCCGTCACCTTGCTTGGTCCACACACGTAGTTGCTGCTGACTCGCCTGCACTCTCCGCTGTAGCTCCTCGCATGCCCTTTTCCTGCTGTCCCCCGCTGGATATTTCGATGCAAATGAAGCATGGTGCGTATCGAAGTGCCGCTTTATATTTGACCGTTTCATCGATGCAATTTTATCATTGCATATTAGACATACCGCAGATCCTGCTCTCTCACCAAATGCAAATTCCTCTGTCCACGCAGCCTGGAATGCACGGTAATCATCGTCTTTTTTTCTTTTCGCCATCTTTTCCGTTACAAGGGTTGAAGCGGATAAACTAGTTGGCTATCTGATAAAATTGATTTCTTCACCTTTACAATGACGCGGACATGCTCGCGAGCCATTGGTTCCCGACCCGACCCACGGGTGACCCGTGACCCATGAAATTTATCTTCAAAACTAATTTCTGTTTACTTTAAAATGACACAGTATTATTAAGAAATATCACAAGTATTTTAAAATCAGTTCCAAACTGATTTTTTTTTTTTTTTCAACTCAAAATTGTCTGGGAGCCATATGCCGTCACCGGAAGAGCCATATATGGCTCGCGAGCCATAGGTTCCCGACCGCTGCTCTAGGCCATTCTGCCCAGCCTCTCTTCCTTATAATCAAAAAAATTCTCTCAATTTACACCACTCTTGCCTCCTCCTTATGTAAATAACATGTATATGGCCACAAAGGCTCCACTTGTACCTGAAGGTGAGTGTGGAGATGTGTACAGACTCGAATTCTGCCATGTTTAAGCGCCAAAGAGAACCATACCCAATGATCTTTTTTGAGACAGCATTGAGATGGATTTAAATTACATTGAAAACTGACAAACAAGGATGTTGGTCAACATGCACCATCTTGCCAGAGTAGCATTGCCAACATTTTTGAACACAGAAGATCAATACGTCGATTTGTGGACCAGGAAGATAAATATAGTGGAGAAAATCCTGGAATCCGTTTTGGCATCCAACCGGGGTTTGAATGTCAGACCATATTAATGGTGCAAGAGATTCCAGACATGTGATTCCCTTGAGAGCAAAAGAGAAGGAGAGCAAGCTTTTGTTAGAGTTTAGAAGCAATGGACTACTGATATGTCAACAGAAGCCACCTACGTATTGCCTGAGCGAAGAAAGTCAAACTATTGGTCATGAAGTAGATGGTTTAATTAGTTTTTCTTTTATAGCTGCTGCATTGTGGATTATATTACCATAGTACGTTGAACATAATGATAATTAGAAGTGTAACGGCCATCTAGATATTAAATACTTGTGGGACATACTTACAGACTGCAAGCAGATGCTGGGGTACAACCTACTTGCAGAAATAATTAATACAAGCTTTACATATTTGATGAAGTGGATTGTGGTTGCATTCTGCAAGCAGCTCAATAACTCAAGTAAATCAAGAATGAGTGAACAGAATGAGTTCTTCATTTTAACAGTTTACAGGTACAGTAATTTAAAATGTAAAATGACAACATTTAAAAGATAACGTTAAAAGACGGATTTATGATTTCAAGTCAAAGCCAAATGTGAATGAATTGAACTGGAATTTATAAAACAAAGTCAAAACAAACGATGATTGTGATTTTGTTGTAGCTGTTTCCCACCTTGCACATTGTTGACAACTGAGCCAATTTAACTTTTCATCGTGATAAGTTAGCCTCGTCCATTTTGATACGTTGATTGAATTTGGACTTGTAATGATTTTTTTTTTTTTTGTATACAAGATCGAGGCTCGTGAAAGAGCTAACATTAATCACACAAAAAGTCAAACCGACACACAAAACACAAAAAATAAGGGGAGTGGCAGACAATATGGGGAGAGAGGGGGAAGGACACAAACACAACATTTGAGAGCAGGGACAACTGGAGAAATGTGGGAGGGGGAGGGCTTTGGGGGAGGTGGGAGAGGTATAAAACATATGAACACTGCAAGGACTTCCAGGAAAGAAGTTGGAATTTCCAAAAAAAAAAAGAAAAGTATCTGGGGTGAATTAGCGGGGGTAGAAAAGATCAAGGTTTTGGATGGGGGAAGATAAGAGATGGTGGTGAACAGCTGTTTTAAAGACCTGGAGGGAGGAGTGGGATTGAAGAGAGTGGGGGAGGAATAGATAGGGATTCCATATATGATCTGGGTTTAATTCACAATGATGAAAATGTGGTGTGATACAGCAAAGTATAACAGTCATTTTGCACACTTTTGATGGATGATGACTTTGATAGATAATGATGAAGATATGCCTGAGTAGACAAAACACTTCTGCGAAGCATTCATTCTGTTTCCAAAAAATCCCCTAAATTATGTTTCTCCGAACCTCTTTCCCAAGACCTGCACATATGACAAAAGTGGGGGGAATTTTGATCCCACTTCCTCCTTACATCTTCTTCTTTACTCCTTTTTTGATCCCTACTCCTTTAAAAAAAATTTCCTTTTCTCGTATTTCTTATTCTTCCCTTTCTTTCATCAATACCCCTCCCCCAAACCACTTTGTTTTGGTCATCCTGTATATAAGAAGTAGATGTAGCTGCTAGGCAGATCTATTTATATTTCTTGTATCAACACCACCTTTACAAAATCTCCAAGCCATTTCTCATGAGATTGATGAGAATATTTTCAACATTCAGTGAAAAATCATTTGAGATTATTTCCTGGGCGACAGGAAATATCCAACATGGAATTATCTGCTGAAGCGCCGAAAGAGCGGAGATACACTTGTTTAAATAAGTTACATTTTTATCGTTAAACTGTTACACTATCAAGTCCAGGAGTAGAATGGATTTTAAGATTTTCAAGACACCACGTATGTTGTTTAATAATTATTTTGTATGCAGCCTGTGGCCGCTAGTTGTGCCACTGATGCCGTGTCCCCTATTACCAGTAAGCTGTTACTCATTTTGCGAACATCGGAAGCATGGCAGGCCGAGGCAACCCACCTTGTGTTATTTAGCGGTACAACAGGGGCTCAAACTCAAGACCCTAAGATCTTCAGCCAGCCATCTTAACTGTTAAGCCAGCACCAGACATTGTTGTTAAATGAGACTTTCACATGAGGAATATTTCTGCATATTGGCATTTTCAGAACAATTTAAAAGGACAGAACTGAAACACTTTGCCTTCAACTGCCCACATCAAGCTTTTGGAATGTTCTTTTTGCAAGCTTTAATCAATACAATTATTCTCCCAAGTCTAAATCATGGTTTACCTATGAACATGTGTCCAAAAGCTGACTCATATGTACAAAGAATAAATTGTGATGGAAGAGATTTTTCAGCAGCGAGTCAGATGTAACTTCAGCCAGCAACCGCATCAATAATTCGAGACCCTTTGGTGTTCAAATAGTTCAGAAGATAGAGTTGGACATTGACACGTGACAAAAGCCTGTAGGAGAATCAGAGGAAAGTTGTTCAAGGGAATTATTTTTCACAAGCAGATCCTGCAGAGGTCAATCCTCTCATCTGAAGGGATGTTAGGTGGGAAGTTTTTGAATTGGGTTAGGCCAGCTGCTTCACATAAGCTATTTGGGAACATTGTGAGAAACGGGATGAAAATGTCACAGTTATTCATTCCATGATTCATTTTGCTTCCCAGCGAGTACACTGACGTTGGTCCAACATTGGCAAAAGTTGGAACAGTTGGACTGACATCAGTGTGCTAGCTGGGTTTCCTTTGTAGTTGTAGCACATTGGGTACTCTTGGAATTGGCATTTTCTTCAATCCTTTGGGAACTGTATATAAGTTGTTAGAAAGTTGAAGAGTAATGGGTTGTAAACAGACAATAACACTCTTAGTTTTAAATACAGTACGAAGTTTGAATTTTTTTATTGAAGAGTGCTGTAAGCATATCTCAGCTGTTCCTCCTTTTATCCATGAGAACCCACCAAACTGCAAGAATGTTCTCTTCTTGACATTTATTGGTTCAAAGTGGAAAATATTCTATGGCATCCCAGCTAAGAATGCCCAACAGCCTGTTGTTCCCATTGATGTAGATCGACAATAAAATAAATAAAAAAACCACCTTTAGAGGCCATTTTTCCCCGCAAGCGGGGGTTGGCCTTTTTCGGGCACCATGGTTGTTGTTGTTTTTTGGTCCCCTTTTTGAAGCAATGTTTTACGGCCGGATGCCCTTCCTGCCGCCAACCCTGTTTGTCACCTTTTACGTCAAACAGGGAATTACCAGTGAACTGGTACTCAATTAGCCGACCTCGGAAGGATGACAGGCTGAGTCAACCCCCTGGCGTTAATTCAGTGATCGACCGGGATACGAACCCAGGATCCTAGGTATCCTAAGCTGGCACCCTAGCTGCTAAGCCAACGCCAGGCATAGCTTGACAATAGATAGACAATATTGCTACTGAAACTGAACACCGTAAATGTTGCTAAAATGTTATTATGTATGGTGACCTTTGCTCTTTGGTGTTGTTTTTCTTCGTAGGTTTACTTGTTCACTGACCTGCTGAGAACCAAGCGGGAAAGGCGGTCGCAGTGGAGAACTCCGAGGCAAAGGAACACTGAAGAAGGACTGGCATGCTTGCCGCCTGGAACCGAAAGGCAGAGACAAGCGACTATTGGCCTTGAGGGCTCAAGTCCAGAGCCTTCGGAAGGGGTTTGAATTATTTTTCCACTGGATGGAGTGAGAGTGAGAGAGGGAAATATATATATATATATATATATATATATATATATATATATATATATATATATACACATGTATGGTATATTAGCAGTGAGAAGCAGAATGTGAATTAGCCTTCTCAATTCTTCGTGAGGATTGTGGTGATACTTGATTCTTTGCCAATCAGAAATTCTTGGCCAGAAGGAAGTTCACATCTCTCAGCATTTACTCATGGGACGGCATTGCCTTTAGAACCAATGGAAAAAGCAACGGAAAGATGCATAGCCATGAGACAATGTCGTCAAAGTCAAACTTTGTACAGGCTGACTGAGTTCAATGAAACACTAAGAGATACTGAGAGATACTGTGTATGGGTCACTGTGTCCCAAGGTTGTGTCTGTGTTCAAAAAGCTATAGTGCCAGGGCGGATGAGCTCCAAATATCCATTAAGAAGGCACCAGCATTTAGTACATCACATAAGTTTTAATGGAGAAAAACATCTCACTCTGTCTTTCTGCCACACTTTGCAAAAGTCAAGTTTATTTTGTATCACCTATAATTTGCTGTGTATAAACTTTTAGTAAAAAAAAAAAATGATATTACCATAACAGTATTTGATATAAAGCAAATTTTATATGCAAAAGTGTTTTTATAATTCTAAATGAAAGTGGGAAAGCTTTTCAACTCTTTATGTTGCAAAGTGTAAGTTTTATTGAATGTACATACAAAGAGAAAATTCTTATTGTCTGGAATTATTCTGTGCCTTCCTTGTGACTGGGGTCACGGTCTTTGAAAGTGCTTCATAAAGCAAGAGTATTTTTTGCCATAAACTATATATGTATTGTATTGTTTACACAATGCTGCATTGCTGTGAGTGTATTATACATAGACAGCATGCAAATTCATATGTGCCACTTTGGTAGATAAGCTGTGCTGTTGTACATTGTAGAAAAGTAAAAGTGAATAAACATTTCTTTTCTATCAGTTTTCTTGAAATAGCGTTTTATTTATGTGCTTGTCTGCACCAAATTATCACTGTATTTTCTAACCCATGAAAGCAAACTTCTATTAAGTAGGAATATGTTCACGTTTCGAATCAGGATGTCGATAATGGTTTGGATTCTGATACCTTATTTGGAGGTCATTATTTATTGGGGTGACAAGGACAAAACGGGACTAGGCACAATCAAGGAACAGCTTGATAAATCATGCTATGGAAAAATAGTCTTTACAAGGACTTGAGCCGGTCTACGTCGGCGGAAAAAATTGGAAAATTAATTTTCCTAATCAAATGTTGAGGAAGGTGCGCTAACCGCCATGGGAAAGAATGTGGATGAACGTTTTAGACATGAATCCTTCTTCAAAAGAAGAGGTTGTACACACAATTGGAAATTAGTCTTTGTAAAGGCTCATATCGGTCTTCATTGATGGACAGGTATAACAATGGATGGAAACAATATAATAATGATCAGAGTATTCTATCCACTGGGAGAAGAAAGAAGTGGACTTTTTAGGTATTAAGCAACATTCTGTTGATTCCATCCATTAATAAAGATTAAAGTTGATACACTACATGACCGAAAGTATGTGGACACCCGAACATCGAACATCTTATTCCAAAATGATGGGCATTAATATGGAGTTGGTCCCCCCTTTGCTGCTATAACAGCGTCCACTCTTCAGGGAAGGATTTCCACTAGATGTTGGAACATTGCTTTGGGGATTTGCTTCCATTCAGCCACAAGAGCATGAGTGTGGTGGGCGATTAGGCCTGGCTTGCAGTCAGCGTAACAATTCATCCCAAAGGTGTTCGATGGGGTTGAGGTCAGGGCTCTGTGCAGGCCAGTCAAGTTCTTCCACACCGATCTCGAAAAACCATTTCTGGATGGACTTCGCTTTGTGCATGGGGCATTGCCATGCTGAAACAAGAAAAGGCATTCCCCAAACTGTTGCCACAAAATTGGAAGCACACAATCGTCTAGAATGTCATTGAATGCTGTAGCGTTAATATTTACCTTCACTGGAACTAAGGGGCCTAGCCAGAACCATGAAAAGCAGCCCCAGACCATTATTCTTCATCCACCAAACTTTACAGTTGGCACTATTCATTTTGGCAGGTAGCGTTCTCCTGGCATCCGCCAAACCCAGATTCGTCCGTCGGACTGCCAGATGGTGAAGCTAGATTCATCACTCCAGAGACCGTGTTTTCACTTCTCCAGAGTCCATTGGCGGCAAGCTTTACACCACTCTGGACGACGCCTGGCATTGTGCATGGTGATCTTAGGCTTGTGTGCGGCTGCTCAGCCATGGAAACCCATTTCATGAAGTTCCCGACGAACAGTTGTTGTGCTGATGGTGCTTCCAGAGGCAGTTTGGAACTCGGTAGTGAATGTTTCAACCAAGGACAGACTATTTTTATGCACTACACGCTTCAGCACTCGGCGGTCCCGTTCTGTGAGCTTGTGTGGCCTACCACTTCGCGGCTGAGCTGTTGTTGCTACTAGATGTTACCACTTCACAACAACATCACTTACAGTTGACCGAGGCAGCTCTCGCAGGGCAGAAATTTGATAGAAAGGTGGCATCCTATGACGGTGCCATGTTGAACGTCATTGAGCTTTTCAGTATTGCCCGTTCTACTGCCAATGTTTGTCTATGGAGATTGCATAGCTGTGTGCTTGATTATGTATACCTGTCAGCAATAGGTGTGGCTGAAACAGCCGAATCCACTAATTATAAGGGGTGTCCTCATACTTTTGGTAGTGTATATATATATATATATATATATATATATATATAAATATATATATATATATATATATATATGTATGTATATATATATGGACTTGGCATTTAATATGGAATATTTTTTTTTTTCTTGACTTGGGTTTACTTTCTGAACTCAGTATATCAATCTGGTGAGTTTCTTTTATGCTTCGGTGATGTCTTTGTTGAAAGAACCATGTCACTGATTGTCTTTCCCAGCAAGAAGTCAATAACAGGATTATATCACAGGTGGCGTGACAAAATGTAAGGACAGGTACATTTGACGATTGGCTTCACAATTGGGTATATAAGGGTTGTTGCGTTCTGTATTAGTGGAAAACAACTGCTGGACGTCTAGAAAAGTTATTGCCACTTCCTCTGGAGATGGTCCGTCAACTTGACAATGCTGTTTGTCATGGAGTGGTGGCTTTTCGAAATTCTGGCATGAAACAGCGTGCTATTGCTCGGCAGTATGGCATCACTCAAGGTCAGGTGTCAAAGATCCTGAAACGAAATGCTCAGAGGGGTGTCCCTACTCCAATACCGAGGCCAGGACGTCCACGCAGAACCACAAGGAGAGATGATCGCCAGCTGCACCGGTTAGTCTGCAATGGCCATACCAAGTCAGCTAATCGGCTTAGGGCTGAGTGGCAGCAACTGACAAATGTGCCTGTATCCAGAAGGCTAGTCAACCAACGACTGGTTCAAGCAGGCTATCGTGCCAAGCGTCCCCTGAGAAAGCCACGCCTGACCAAACAACACAGCCAGCGCCGATTGTAGTGGGCCAGAGCATCGTCTATGGCAGCCAGGACACTGGAATCACGTGACCTTCAGTGACGAGTCTAGATTTCTGGTCTATCGTCAAGATGGCCGCGTCCGAGTGCGCAGACAAGTGCATGAAGCCCACAACGAAGATTGTTTAGTGCCAAGAGTCCAAGCTGGAGGTGATGGGTGACCGTTTGGGCTGCTTTTCATGCAGGGGGCAAAACTGACCTGGTTGTTCTGAATGGAAACCTGAACCAGTTCAAGTACAGGGTCATTCTGGAAGAAACATTGCTTCCATTTGCTCGTGCAGCCTTTCGAGGAAACCTTGTCTTCCAAGATGACAATGCACGGCCTCATCGTGCTCGCATGATCCAACACTTTCTTGCTGACCGTGGTGTAGAGCATATGGAGTGGCCTGCCATGTCCCCGGATATTCCGATAGAGAACTTGTGGGCAGAATTAATGCGTCAAATCGACAACTTGGACCAGCAGCCTACCTCTGTGCGTGAATTGCAGCAGACTATTGTCACTGCATGGCAAGCGATTCCTGTCCAAACCTTGTCAAATCTCGTGAACAGCATGCCTCGACGTGTACATGCTCTCCTGAATGGTCGTGGGGGTTACACGAAGTACTGTACTGTAATTTTACTGTCCGTAATCCCAGTCATAATTTAGCTTTTGTTTTTGTTGAAATTTTTTTTGGCTAATGTGCAAAATAAAGAGATACTTCTGGAAAATGTACAGAAGTTCAACACAGTACTGTCCGTGAATTGAGTTCGATATCAGTTTACATCACTTTCAAGGATCAATTTGTTTGTTTTGAAATGTCAAATGTGGTTTTTGTTTCTTTTAAAGGTCACATTCACAAAATCTAGAAGAATTTCAACATAATTCCAATGAACTTTTGGTTCTAAGTCATCTTGAAAAGTAATTTCACCCCCACAAAAAAAATATTCCATATTAAATGCCAAGTCTGTATATCCAGTGCTGTCAGAAAGTATTCACACGCCTTCCCTTGAGTTTTTCACATTTTGCTGTGTTACAGGCTGAATTGAAAATGGATTAAGTTGACATTTGTTGTCACTGATCTACAAATAATGTCCAGAATGTCAAAGTGATTTCCTTTTTTTCGAATTTCTTTACAAAGTAATTAATAATGAAATTCAGAAATATCTAATTAACATAAGCATTCGACCCCATGATCCAATACTTTGTAGAAGCATCTTTGGCATCGATTACAGCTTTGCGTCTTCTTGGGTATGTCTGTATCAGCTTTGCACATCTGGATTTGGGGAGTTTCTCCCATTCGGCCTTGCAGATTTGTTCAAGCTCAGTCAAGTTGGATGGGGAGCATCGGTGAACTGCAATCTTCAAGCCTTTTCACGGATTCTCAATGGGATTCTGGTCTGGCCTTTGGCTGGGCCATTCAAAACATTCAGGTTCATGTTCTGAAGCCATTTAAGTGTTTCTTTGGCTGTATGCTTAGCGTCATTGTCCTGTTGGAATGTAAATCTTCACCACAGTGCGAGGTCTTTTGCACTCTGAAGCAGGTTCTCCTCAAGGATTTGCCTGTATTTGGCTCCATTCATTGTTCCCTTTATCCTTACAAGTCTCTCAATTACTGCCACTGAAAAGCATCCCCATAGGATGATGCTGTCACAACCATGCTTCACAGTAGGCATGGTGTTAGATGGGTGATGAGCTGTGCTCGGTTTCTACCAGACGTAGGGCTCTGCATTCAGGCCAAAGCGTTCAATTTTTGTCTCATCAGACCACAGCATATTTTGCCTCATGTTCTTAGTGTTTCACGTGCCTTTTTGCAAACTCCAGGCATGCTGTTATGTGCCTTTTTCGCAGGAGTAGCTTCCATCTGGACACTCTCCCATAAAGCCTAGATTTGTGAAGTGCTGCAGAGATTGTTGTCCTTCCAGCAGGTTCTCAAGCAATGTTTACTGCGTAAATGGTGGGACATCTCGCGAAGCAATATTCACCATGTGAATGGTGGAATATCCTGCGAAGCAATGTTTACAGTGTGAATGATGGGAGATCCTGTGAAGCAATGTTCACTGTGTGAATGGTGAAATACATATTCCAAGTGTTTGACCAGTTTGTGAGATTTTTCAAGGTCTGAAGTGAGGAAATAGGTTGCAACCTCCATCTGAGGGATGATATACAGTATATCACAACAGAGGGAGAAATCGTCAGCAAATATATAAAGAGGATTTTCCAGAGATTCAGGTGGATCATTTATGAAGATCAGGAGAAGGACTGGGCCCAGAACACTGCCTTGACAGGTCAACGAGATGAAAGGATTCCGTTGAGTGCCACACGTTGGCTATGAAAGTAAAGGAAGTGAGTAAGTCATGTGTGAAATTGGCCTTGAATGCCATGGCAGAGAGTTTGGAGAGCAAGGCAGGATGCCACATTGTATGAAAAGCACGAGATAAGTCCAGGGACATGGCCCTGATCTCATGTCTATTAATGTCTTAAGGTCCTCCATCCATTGTTGGGTGAGTTGAAGCAGCATGTCCAAGGTGGAGTGACATTTAAACCTCTGTAAGCTTTCGTTTAAATTGAATTATACACTTGAACACTGCAGAACATAAATCACCATCATACAGTAATCCTTCCAAGAACCATTATATATATATATATATATATATATATATATATATATATATATATATATATATATATATATATATATATATATATATATACATAATATATATATATATATACATTATATATATATATATATATATATATATATATATATATATATATATATATATATATATATATATATATAGCATGATTGCCGCTGCGTGCGTTGGTGATCAATAAAGTCTCCATATCCTAAACTGTGACTCAATGTCGTCCTATTACAGTGGACAAGGGTGATGCTACAGTAGCGCTAAAGTTCCAGATATTTTTTAAAATTTCTTCTAAAAACATTAATTATTAAAATTTAAGTATTATACTTGAAAACTGCATGGGATACCGTGTTCTATGAACTCTCGAGTTGATCTTTGAATTCCATTTATCTTGAAGCTAATTATTGACTATGAATTCCATGAATTTAGAAATTGAATGTTAAAAGTACATTAGCAAAGTTTTTCAGTGTAACAATGTGCAGATATGTGTTGAACATTCCATAAGTCAAGTATTTATTTAGGTAAATCCTTCACTTTTGGATTCTGGTAATGTAAATGTTGATCAAAGTTCAAGAAAGACTTTTATAATTCGTTTATAATGTGCACAAACACCAAGGAATGAACCAACATTAGACAGAGAAAATGTTTTCTATATAGTTACCTTTTTTGAAAGTCTGCCAAAAAGGTTAGTTTATGTCCAACAATACAAAAATAATTTTATAAAGAGAAACTAAATGCAACAAACTGAGTGCTCGAGCAGGAAAGATTGTGTTGGCTCGATCATTTCAAGCCTTTGCAATATAAGACTTTGCAGAAAATTTGTAGCAGATTGCAATGGTAACAGAATATTTGTCTGGCGTCACGAAACAGAAGAATTTTCTCATCGGACCTTGTGGAAAATATAAATGTGGCTCGTTCCCGAGTGGCTTTGAATAGCAACAAAAGAGCAACACCAGTAGAAAGAATTCCACATGATTGGATTGAAAGTGCTCGAAGATTAGATCCAAAATCTAAAATTATGACAGTTTTGCCAAAGTGATACTTCCAATAATTTACGACATACCAAAGAGGTATAATGAAATATATATGTACTACGTAGATAGACATTACACAAAGTAGTAGTATAATCTATTATATTGAAAATTCATCTTCACATTGTCGTGTTTTGGTGTGTTGTGAGTATCTCTCTTGTAGAACTTTGTGTGATGTTCCTCCCTCATCGTGGTAGATCGAAGGTACCTGCCAAACATCATGGCTGAAATATTTAGATCTGCTATTGTCAAAAATTGTATTGTGCTGGTAAATAAAATCGTCAGCATTCTTTTCTAGATGGTTAAATTAAATGTTTTCCTTATTTTGCTAAAATGATGTCAATCGTAGAGAGCATGGCAACACTGAGACAGGTGGAAGTTCTGTACTATCACATAAAAACTACAGAAAACCTGAAAAGACTACTTCCCATTCTCCACTTATAGGTACGAGATCAGATGAGATAATCAGTCACACTGACAAGGACAATGAAACACTTGAGATAAATGTCCTTTTATCGATCTTCTCCGTCGACACAGTGGAATTCAGGGGATTTACAAAATTCCGTAGGGGCAGGAACACTTTGTGTCCTTTCGTCGTGTCGACATAGTTCACTTATATTCGCCTCTTAACCTGTAAAGTAAAGACTTTGCAGTGCAGAAAGACCAGATGTAATGTTCTGATAAGATAAAATGTACGTGTTGTTGGTAGTAGTAGTAGTAGTAGTAGTAGTAGTCGTAGTAGTAGTGGTATGAGTAGCAGTGGTAGCATTGGTAGTAGTACTTGTAGTAGTAGTGGTAAGAGTAGTAGTAGTGGTAGGATTTGTAGTAGTAGTAGTTGTAGTAGTTGTGGTATGAGTAGTAGTAGTAGTGGTAAGAGTAGTAGTAGTGGTAGCATTAGTAGTGGTGGTTGTAGTAGTAATGGTAAGAGTAGTAGTGGTAGTGGTAAGAGTAGTAGTAGTAGTAGTGGTAGCATTAGTAGTGGTGGTTGTAGCAGTGCCCCTGTAATTACCAGTAAGCTGATATCCTCTGAAGGATAACAGGCGGAGTCAACCCACCTGGTGTTAATTCAACAGCATTACAGGGACTCAAACTCAAGACCCGAAGATCTCAAGCCAACCACCTTAACCGCTAAATCAATACAACGCTTATAAGTCGTGCTGATGCAATGATACACAAGGATATAAAAGGAACTATAGCATAGGAAGCCATTTGGCCCATTATGCCTGTGCTACACCAACCGCAGAAACCATCACCGACACACAAACAAACTAACTACAAGTTCTGCAAATTTCTCTGCAAAAATTCCTTCTATCTCCAATGCTTCTAAGTATCCATCTGATTCCAATTTAAACATATATATATGTATACTCTTTCTCCTGCCACTACTTTATAGGGAGAGCAACACCATCCGTTAACTACTCTCTGAATGAAAGACCATTGCCTTAATACTGTTACGTTGGCGAGTACGAATTAGGTAGAATGTTAAATTAGCATGGCACGTGTGTTCATGCAGGTTAAAACATTTTCTGTAACCAGAATCCAGTTAGAGTGAAGTTGTCCTGCTCCTACATTGGCGGTGTAGTTGACATTTTGATAGGACAGGAAAATGCAATTTGTACGTGTTCTCTCTGTTAACCAGGAAGGGCAACAGGCAAGGTAAGTATAGGGGTGGATTTGGATGTCAGCAATTCGTGTTCAGGCTGATAAACCCCCCTCACATCCCGCTCGCTGTCCGAGTACTAGGCATCCAGCAGATCACCGGTCATCCCAAGGACTCCTGAGGGTGTACTGCCATTGGTGCGCTGCAAGGTGTCGCACCATTGGTTAGGGCAGCACTGGTGGTGACACCACGTCCACTTGATGTCACCAGGGAAGGGTCTTTATAGGCCGGTGTCAGACCATGAGGGGAGAAGTTTCAAAGTGTGTGGGGCATGACTGCGTGTGATGGGATAAAAGAGGCTGTACATGGGCAGTCCCATACTCTCATTGGAAGTGCACCCAGCTGTGTTGTCTCTCATTGGTGCTGTGATTCCCACCTGCTCATGCCTGCACAAACTGTTAGGGTGTTTTGGTAATCCCGAGGGGAGATATAAAATGATAAAGCAAACGCGTTTTGCATTTTAAGAGATCGGGGGGATATAGATCTCAACCAGGGGAAGCTGCGTTTTCCGCTGGAATGTGGTTCCTTTCATTCGGCCATTCACGAAGCGCATTGCTTTGGTGCGGCGGGGAAGTTTTAGCAAACTCCGTTAATGTGATAATACGTTTTGTATTCTGGAAGCAGCAAGGTGTATGTGTTCGGTTTTATTGAGTGTTATTGAGCATTGAGATATTGTTTCCATTATGATCCTTTGCAAACAATCTCTAAAAATATTCAGAAAAGGCATCTGAAACATACCATGAAGTAGCCACTGCTTACACATACTTCAGGTAAGTACCTAATGATAAAGTGGGTTTTTATACTCACCCGTAAATGTTCCTTACTTTCTAATTGGGCTAGAAAGCTGAATTTTTTGTGAAAATATCAATTATTATTTTACACGAAGAGTCGAAGGGGGTCAATCCTTTTGAAGCTAAAGGCTTTTCCCTCCGATGCCCCAACCCCCATCTGATTCCCCCAGTCGGACGTGGGATGTTGCCCCATGGTGCATGCCACTCATCAATTTTCCCATCGCCGTCATATTTGGCGTCCAAATCACTAAGAACGCCAACTTTGCTGCTCTGGATCTGCACGGCCCGTCAGTGTGCTGAGCAACAGTGTACAATGTCATAGCGATCTTTGCTTCTCCTGGGAGAGGGTGTCCGATATTCTCTTCTCTTCTCCTTCTTCTATATAATAATAGGTTCAGGCTTTTCTGGTGCGGTATTTTTACCATGGGATCTTGTAGTATGTATCTATAAAAAAAAAAAAAAGCTGAAAACTCAGGTTTGAAAGACATATTCCAAGTGTTGATCAGCTTGTGATTCTGTCAAGGTCTGGAGAGAGGGAAGAGGCTGCTGCCTGTCATGTCCAACATTGAGGGCCTCCATCCATTGTTGGGTGAGTAGAAGCAGCATGTCCAAGGTGGAGTGACCTGGTCTGAAACCAAATTGATGATCTGAGATGAGGTTGTTATTGAAAAGGAAGGATTTGATGTCAACTATGATGATGGATTCCATGACCTTGCTGATGATTGGAAGTAATCTGATCGGTCTGGAGTTAAAAGGGTCAGTTTTTGCACCTTTTATGTAATGCAGTGATATTGAGCTGATATGCTGATGCCGTCCAGTCCAGTTGCAGGGTCAGAGTCGAGGCTTGAAAGAACCTTCTCCACCGTCCAAGCTGCAAAATACACGAGTCCAAGAGCAGTTGGTACGACAGGGAAGGATGAGTTGGGAGTAAGGGGTTGGGAACACAAGATTTGGAAGTGAATATATAATTGAGGCATTCGGCCTTCTCATGAGCAGAGTCGACTGTGGTTTAATTTGAAGAGAGGGTCAGGATGGAAGGGGAGCATACTCCGGAGACAGACTTAACAAGGTGCTACCAGGTTTTAGAGGAGGAAGACAAGTTCGAAAGTTCATTCTTGAGGTTGGACAGATGTTGTTTTCTGCACTCCTGAGAGTGGATACACACTTGGTGTGGACTATTTGGAATGCACTGAGATTGCCTTTGGTCGGATTCACTTTCCAGGAAGAGAAGACAAGTTGTTTAAATATACGGTATACTTTTGATTTTTTTTATCATAAATATATATATATATATATATATATATATATATATATATATATATATATATATACTCGTGTATTTATATATAGATATATATACACAAAGAATTAAGTTAAGCACCCCCCCCCCGTTTTTTTACAACCTCGCACATTACAAGTTTGTTGTCGTCAAAACAGTGTAATATACCCATGATATTGCTATATTTTCTGGAGAAGTGATATTATGGTCACATAAAAACATAACAATCATGCCGTTTTCAATATTTTATTCTGAATAATTTAAGGTGAAATTTTTTGGGAATTTTAGGCATATTTTCACCTCAATTTAAGTATGGAGCTATAGGTCCATCACGGACAGTGTGGATGACGTTTATGTTTTCTAACGTACAGTCATTGTTCTGAGAAGACCTCTAGCGATCTTTGCGTCAATAACGTGTGTAGGACCCACGTGATCGGATCACTGACTCAACCCTACGTCTCATAGACCCTGTAAGCCGTCGTATGCGTTGCTGTGGCAGGTTGTTCCATTCCCGATGTAATGCACGTTCCAATTCATCCAGATTGGCTATTGGAGGGACCATCTTCGCAATTTGTCGTCCCAACATGTCCCAAACGTGCTCGAGGGGGTTCAGGTTCAGGACAGGATTAGGGGGTGCTTAACTTAATTCTTTGTGTAGGGGTGCTTAACTTAATTCTTTGTGTATATATATATATATATATATATATATATATATATACTCGTGTATTTATATATATATATATATATATATATATATATATATATATATATATATATATATATATATATATATATATATATGCTCGTGTATATATATATATAGATATATATATATATATAATATATATATATATATATGTATTATACCTTTAATATAAGGTAAAAAGGCCCACTATATTTGCGTACTTGATATGTAGATGTCCTATCCATGCCATGCAGGTGCACGTAAAAACCCATGGGAATTTCCAAAATTTAGCAAGTTGACAAAGCAAACGTATTTTGGCTTGAGGTTTCAGGTTTCCGTTTCTATTTTCCCTTCTTCGACTATGTGCATGCCAAAAAGCTCAGGTTTTTTTTTCCTGGCTTTACACATATTACTGCATTCATCAGGTAAAAATGCAGCTCACACAGATATATTCTAGTGTTATGTGCATACAAATTATAACTGGAGTCTGGATAAAAGGCTTAGTTTATGTGGAGCCATAATTAAAATTGCTTCGACATGTCTTTAGAGTATGATAATTAATTAGTACAATGATGGAAGTGATGGTGGAAAGAGAGATGGATTGAAGAGGGTGACCTCCAGCATCTTGACATGACTGTTTTCGAATGATAATTGATTTATGTCAAGTAGCCTCTAATCGAGCAGTCTTATAAAGTCTGTGTCCTGAAATATCTCAAAATCTGGTTCATATAGATTGGTCGTCACAAGGAGCATATGGTTCCAAGGAGCAGAAACGGACAACTCCAAGTCTACACTGGCAACATGTAAAGGAGGGCAATTGGATTGTACAAGACGAGCATGATTTATTGAAGGCTCGTCATCCATCAGAACAAATTGTCAGCTGCCTGACCCTATCTTTGTGCTGCTTTTGAATCAAAACAGCTATGTTCTAAGTTGGGTGTTAACTGAGAGGTGTTGCAGGGGGCAGAGGGGTAGTCGTCCAAAATAACCGCAGTTCAGTGCAGTGACATAGGTGTATGAACCAAGTTGACATTTTCTTTTTGTATTCGACTCGAACTTTACTACACAGAAAAAAGTCCAAGCCTAGGGATATCATTGCCTCAAATGCATCTGATGGCCTCTGACAATAAGAAATCATCTCTGATGGTGAATGTAGCAAAGCAGGAAGCAATTCCAATTGACTTGACAAAGGTGATTATCGTTAGATTTGAACACTGGAGGCAATTTTATATTTTGTGACTCTTGGCCGCATTTTCATGAGTCTTAACACTAATCCTACCCCGAAAGACCGATTTTATAGGAAAAGTGAAAGAGTTGTTATGAGCTCGGAGGGGGAGCTTCTGAATTATTAATTTAAATACTACATGTAGATATAAATATTTTGCCTTGTAGAATTTGTTTCATGTGTTCGCTGATTGAGATTACTAGCAAATAACTCGTCCTTAAGGATTAAGGACTTGCAATATCGGCTTCCACCAGGTGTTGTTATATGATACACTTATCCGTAGCGAGATTTAGGGCGCTCTCCCTACCCGGATCACCTGGGAATATTACCCTGCAAAAAACGTGCTCTGCATCTTATGAAAACAACCACCAGTTTGAAACTCAGTTTCCGTACCAACAATATTTCCCCAACAGACTGAAACACTGCGCTTGACATGATCATGTCCAACTTTCACTTCAACCATCCCTGTCCTTCAACTTCCCAGCTTCAACCATCCATGTTCCTCCTCTGCCTCCGTTGGGTCATCAAATCACATACTCTTGAAAGTATATGTCCACAGCCGGTTGTCTTCAGGGATGTACAAAGGCACCGCCACCGTTGTCAATTTCATCAGGCGGATTGGTCTGGCTTATCTTCTGACTTGTGATCCTCATGTCTTTACCTTCCTGACAGACATGGTGCCTGGAACTCATTTCTCAGAAAACTCCTCTTTCTCCTCCATCATTTCATACCTCCATGCTTACAACTTTCCATCTGAACACCTCATCCCAGCAATGAGGTGCTTGCCTTTTCATCACTGCGAATCCATTCCAATGAGGGAAACTCAGGAAAGCTCACAACCGTTGTGTTCCTATTCCTAGGTGCAGCTGAAGTCAGCATCAGGCCTACATGAGATCCAAACTCTCAGGTCTTTCACCATCCACAAAAATGTTGCTGCCAGTTAGTCAAGTCGGTCTTTGGAACATGGTCTACAGGACATGGCCACGATGGACATTGATGGTGCCAAGGCCCGACTGCATTAACTCTGTCTTTGCAGAAAAGGCCATGATAACTAATCCCTTCCTGTACCTATCCCACACCTTGTCACTGAAAACATCGCATAACATGTGAACTTCCCTCTTGCCAAGGTGGAGAAATTCCAACTTGAACTCTTAAAATTGCTATCCTCTATCACTGACAGCATCAATACCCCCATACTCAGATCATGTTCCTCTGCCTCATCTACTCCGTCCTTATAAATCCCCAGGGTCATTTTCTGAAGACCACCTGCTTGCATTGTGGGAAATAGCCACCGCTACCCTATTTTATAAAAACGTTGCCAAAACTGACTATTTTTCCCATTTTTAAGCAAAGTAATGGAAACTATAACCGCAACAGACCTCAATACATCTCTTCCCTAATTGCCCGATTTCCATGCATCCATTTGGCTTCTGCACAGATCATTCCAATGTGGACTTGCTGCTTCTACTGTGTCAGTAATGGATGGATGGTTTCAATCTCAAACAATAAGTCCGGGACATTTCACTGGATATCTCACATGCATTTCATTGGCTGGCACAATTCCATGATTTACAAACTCTCAGCTAATGATATCTGGGGTTCCATTCTAGAGGAAACTATCATTTCCTGTGTGCTCACAAGAGGTCCGTTGCCTTAGACAGAATGCTATTGGATGGATGCTTTTATATATATATATGTTTTGCATCTTACTCTTTTTCGGGCTATATGGCAGACATCTCTCGGTGAGCATAGACTCCTGTTGCTTTTGCTGTACATCAGGAATAAAGGAAGCTGGGCAAACTAATATGGGTGCATAAAGTTTTACACGGTAGGGAGATCAACTTGGATCAGAAGATCAGTTATTTGTACTTTTCCTTCCCTATTTTGGTGCCAAAAGGCACGTGGAGCTGAGATCCCTTGTAACCATGCACACTGATTGTGAAGCAATCATTGTCTTTTTTGTTGTAGCAGGAATATTTTATTTTGCTTTATCAATCACAATGATACCTAGAATCATCACTTAAGAATATCTTTATACAGTTATCGATCTGGCGTGAACTCCTCCATCGATCACCATTCCATTAATTTTATCAAGTTTAGTATTCTGATTAATTTCTGCCTTTCCAAGCATTCTGTGCAAACACCACAAATATATGGGCCTGAGACGAGTTATACATGCAAACATTCCTTTAGTGTGTCCTGTTACGACGAGTGCATGTACATATTCGGACTAATGGAAATGCAGTACAACTGCAGCCTGGTGTTGGTTTAGCGTTTAGGGTGCTGGTTTGGGATCATATAATTCTGAGTTTGAATCCCGGTCAATCATCTATCTATAATTCCAGTAATCTCTGTCTGTACGTTTGTACGTTTGTACGTCTGTTTGTCTGTGACCGCTGTTTCTCGACAACCACGGGTCCGATATACTTTTAACTTGCCAGGTATATTGCTGGGGACCCGAGGATGTGCCTTTTCAAGGTTTCATATTAATCGGACAATTACTTACCGAGCTATGTCCAAAAAACGATTCAACCAATCAGAGAGCAGCGAACGATCGCGTGTGCCGAACGTGGCAGGCACACTCTGCCTCGGATGGCACATTTGAGAGCGTATTCATTTATTTCACGTTTGCAAACTATGTTGGCGTTAAACTATGTTTTACAACTAATAAAAACGAATTTGCGATTCATTCGCTTTCCTGCGCGTTTGTGCACGCGATGGCGATTTCTTTACCAAACTCCGGAAGCCGTTCGCTTTGGACCAAACCATTGCATGTAAATAGAGGGGGGGGATTGTCACCACTCGCAAGACGTTCGCTTTGGACCAAACCATTTCATGTAAATAGAGGGGGGGGGATATAATTTTAGATATAGATATAGTACGGGCATGCCCTAGTTGAATTAACGCCAGGATGATTGCCTCAGTCTGTCATACCTTCCGAGGCCGGTAAATTGAGTAATTGGGGAAATGCATCAGTGGCACAAAACTGCTTCCAGAAAAATGATGCAACCAGCAGCCACAGGCTGCATACGAAAACAACATCAACAAGTACAACTGCAAAAAGTTTCCTCAATTGACAAGTGTAATTTATTGTCATGTAAAATCATGGAGTTACGACTGTTCACCACCATCTCTTGTCTTCCCCCATCCAAAACCTTGATCTTTTCTACCCCCGTTAATTCACCCCAGATCCACTTTTTTGAAATTCCGACTTCTTTCCTGGAATTCATAGCAGTGTCCATGTGTTTTTTTGTTTACCTCCCCTCTCCCACCCTCCCTCCCCCTTCCCATCCCTCCTCCACCCAAGCCCTCTCCATCCCACAGATCTCCCGTTGTCCCTGTTCTCTACTGTTGAACTTGTGTACTTCCCTTTCTCTCCCCATCTTGTCTCCCGCTCCCTTTGTCGTATGTTTTATGTGTCAGTTTGTTTTTTTTGTGATTAATCTTAGCTCTTACACGAGCCTTGATCTTGCATACAACAAAAAAAAAAAGACATAGAGGTATGTCATGAAATATGAAAGTGGCCAATTCCCTGATTGAGCGACGAGGTGCCTAAAATAGGTGCTACACACTTCGTGTAGGGTTGCCTCAAAATTGATGGCCCTTTTTTAATCTCAATATTGTTCAGTTGGTATAGTTGCAGGCCTTATTTCCACTGGCCTGAGCTCAAGAGGAAATCTTCCTCGACAGACCAATTTTACTGTGCACTGGTGTGACTCCCTCTTTTTTTGCACACCGATCTCATGCTCACGTGGAAGAGCTTGCATATGTATCACGCGTAAACGATGGACATTTTACAGACCTCAGTGTACTTTTACTTGAATTATTAGGACATAATTATACATCTCTCAGTGTACTTTTACTTGAATTATAAGGACATTGATAGACAATTGATAAATCCAAATAGTGTGTGAGATCCCCACATCATGAACTCTGTGCTCAAACAGGAACACGAGCAAACAAGCAATTGCAGCACTGAATTGGTTGCACAGTCTTTATTCCAACTCTGCTCAATGTTCAGGCCGTTTGAGGAAAAGTCTTTACGACGTATTGTAGTTCTTGCATTTACCACCTGACCAGGGTTATTTATCATTTCACGAGACTCTCTGTGTACCTCATACTCACCCCTTCCTTTCCACTCACATTCCAAAAAGAAAATAGTCCCTAGTGACTGCATGCGAGTCCACTCTTACCATGTCATCTGATGTCTTGCTAAACATATGCTCAATTGTCCTTATTACATGTGACGTATGTTGTGATTTTGTATTAGGGTGCGATTGTAGGAAAGCTGGATGTGCACAATTTCTTTTTCCTACAGCCACATTCTCTCGTGTTTTCTCAAGTTAGAGAATGGCTTGTAGAATGTTGAGAAATTGTCATGAATTTTCACCGCAATGGAATATGGTGGCACTGCCCCGCGTTGCTTCATGAGGGTTAACCTATGAATGTTTCTTGTGAATAACGACCTAAATTAATGAAACCAATCACGCAATCGTTGCTATTCCCTGAGAAGTTACCTACTTCAGTTGTCAGTAATGAGGTTAGCAAGGCTCGTAAACGAAAGCCACCTGACCATTATTGATGTGACTCCGTTAAGTGCACCTTAATCCCAATTGTGTCTTCATTCTAGCAGAACACTTTGCTATCTGATCTCGACTTGGAACACAAAATCCAGGCTTACTACTAACCTTTGCTCCCAACTGTTCCTCTTTACTTCCACCTGTGGAATGTCATTGCTCAGTCTGTTCAATCCCACTCTTCCCTACAGGAATCAACTTGGCAGTAAATCAACATATCAGGTCTTCCTGCATCCCTGCTTATAATCTTTCCTATCCTCATGAACCCTGCGCTCTATCTCTCCCCCAATGTACTTCCATGCTTCCTTCCCTCGTCTCTCTTCTCCTGGTTGTTCCTCCTCTTGTTGTCGCGACGTGTTGTCTCACTGTCCTCCTTTCAGTGCATTGTCTTCTACTGTCTGTGACTTGGCTATTCCATGAGTTCATACTCTGTATGCAAAAACGCTGTGGATATATGTACCTGTGGTTCATTAATTCATTTGGTGTGCCTCATTTCTGGGGGGACGTGCCCTGGTGGCAACAAAAGGTCACCTACTCTTCACGAATGACATCATGGGATCTTTAACATCCAAAAACTTACGCCCAGTTTAGGGACACATTTACAGTAGAGTAAATACACCTGTTTATAGACGTGTAGTGATATACGTGAGGGAAGTCGGAATCAGTGTTTTTTTTCCTATGTTGGAGTTATCTTTACGATTAAGGAAGTTCAAAAAGTTCATGGTCTGAGTATTAAAGAAACATACTCAGGCAATGAACATCAGAGGCCTTTGTCTGTGTTGCTACTTATAGTTCAAATTGTAAATACTCCAACTGCCTAAGCACTAGATTCAGGAATGCATTGTTCTTTATTTATGCGTTGTGCTTTGTAGGCAACCCTTGATGGATGGTGCAAACCATAAAAGCGACTAACATGCCCAAAGGATATGCAAGGATAAACAAGGAACCTTGACGCAGGAGGGGGGCAATTGGCCCATTATGCCATTGCGAGAGCAACAGCACGTTATTCGAATATCTCAGTTTATAGACCTAAATTCACTGGGGAGGGATAAGGAGAACAATGTGGCAGGCATATGGACATCACCATTGTGTGTATGTTGTGTGTATATATGTAAATATGTAAATATGTATAAATGAAAAACAAAGATCCAATCACATCCCTCACATGTGATTGCAGGAAATAACCAATCGTCTCTCACCTACTCAATTACCCCAGATGGTGAGGATTATAAAAATCAATTGACTCCTCCCATGCCCTTCCAGCCGAAGAAAGCTGCAAAACTACAACCATGAAAGGCTATACAACGGAAACCCTTTGCTGTTTCAAACTCTTCCCAAAGTCTCTCCACAGCTGGATCGACATTTACAGTCATGTGAAAAAGTAAGTACACCCCATGTAAAGTTTTGACTTTTTCAACATATTTCAACATACAGCTATTTGATCTTCATTTCAACAATATTGATAGATAAAGGTGATATAATATCACAAATATCATGAAACATTCACATTTTGTAGTGCATTGTAAAATTTAAATAAACATAAATGCAAATTTCGCATGTGGAAAAAGTAAGTACACCCCTACATTTATCACTACTTCAAATACATAAAATTAGAATCAGGTGCACCAGCTCAGGTGCAAATGATTGCAACATCGTTAGAGAGGATCTTGGAGGAACCTGCCTTATTTAAACCTCAGACATTTAGTTTGGTTTGCTCTTTGTTGTTGAAGTGTGCAGTGTCACCATGCCTAGATCAAAAGAGCTCTCTGAGGCCTTCAGAAAGAAGGTTATAGATGCCTACGAGTCTGGGAAGGGATTTAAAAAGATCTCCAAACAATTTGAAATCAATCATTCGACTGTCCGGAAGATCATCCACAAGTGAAGAAGATTCCAAACAACTGCCAACTTGTTCAGGCCAGGCCGCCCCAGCAAGTTCAGCCCGAGAGCAGACCACAAGATGCTGAAAGAAGTCTCTAAGAACCCCAGAATGTCATCACGGGACCTACAGGTAGCTATTGCCACTGTTGATGTCAAAGTGCACGAGTCTACCATGAGAAAGAGGCTGCACAAATTTGATCTACATGGGAGGTGTGCCAGGTGGAAACCTTTGCTGTCCAGAAAGAACATCAGGGCAAAACTAAAGTTTGCCAATGAACACCTAGGCAAAGACCAGCACTTCTGGAACAATGTGCTCTGGACAGATGAGTCAAAGGTAGAGCTATTTCGCCACAGTACCAGAAGACATGTTTGGCGAAAACCAAAGACAGCATTTGACCACAAGAACCTGATACCAACTGTAAAGCATGGTGGTGGAAATATTATGGTTTGGGGCAGCTTTGCTGCATTAGGGCCTGGGCAGCTCACCATCATAGAATTCCACTATGAATTCTTCATTGTACCAGAGGGTGCTTGAGGATAATGTGAGGCCATCTGTCGGAAAGTTGAAGCTCAACCGATGGTGGACCTTGCAACATGACAATGACCCTAAACATACCAGTAAATCCACCAAGGAATGGCTGAAAAGAAAGAAATGGAGGCTTCTGGAATGGCCAAGTCAAAGCCCGGATCTAAATCCCATCGAGATGTTGTGGGGGGATTTGAAACGAGTTGTGCATGTGTTGTGGATTCGGCCCTAAGGGTTGTTGTTATGATTATTGTTGTTGATTTTAAGTGTTCTTGTGATTGTGGTTGAAGGGAAAGGGTTATTATAGTTAAAAGATTTAAAAGCGCTCCTTGTAAAATGTGGCTGGAAATCCGGATCGTGACCGGAAGAGGTGGAGCAAAGGAGGGGAGAGAGGCGAGGAGATCGTGAAACAGAGGTGGTTGTTGAAGCTCCGGCCCGAGCGTGCGACGTGCAGTGCGAGGGAACTTTGCGTCCTTGAAGGGAAGTTCGGGCGATAAGAAATATCGCTGGAGTGCGTGGAGCTAATATCGCCGGAGTGCGTGGAGCCTGTGTCGTCGGGTATTCTCATTGAGGTTCCGGAGGATCCGGGCCTCAAATCCCCGGGTTGGAGTGAAAGCCGTCCGCCATCTTCGCCACGCGAGCAACCTGCAGTGACCAGGTTTTTGTCGTGTCGGCTGGGCATTATTCCCCGGTGTTCGCCGGGGACGGCTGTGCCAGAAAGGGGCACGTGAGAATTATACGGAGGCTCTCGGATGGAACCGCAGCGTGTACGTCGGAGCGCGTCTTTGTGAGGTTCCTTTCCACCGCTGTGTTGCTGGGTGCTGAGCACGTGACCTCGGGGTCGTCTCGCT
This sequence comes from Myxine glutinosa, assembly GCF_964187855.1. NCBI lineage: Eukaryota > Metazoa > Chordata > Myxini > Myxiniformes > Myxinidae > Myxine > Myxine glutinosa. The sequence goes on along the minus strand of NC_136261.1, from coordinate 114,555,352 downwards.
CGCCTACGCCTCAATTGACCATCGGGCCTTGACTCCCCGATCGCGGGAGCGCACAGAGACATTGGGACTTCGCCTTGAACGGGGTGCAGAGACACTGGGGAAGGTGCCGTGAGTGTGGGGTTAAGGGGCTTGACAATGATCATCGTAAGATTTGAAAGTAGGGGTGATTTCCCCATTGTTGTATGGCTCTTTGTGTGTGATTTATAATATATTATTGTTTGGTTACAACCTGGTGTGGTTGCATTATTGATTTGACTGTTTCATTTGCTGGATTTCAACCAAGGATAACACATCTTTCTGCCGGGGACGGTTTGGAGGTCCACCAAGACCAGAGGTAAGGGGGGGGGGGGGGGGACCCCGTAACACATGCAAGAAACCCCTCAAACATCGCACAACTGAAAGAATTCTGCATGGAGGAGTGGGCAAAAAATTCTCCCAGTCGATGTCAGAGACTGGTAGACAGTTATAAGAAACACCTACTTGAGGTTGTTTCTGCCATAGGGGGCAATACCACCTATTAGAGCCAAGGGTGTACTTACTTTTTCCACATGCGAAATTTGCATTTATGTTTATTTAAATTATACAATGGACTACAAAATGTAAATGTTTCATGATATTTGTTATATTATATCAACTTTATCTATCAATATTGTTGAAATGAAGACCAAATAGCTGTATGTTGAAATATGTTGAAAAAGTCAAAACTTTACATGGGGTGTACTTACTTTTTCACATGACTGTACACTGTAACGAGATGATTGGTTATTCCCTCCATTTACATGTGAGAGATATGTGTGGGCCTTTGTTTCATATTTGCAGGTTGACTGTTCAGCGTTTTTGTGTGGTACATGCATTGGGAGCCTCGATGGTACGCGTTTCTGTCTGCGCTGTCGCTGATGACTCGCCAATAAGCGATGAAACCAGTCCTCACCAAGAAGCGATGAAAACTAGGTGACGGTGTGTGTCGTATTGGGAAACTCTTGTGTGTACTATGTATGTATGTATGTATATATATGTGCAGCGTCTGTCCTGTGTTGTCTTGTGTTATGTTGTCTTGTGTTGTGTTGTGTTGTCACTGAACTACTTTCTCAAACTTTTGTGAAATCGTACCAAACTTCTGGTATGCACATATCTCTCCCATCGGAATGGCCTAAGGGTATTCTTTTTGAAAAATTTTCCAATTTGTTATTCTTTTTTTTGGAATTTTTTTGGGAAATTTTTTTTTTCAACTTCAATTGTTTATAAAATATGATATCACGTATATTACAAATACATTTGTGCAAAATAATTGTTTGAATTATGATTGGTTTAAACCATGACAAAACGGCAACTCGGGTACAGTCATTGATCTATATATCTACACACCTGGGCAGTGTCTGTGTTGTCACTTAACGACTCCCTCAAACTTTTGTTTCCGTGGTTGTGAAGTGTTTTTAATAACGTTGTGGTGGTTTTGAATCACGTGGTGGTGAGGTATTTTGAATTATGTGGGAGTGAGGTGTTTTTAAATCACATGGTGGTGAGGTGTTTTGATTTACTTGGTGGTGAGGTATTTATAATTACGTGGTGGTGAGGTGTTTTTAATTATGTGTTGGTAAGGTGTTTTGCATTAGTTGGTGGTGAGGTGTTTTGAATTACTTGGTGGTGAGGTGTTTTTAAATGACGTGGTGGTGAGGTGTTTTTAATTTCGTGGCTGTGAGGTGTTTTTTTACGTGTTTTATGGCTGTGAGGTGTTCTTAATTTTGTGGTGGTGAGGTGTTTTTATTACGTGTTTTATGGCTGTGAGGTGTTTTTATTACGTGTTTTATGGCTGTGAGGTGTTTTCAATTTTGTGGTGCGGTGTTTTTATTCCGTGTTTTATGGCTGTGAGGTGATTTTAATTTCGTGGTGGTGAGGTGTTTTTATTCCGTGTTTTATGGCTGTGAGGTGTTTTTAATTTCGTGGTGGTGAGGTGTTTTTATTACGTGTTTTTGGCTGTGAGGTGTTTTTATTACGTGTTTTATGGCTGTGAGGTGTTTTTAATTTTGTGGTGCGGTGTTTTTATTACGTGTTTTATGGCTGTGAGGTGTTATAAATTACTTGGTGGTGAGGTGTTTTGAATTACTTGGTGGTGAGGTGTTTTGAATTACTTGGTGGTGAGGTGTTTTGAATTACGTGGTGAGGTGTAATCGTCCCAAACTTCCAGTCTGCACCTACCCCTCCCCTATGTGTGTGCTGAGGGGTTCTTTGTTGAAAAAAAAAACATTCAACCTAAATCTTCAACCTAAATTGCCTATAAAATTGTAATATCACAAACACAACAAATACATTTGTGCAAAGTAATTGTTTGTATTATGATTGGTGTAAATCATGACAACACAGCAACTCAGGTACAGTCATTAGCCTCAACTAAAATAAGCCCGTTCCTCAGTAACGCGAAGCTAGTATATATATATACTAGCTTATATATATATATATATATATATATATATATATATATATATATATATATATATATATATATATATATATACATATATATATATAGATATATATATATATATATATATATATATATATATACAGACTTGGCATTTAATATGGAATATTTTTTTTTTCTTGACTTGGGTTTACTTTCTTAGCTCAGTATATCAATCTGGTGAGTTTCTTTCACACTTTGGTGATTTATTTGTTAAAAGAACCATGTCACTGATTGTCTGTCGCAGCAAGAAGTCAACAACAGGATTATATCACAGGTGGCGTGACAAAATGTACGGACAGGTGCATTTGATGATTGGCTTCACAGTCGGGTATACAAGGGTTGTTTCGTTCTGTATTCGTGGAAAACAACTGCAGCACATATCCAAAAGTTATTGCCGCTTCCTCTGGAGATGGTCCGTCAACTCGACAATGCTGTTTGTCATGGAGTGGTGGCTTTACGAAATTACGGCATGAAACAGCGTGCTATTGCTCGGCAGTATGGCATCACTCAAGGTCAGGTGTCAAAGATCCTGAAACGAAATGCTCAGAGGGGTGTCCCTACTCCAATACCGAGGCCAGGACGTCCCCGCAGAACCACAAGGAGGGATGATCGCCAGCTGCACCGGTTAGTCCGCAATGGCCGTACCAAGTCAGCTAATCGGCTTAGGGCTGAGTGGCAGCAACTGACAAATGTGCCTGTATCCAGAAGGCTAGTCAACCAACGACTGGTTCAAGCAGGTTATCATGCCAGGCGTCCCCTGAGAAAGCCACGCCTGACCAGACAACACCACCAGCGCCGATTGCAGTGGGCCAGAGAGCACCGTCAATGGCAGCCAGGACACTGGAATCACGTGATCTTCAGTGACGAGTCTAGATTTCTGGTCTATCGTCAAGATAGCCACGTCCGAGTGTGCAGACAAGTGCATGAAGCCTACAACAAAGATTGTATAGTGCCAAGAGTCCAAGCTGGAGGTGGTGGGGTGACCGTTTGGGCTGCTTTTCATGCAGGGGGCAAAACTGACCTGGTTGTTCTGAATGGAAACCTGAACCAGTTCAAGTACAGGGCCATTCTGGAAGAAACATTGGTTCCATTTGCTCGTGCAGCCATTCGAGGAAACTTTGTCTTCCAAGATGACAATGCACGGCCTCATCATGCTCGCATGATCCAACACTTTCTTGTTGACCGTGGTGTCGAGCATATGGAGTGGCCTGCCATGTCCCCGGATATGAATCCGATAGAGAACTTGTGGGCAGAATTAGCGCGTCAAATCGACCACTTGGACCAGCAGCCTGCCTCTGTGCATGAATTGCAGCAGGCTATTGTCACTGCATGGCAAGCGATTCCTGTCCAAACCTTGGCAAATCTCGTGAACAGCATGCCTCAACGTGTATGTGCTCTCCTGAATGTTCGTGGGGGTTACACGAAGTACTGAACTGTAATTTTACTGTCCATAATCCCAGTCGTAATTTAACTTTTGTTTTTGTGAAAAAAAATTTGGGCTAGTGTGCAAAATAAAGAGATACTTCTGGAAAACGTACAGAAGTTTAACACAGTACTGTCCATGAATTGAGTTCGATATCAGTTTCCATCATTTTCAAGGATCAATTTATTTGTTTTGAAATGTCAAATGTGGTTTTTGTTTCTTTTAAAGGTCACATTAACAAAATCTAGAATGATTTCAACATAATTCCAATGAACTCTTGGTTCTAAGACATCTTGAAAAGTAAGTTCACCCCAACAACAAAAAAATTTCATATTAAATGCCAAGTCTGTATGTATATATATACGTGTATATATATATATTGTTGCGGATATGAGGATTGAGTTTTTTTGATTGTGTTGTATTGTATACCAGTTGTTGTGAATAGTGCTTTAGTCTGGACCCTCCTGCCTCCAGTGTTGTATAAAGGTCAAAGGGCGTCCCATAATTAGTCCATAAAGCATACACGTCAGCCAATCATAGATTTCCCCCTGGTTGATAGTTATATCTTATTATGTGTATTAGGGTAAGGCCTTGTCTTCCATTAAGATGACACTCCATTACACTGCATTAAATAAGAGTAGATCCCCTTTCATTCACATTCCCCCTTTCATCATTGCCAAGCCTCGATTGCCAGTTACATCCCCTCCAAAACCACCATTGAACATGTGCTCGGGTCGGGGAAGAAAGGCGAACCCGCCCGTCGTCATCAAGGGCGGAGCCAGAGGGTCGCGTGACCAACCAGGGCCGAGGTGAGCACACCGATGGGCGTGTCCTGAAGGCCGGCGGCTTGATCACCGGAGGTGCTATAAAAGCGCGCGCGCAAGGACGTTGTAGAGGGGAGTAGTTGCTGAGTTGTGTAAAGAGATGATCCAGGAGAACAGAGAGAACCAACTGCGAGAGAACATTAAGGAGATCATCCTCCAGGGAAGCACAAAGCCTGTTGTAGTCCTGGCAAAGCACGCAACGTCCACAGCAGCAGCAGCAGCAGTGGCCACAGCAGCAACAACACTCAACAGCCGCTTGGGGCCTGGACGGCGGTTTTGAGCAGGGCCGTGAAGGAACGGCGGCTGCTAAACGCGCCAATCGTGCTGCAGGACCCCTTGGACTTTCCTCTCCCTCCAGCCATCCACCTCCCGCCAGTCCTATCATCATTCCCCGCGTGAGTCTGTCTTTGTTTGTTCTGTCCTGGGTATTTAATTAAGTTTGTATAAGCTAGGTTGCACTGTCTAAAATCTTCTGTAAATTATTTTATTATCTTTCCTTCTCCTTGGTTATTTTGAGCCTGTATATAGTAGGAATAAATTTAGTAGTATTTTCAACCTTTATTTTGTCTTCTTCTTCTTCTTCACATCCGTGTCGCTTTTATCTTTTCCATATTGAATAGCTGTGGCGCGATCCGGTCAACGTTCGGGGATCGGGTTAATCGGGGTAACTGTTAGGCCGCGGTGCCATCCGCTCGGCAAACCAACATCCTTATCCGTGGGCCGTAACAATTGGTGTCAGGAGTGTCGGATTCGGACCTGGGACTAAATTTATTTTGCCCAAATTTTGGAACCCCAATTGTACAATTGGCGGTAACAATTGGTGTCGGGAGCGGGAACGGACCCGAAGCGCGCTTAACGCGCTCAAAATTACAAGCTGCTGAAATTGTTTTAAAGACAAAACCCGAATTTTGAAATCGCGCCATGGCTGGTCAAGGCGACGGGATGTCGGTGGGAGAGATAGATGGGGTAGAATCGACCCAGGACCTTGGGGAAATGTATGTGGAGGAAAGAGAGGAGGAGAACATTGGCAATGTGGTTGAGGAGGTTTCAGGCGCGCAAAATGGCGCTCTCACGCACGAGGTTACGGGCGCGCAAAATGGCGCCTCGCACATGGCTACGGCGACCGCGCCCGTGACCGTAGCAGTGCCACCGGTGGATTTGAACCTTTTTATGATGCAAATGAAGGCCCTTATGGACAAGAATAGTGAGCAATTGGGAAACCAAATCGGAGGATTGGAAAACAGAATGGGGGAGAGGCTAGAAGCCAAAATGGGAGAAATGGGGGGCCAAATTGAAGCAATAACGAACGGAATGAGGGCCGATAGGGAGGAAAGGGAGCAGAGGGACAGAGACCGCAAGTTGGGCGAAAGGGTCCCAGGGGTGCACGACGAGGTAACGCGGGTCGAGAAGCGCTGGTTGAGTGAAGTGGAGGAAAGCGCGGGTAAAATGACGGGGGTAGAAATCGCGACACGGGGTATGGAGCAGCCGGCGACCGCTGAGGTAGAAGAGGGTGGTTTAATAAAGCCAGCGGTCGTCGAGGGGAATAAAGAAAAAGCAGTAGTGGGTATAATTAAAATTGAAGAGACGACGGAGGTAGCCCGGGAATTGCAGGGAGAAATGGATTATGTACAAAGTCCGTGCTCACATCACGATGCTGTACTTAATAACCCAAATGAAGATTTGCAGGTGCGCGTGGAGAAGGGAATCCCCCAGGTGAGTCGTGCTGTGTATTGTGCGGGGAGATTTTGCAGGAGGATGTTTGACGACAAGAGAATTGTCACGCGATTGGGATCGATATGGCACCCGGGCGTTGGTGAAGGGTCCCGTGTGAGTGGAAATGGCACGCGTGTGAAAAAAAAGTGTGCGTCGGCGAGTGGGTGTGTTATAAAGTGTGGGAGTGAAACCGAGTGCGAGCGAGAATGCACGTCGGGGTGTACGGAGTGTGACACGAGGAGTGAGTTGGTGGTGGAGCGGGTGCGAGGATGCACATATGGGATGAACGGCGAGGGTGTGCGAGAAAGCACACCTGAGTTGGTAGTGGTGCGAGTGTGAGGGAGCACATCGGAGCGCGGTAGTGGGTGGATGCAAGAGTGCACGCCCATGGTGAGTGTTACGGAGGACGTAACGGAGGAGAGGTGTGGACCGAAGTGTGCGAACGGCGAGTGTGCGCAAGAGTGTGCGCGAGAGGTGTGGTGTGTAACAGGGAGTGCGTTGGTGGAATGTACGGACGGCGTTGGAACGCCGGGTTTTGTGAGTGTCAAAAGGGTCGCGTGTGCGTGTGGGCATGCGAGTAAAGCATCAACCTTGGACGGGTTAGCGTTTAGGGCGACGGATAGCCGATGCGAGCACTCGGGGCACGGGGTGCTTTGTTGGATGCCAGGCCCGGCGCGGATCGATGCTGCGTCGCTTCTCTTCGAAGCGTCGTTGCCGATTCGGGCTTGGCCCCGCCCTGCACGGTCGAGTCCGGGCCTTGTCGGGCGAGGCGACCGGTCCGGTTCAAGGGCGAGTGGGAGGAAGCGGACCAGTGCCCCCTCGCGGGGACGGGGTTCCGACCGGGCGAGCCTCAGCCATCGGGCCCGGGACCGCAAGGTACCGCGCCGAGATGGTGCGTGGAACCTCGGCCCGAGCATGCCTCCTCCCCAGAGTCGTGAATGCCGGACGGATCCAACCAAGGTGACCAAACCACCCGAATTCATTGCTCGGCTTTGCGAAGCCGAGTTTTAATGATGTGACGACGCACCGAGGCTCAGATAAAGTGGACTGTGATGATGATGATGAGGTTAGTGTTTTGGCCCCGAAATTAGAAGAACAAAATTTGAGGATTGGCAGTGATGATTGGTAGAATGATTGGCAGATGATTGGAAAATTTTTGATTGGTTGAAATTTGGTGAGCAAAATTTATAGTGGGAGATACCCGATGTGATGGGATGGCATCTCTGCCATCTCTCACAGTGGGGGCAAAGGAGCACTAGACTTATGGGGTTTATGGCAGTGTAAGCTTGCCGAGGGAGGGTTTGGATAATGTGTAGGGACCTAGAAGATGACCTTAGGTAACGTTAAGGTTAGGTAGTGACTGATACCTGTAGTGGGGATGCAGGTAGGTTAGTGTGGATGATAATGACGTGGTATGTGCTTAGTTTAAAGGGAAGACGGGGAGCACTAAGTTAGCAGGGCAACAGGTAGATTAGATGATGCCGTGTGAGTGTTGGAGGTGTATTCAGAAGTGTATTGTGAAAAGTGTGTAAGGAACAGGTGTGATTGCACAGGTGTGCAACTGAACAGGTGGATGGAGCAGTGTATGAGGGAGTGATTGTGATGTGTGTTGTGTTGACCAAATGGTCCAGGAAGAGGAGGAGGGTGCAGGTGGCACCAGGTATGATTGCACAGGTGTGCAACGACAGGTGAATGGAGGACAGGTGTATGGAATAAATGGTATGGAGTATTGGAATGGATGGTCGTGGAGTGAGTATGGTGGAAATTGTGGAGTGGAGTGGATGGTGCGAAGGTGTGAATGGGGGAAGAGTGGACCCCCATCACGAATACCCGGGGCGGGTAGTGTAAGTGTTAGGTAGAGGGTACAGGTAAATTGTGGTTGGATATTGGCATCTGTGGTGCGGGTGAAAGAATGGTATTTGGATGGGTGCATTAGTGTTGTGGAAATGGCTGGGCGTGTAGCCTGTTAGTGTGTGTAGTTGGCTTTGGCACTCCACCACTGTGAGGATGTCGGCCAGGTGAGGCCACAGGTGGGCTCTGGGAGCCGGTAGAGTTGTTGTGGATGGGGCCCGAGGATCCGGAGGACGGACCCGGGTAGCCCAGTGCCAGAGGGCACCAAGGGGTGACAGAGCCAGGAGGGGCCTTCCCCAATTAGATAGGTTAGGGTGAGGAGCTAGGTAAGCTCGGGTGGCAACTGCAGTGGTGGAGGTGTGCAGGTGGATAGACCTGCTGGGAGAGCTACACGCCCCAGTCCTGAAATTGTGCAAGGGCACAGGGAGTTGCATCGGGGGAGTGAGACCCCAAATTGAGAAGCACCACAGTTTGGTCAATGGGAATTGGTTTTTAGAA
>NC_136261.1:114406582-114541582 GCF_964187855.1 Myxine glutinosa | reverse complement strand
ACGTGCCCATGGCACTGCTTGGCGCGGACTTCCTGTGCGCTAATGGGCTCCTGGTCGACGTCAAGCGCAGACGGCTTGTCCAGGCCGAGACGTTCAGCTCGCTCGCATGTGCGTTGCCCAGCTCAACGAGCGGCTTGCCAAGCGGCTTGCCGAACGATTCGGTTCCGGCCACGTTGGTCTGTACGCTTCCGGCAGCGGACGCATTCACCCGCCTCCTCGCCGGCTTCCCGGCCCTCACGCGGCCCACCTTCTCGGCGGGGGCCGTCAAGCATGGGGTGGCCCATCACATCCCCACCGTCGGGCCACCGGTCTACGCCCGGGCACGCCGCCTCGAGCCGACGAAGCTGGCGGTGGCAAAAGCGGAGTTCGCTACCCTGGAGCGACTCGGCATCGTTCGGCGCTCAGAGAGCGCTTGGGCGTCGCCGCTGCACATCGTGCCGAAGCCCGGCGGGGGATGGCGACCGTGCGGGGACTATCGCCGTCTCAATGACGCCACGACTCCCGACCGCTACCCCGTCCCCCACATTCAGGACTTTTCCGCCCGTTTGGCGGGCAGGTCCTTCTTCTCGAAGGTGGACCTCATACGCGGCTACCATCAGGTCCCCGTCAGGCCGGAGGACGTCCCGAAGACGGCGGTCATCACGCCATTCGGACTCTTCGAGTTCCTGCGCATGCCCTTCGGTCTGAAGAATGCGGCTCAGGCGTTCCAGCGACTGATGGACAGCGTCCTGCGCGACTTGGATTTTGTCTACGTCTACCTGGACGATATCCTCGTCGCCAGCGCGTCCCGCGAAGAGCACCTACGCCACCTCCGCACGCTCTTCGAACGCCTGGGCCAGCATGGCCTGATTGTGAACCCCGCAAAGTGCCGGTTCGGCGCCGCCACAATCGATTTTCTGGGGCACCGTGTCACCAGGCACGGAGCCGTCCCCCTGCCGGCCAAGGTGGAGGCGGTGAAGGGGTTTCCGCGCCCCCGCACGATCAGAGGGCTGCAGGAGTTCCTGGGCATGGTGAACTTTTACCATCGGTTCCTGCCCCGTATCGCCCAGCTCCTGCGCCCCCTGCACGAAGCTCTCCGAGGTAAGCCGGGCAAAGGCGACGTTACCTGGACCGAGCAGATGGACACGGCGTTCACGGGCGCGAAGCTCGCCTTGGCTAACGCCACCATGCTCACGCACCCGGCGCCCGATGCACCGATCGCCCTCACCACCGATGCCTCGGACTACGCGGTGGGCGCGGTGCACGAGCAATGGGTGCGTGGAGCTTGGCAACCGCTGGCGTTCTTTAGCCGGCAGCTTCGCCCGCCCGAACGCCGTTACAGTACCTTCGACCGCGAGTTGCTCGGACTTCACTTGGCGGTCAGGCACTTCCGCCATCTGCTCGAGGGCCGGGCGTTCACTGCCTTCGTCGACCACAAGCCGCTGATCTTCGCGATGGGCAAGGTCACCGAGCCGTGGTCGGCCCGGCAGCAGCGTCACCTCTCGGCCGTGTCCGAGTACACGACGGACATCCAGCACGTCGCGGGGAAGGACAACCCGGTTGCGGATTGCCTTTCCCGGGCCGTCGCCCACGCAGTCCACCTCGGCATCGACTATGCCCGGATGGCAGCGGACCAGGCCGCTGACCCCGACGTCCAGGCCTTGCGGACCGCCGTCACGGGCCTCCGCGTCACCGAGGTGCCGTTCGACGGCGCGGGCGCGGCCCTCTTGTGCGACGTCTCCCTCGGGCGTCCTCGCCCCATTGTGCCCGCGGGCTGGCAGCGCCAGGTGTTTGACGCCATCCACGGCCTGTCCCACCCGGGCGCGAGGGCCTCCCAAAGGCTGATCGCCGACAAGTTCGTCTGGCATGGCCTCCGGAAGGCCGTCCGCGGCTGGGCCAGGACATGCCTCGCGTGCCAGCGCGCCAAGGTGCACCGGCACACCCAGGCCCCGTTGGCCCCGTTCACGGTGCCGGAACGCCGGTTTGACCACGTCCACGTGGACCTGGTGGGACCTCTGCCCCCCTCGCGGGGTTTCACCCACGTCCTCACCATGGTGGACCGCACCACCCGGTGGCCGGAGGCCGTGCCCTTGGCGTCGACAACGGCGGCCGATGTCGCGCAGGCTTTCATCGCCACCTGGGTCGCCCGGTTCGGCGCCCCCTCAGACATCTCATCCGAACGCGGCCCCCAGTTCACCTCGGAGCTCTGGGGGGCGGTTGCGCAGGGGCTCGGGGTCCGGCTGCACCGAACCACGGCCTACCACCCCCAGGCTAACGGCCTGTGTGAGCGATTTCACCGCTCATTGAAGGCCGCGCTCCGGGCCACCCTCCGCGACGGCGGCTGGGTCGACAGGCTCCCCTGGGTCCTGCTGGGCCTCCGGACGGCGCCCAAGGAGGACCTGCGCGCATCCGCGGCGGAGTTGGTCTTCGGGCAACCGCTGCGGGTGCCGGGCGAGTTCCTCCCCGACTCCACGGCACCATGGTCCGCGGCACAGCAGCGCTCCGCTCTGCAAGAGACCGCCCAGAGGTTCACCCCGGTGCCAACGGCATGCCACGGGCACCCACCGACGCACGTCGCCCCGGAGCTTCGCACGGCGGAGTACGTCTTCGTCCGCCACGATGCCCATCGGACACCACTGCGGCCCCCGTACGACGGGCCTTTCCGCGTGCTGGAGACCGGGGCGAAGCACTTCACCCTGGACATCGGCGGTACTCCTGACCGCGTTTCGGTAGACCGCCTCAAGCCGGCCCACCTCGATGTGGACCATCCACCGCCAGTGGCCCGACCCCCACGTCGGGGCCGCCCTCCTGCGGGCGGACCCCTGGCACCGCCCAGCCCCGCCGCTACGGCGCCCCCCGGTCCTGCACCCATCCCAGGGGCAGCCAGGGGCATCCCACCTGGTATCCCTGCACCCCAGACGCCGCCGATCGCCAGGGGGCGCTTCGGCCGGGTCATTCGACTGCCCCACAAACTGGCCCTCCAGGTGCGCGGGAATTCTGGGGGGGCGCGTGTGGCGGACACAAAAGCCCACTGGCGTGGTGACATCATTCCACGCACCAAGTGGGCGGTGGCCACGCCCGAGGGGTAGGCGTGGCCTCATGATATACACCGGGCGACCAGCCCGGAGGAGTTCAGTGTTACAGTGTAGTCTTACAATAAAGACGTTTATATGTTACCGCTTGTCCGCTTCCTCCTTGCTCACAAGCAGCGCGCGTAACGCCGCGCTTTAGTATACACTTTACCATCTTCACTACCAACACACAACATTTAATTATAAACTTATTTATATACACTTCACCATCAGCGCTACAACATAGCACTTTTGAATAGATATTTATATATATATATAAGTTTACCCTCCCGACGACCTCCTTATTTTTTAGTTATTTTCATATAAATCTTCAAGCCCAATTTTTAAGTCGAGGCTGGGGGCTTGTGTCCTCGAAAAGCACTTGAATCTTTGTATTTAAGAAACGTTTCAGTTTGTAAATAATTTTCTGTTGTCGCTGTGATCCAGAAAAACGCAGTTCTTGCTGAACTTTCTTCCATGTGTATACACATTAATTGTTTTACTGTGTGAACGATGAAATAATTATGGATAAGAATTGATTAGTAAGGCTGCTCGAATAAATTGTAAAAATACGGATGACTGTTTAGAAAGTGGGAAAGGTTGGTCTGATAAATCTTCAGACCAAAATATATGCTTTCATTGACTTTTACATCAAGTCAGGACTGTAAAGATCACACTTCGTAAACTACTCGTAGTATCTGTTCTTCATTATGAAAAAACATTCATATAATAGGCCATTTCCATTTTTTCTGAATGACATTTACAGTGACAGATTTTTGAATAATAATTCAAAATGGGCTTGCAATCATTTTCAAGAACACATCTGTTTCTTCACCCGAGTATCCACACTGCGCACATCGCAAAAGATAAAGTATAATTACTTTAGAAAGAGCTCCAGTGGGGGTGTGCAGTAAAAACCTTCAATAGAGACAAAATTTATCTTTCACTGTACTCCCTTTGGGACCTAGTAATACCACAAGCTCCTTGAAAGCACTCCCGGAACTATTGCCCTGGGCAGTTTTGGACTCAGTATGGATGTATCTCCTTGAATTGAATGTGAGAAATATATACACTACCTATAATATACATATCATACATACACACAAACTCGTGTATGTATATGTATATGCATACGTGTATATACAGTGCATTCAGAAAGTATTCGGACCCCTTCACTTTTTTCACATTTTGTTACGTTGCAGCCTTTTGCTGACATTGTTTAAATTCATTTTTTCCCTCATCAATCTACACTCAATACCCCATAATGACAAAGAGAAAACAGGCTTTTAGAAAGTTTTGCAAATTTATTAAAAAGAAAAAACTGAAATATCACATTCACATAAGTATTCATACCCTTTGATATTACACTTGAAATTTAGCTCAGGTCCCTCCCATTTCTCTTGATCATCTTTGAGATGTTCCTACACCTTGATTTTACCTGTGGTAAATTCAATTGATTGGACATGATTTGGAAAGGCACACACCTGTCTATATAAGGTCTCACAGCTGATAATGCATAGCGGAGCTAAAACTAAGCCATGAGGTCGAAGCAACTGCCTGCAGAGCTCAGAGACAGGATTGTGTCGAGGCACAGATCTGGGGAAGCCGACAAAAAACATTCTGCTGCATTGAAGGTTCCCAAGAGCACAGTGGCCTCGATAATTCTTAAATGGAAGAAGTTTGGAACAACCAGGACTCTTCTTAGAGCTGGCCGCCCGGCCAAACTGAGGAATCGGGGCAGAAGGGCCTTGGTAAGAGAGGTGACCAAGAACCCGATGGTTACTCTGGCTGAGCTCCAGAGATCCTGTGTGGAGATGGGAGAAACTTCCAGAAGGACAACCATCACTGCAACCCTCCACCGATCTGGGCTTTATGGCAGAGTGGCCATAAATATATATATATATATATATATATATATATATTGTTGCGGATATGGGATTTACATCCATCCATATCCGCTTGTAAATATTCCCCTATTTCCTCAATACTTCCCAACTATCCCCAATCCCCCATTCCCTAGTCCCATTTTCTGTAAACAACACTCTGTAGACCCGACCTCCCCCTATTTCCCCCATTAAATGTCGCATCCAGGTCCACCGCATCTCACGTAGACAACTATAGGACATCTTGCTAGTTATTCTTAGTTTATGTCAGTTAAGGACTCGTTTCCATTGATTCTGACTCTTCGTTGCACCAGAATGTGATTGTATGGCACCGTTAGGAAGTTTAGGACCTCCCAATACCTCCCCGCAGCTCTTCCTCACGGTTCAACAACAACAACAACAACAACAGCGGCGGCGGCGCGGGGAGTGTGCGTCCTCACTCCGGCTTGGTTGGTAGGGGGTGTTGGGAGGGCACCAAGCCTTTCCAACGAGCCGCCATCGAACATGTGCTCGACGGGGTTACCAAGTAGGGGCTCGCTGTCAGCTCCTCGTCAAGGGCGGAGCCCGGTAACCCCCGCACCCAATAGAAGCGGCGGACCGGTCCCATCTGGGGCGGAGCCAACGAGCCGAGGGCGTGTGACTCCCCGCTGAGCATGCGCAGGAAGAGGGAGGTGACGTCAGATGCGCGCTGAGCTTGGAGAGAGAAGGACGCCACCTCCGAGCGCTGTGACACCTCCCCGCATCTCTGGACTGGACCGTGCTTTATCCTGTCCCTGAGCCAAGGTGCACCTTGTGCTATCAACCGACCTGTCCTTCCCTGCCATCAATCCCTGTGTAAGTCAGTCTTGTTCCGTTTGTCTGTGGTCTGTCGGGGATAAGATAAGACTGTAACTAAGTGCCCACCTTTTCTGTGTCTTTACCTCATTACCTTGTAATCTACCCCTTTTCTCCACCACTAATTATATCCTCCTCCGGAGGTCTTGAGAACTGTACCCCTTGCGTCGTTTCATCCATCCCAGTCGTTGTGTCCTTTCCAATCATTGATTTAGCATAGCGCGATTTGGTCAACGTCGGGTGGAATCGGGTGAGTTGGGGAAGAATCGGGGGAACTGTTAGGTCGCGGCAATACCACCGCTCGGTAAATAACATCTAATCCGCGATCCATAACAATTGGTGTCAGGAAGTGAGATTGGACCCGAAGCGCGCTTAACGCGCTCAAAATTACAAGCAGTTGGAAATTGTTTTGTTTTACAAAAAAAAAAAACCCGAATTTTGAAGGTCGCGCTATGGCAGATCAAGACGGCTGGGTTCCGGTAGAGGAGAGTGAGGCAGGGTCGATCCAGGACCAAAGTGAGGGACAAGAGGAGAGCGAAGCAGTGAGGGCGGCAGGTTCGCAAAATGGCGTCCTCGCGCACGAGGCTTCAGGCGCGCAAAGTGGCGTCCTCGCGCACGTGGGTGTAGCGGCACCAAATTTTGCCGCGCCCGTGACCGTAGCAGCGGCCGCAGCACCAATGAACTGGGGCCTATTCATGCAGCAGATGCAAGCCTTCATGGTCAAGGCGGATGAGGAGAGGGAAGAGAACAGGGGGATGAGAAACCAAATTTTAGGAATGGGAGACCAGGTTGGAGGTTTGAAAAACAGTATAGAGGCTCAGAGTGAGCAAATGGGGGTAATGGGGTCCAATAGCGAGAAATTGAGGGAGGACATGGGGGCCCACATCGGAGGGTTAGGGAGTAGAATAGAGGGATTAGACAATAGATTAGGGGAAATACAGGAGGGGTTAACGGGGGTGGAAAATAGAATGGCTGCCCAGGAGAATCAGATAGAGGGAGTGAAAAATGGGTTAGAGGGGTTAGAAAACAGTATGGAAGGCAAATTGAGGGACATGAGGGACCAAGCGGAAAGGGAAGTTAAACAAATGGGGCAGCAGATAGAGGGGGTCAGAATGGGGGTAGAAACTAAATTGGATGCTCACAGGGAGGAAATGGAGCAGATGAGGGTGGCATCTGGGCAGGAGATGCAAGTGATGGAAGAAGCGATCAGAAGAGGTGTGAGTGAGGAGGTCGGAGGAGTGCGCGAGGAGGTGAGGCACTGTAAGGAGCGCATGGAGAAGGAGGTGAGAAGGGGGACTGTAAAATTGCAAGGTGGTATAGAGGAGTTGACGCTGGGAGTAGAACAACTGACAGTGGGACAAAAGGAGTTGGGGGACCAGGTAAAGAAGAACACAGCGGTAATAGAGGGTTTAAAATCGACACAGAAGGAGATGAAAAAGGACGTAGGGGTAATTAAAAAAGAGTGTCAGACGGTACATGAGGACCTGACGAGGAAAATGAACAAGGTGGTAGAGGTGATGGAGGTTAAAGAGCGGGAGGTGCGGGAGCACATAGAAAAAAATAAGGTGGAGTTAGAGGAAGAACTTAAGGGGGCGCACGAGGAGATGAAGAAGGTGAAGCAGAAATTAGAAGAAGTGGAAGAAGGGGTGAGCGAAATTAAGAAGCGACGGAGAGAGGATAAAAAAGAGATAAAGGAGGAAGTAAAAGAATTGGTCCAAAGTCTGTGTTCGGATCGTGATGATGTGCTCATTAACCGGATGAGGGATTCGCAGGTGATGGAGGAGAAGCGAAGAGAAAGAGGACCCGGTGTAAGTGGTGACCAATATGGTCGTGCGTATGATGCGCCAGGTGATTTAATGAGCTTGGGGGTCGAGATGGACCCGGGTGTGCGTGAGAGGCCAAGAGTGAGGTGTATGGCTGGTCCGGAGGGTATGGAACGAGGGTGCGAGTGAGAGGGTCCGGTGATGGGAGAGGTGCGAGGTGTGAGTGAGCAAGGTTGTGGTGGTATGGAATGGGTAGCGGGTTGCGGAAGTGTGACCCATGCATCGACACCAACAGGGGTAGTTTTTAGAGGGACAGGGGAGGCACGAGAGCCCCTTGGGGGTAATGTACTGTGGGGGCCCGGCCGGTTCGGCCCCGCGCTGACCCCGCAAGGGGCGACGCACGGGGTCCGGCAGGCGGGCAGCGACTCACATACGAGGTGGTCCCACAAGGTCCCACTCGCGCCGTATGACGGTGGGTAAGGGTGGCATCCCTGCCACCCTTCCCATGATAGGGGGCAAATGCGCTATAGCTTATGGGGTGTATGGCAGTGAAAACTAGCCCGGGTGGGTTAGGATATTGTGTGTAGGGCCCTAGAAGATAACATTAGGTAACGTTAAGATTAGTTAGTGACTGATACCTGTAGTGGGGACGCAGGTAGATTAGAGTGGATGATAATGACGAGGGAGCGCAATAGTTTAAAGGGACGACTGGGAAGCGCAAGTTTCAGAGGGGAGTAGTTAGATGAGATGATGCTGTGTGAGAACTGGACAGGTGTGTGGAGCAGTGAGTGTTGTGGATCAGCGCGAATGCGCTTGGGGGAGAGAAGGGTGCAGGCGGCACCAAGTATGAGAGCACAGGTGTGCAAGTACAGGTGTGTGGAATACATGGAGTAAATGGGACGGAGTGGTGTGCGTGGTGCGAAGGTGTGGATGGGGGAAGAGTGGACCCCCATCACGGATACCCGGGGCGGGTAGTGTAAGTGTTAGGTAGAGGGTATAGGTAAATTGTGGTTGGATATTGGCATTTGTGGTGCGGGTGGAAGAATGGTATTTGGATGGGTGCATTAGTGTTGTGGAAATGGCTGGGCGTGTAGCCTGTTAGTGTGTGTAGTTGGTTTGGGCACTCCACCACTGTAAGGATGTCGGCCAGGTGAGGCCGCAGGTGGGCTCTGGGAGCCGGTAGTTGTGGATGGGGCCCGAGGCTCCGGAGGACGGACCCGGGTAGCCCAGTGCCAGAGGGCACCGAGTGGGGTGACAGAGCCAGGAGGGGCCTTCCCAAATTAGATAGGTTAGGTAAAGAGCAGGTAAGCTCGGGTGGCAACTACAGTGGTGGAGGTGTGCAGGTGGGTAGACCTGCTGGGAGAGCTACACGTCACAGCCCAGAAATTGTGCAATGGCACCGGGAGATGAATCGGGGGAGTGAGACCCCAAATTGAGAAGCACCACAGTTTGGTCAATGGGAATTGGTTTTTAGAACCCATAGTGTAAGTTGGCCAATGGATTGGCAGGGAAAGACCCCGGGTAATGTAAAGTTGTTAAAGTCATTTAGGAAATAGTTAGGATTGATGAACCTGTCGCACCATACGCAGCCACTTACCTGAGGTGATGATGATGACTCCACACCTGTGTTTCTTTGTTTTGTGTTGCAGGAAATGAGAATTGCTGTTGGATTTGTGAGACGCATCACGACGTGGATGAGACATTGGGGTGATTCCATCTCTCCCTCCTTAGGAGGGACTGATGATGAATTGGTGATGGCAAATTTTGATGTTGAGTTGGAGATGGCAAATTTTGATGAGAGTTGGAAATGGCAAATTTGATTGGTTAGGAGGGAGAGAAGACGAATTTGGTTTATGGGAGGAACGGGGAAGACAGTAGGGACGTTTGTTGATGTGTAAAGTAGATGTTTATGGGTAGTGTTGTGTTTTGTGGATACAGTAAGGGGTAAGGGAGGGGCAATGTAGGTCACCTGGTTGGGGGGGGGGGCATACGGTAGGAACGTACCTGTCTCACCTGGTTCCCATGTGCCGCCAGTGTGCATTACCTTATATTGCATGCACTTTTGCGCCCTTACCACCTTACTCACTTGTTTTCTTTTGTCTCCCACCTCCGAGGATCTGGCTTTGGGGCAGAGAGAGAGGAGAGAGAGGTGCTGGCTCTGCAGTTGTGGGCCTGTACTTCCGCTGCTTGCTGCCTGGATCGATATACCATATGGACCGCAATTTTTGTGGCCGCCCACCATGGACCGCAGTTCTTTTGCGGCAAGCACCACCCGTTGATGGACCTCTGGGTCAACGTGGCACCTATGCCATACAGGTGAACCACTTTTAGTTGGCCCCCCTGACGGCCACAATTCAGAAATGGACGCAGTTGGCGCCTTTCTTACTTTCTAAAGAAGCCAGAAGGCCAAGTGCACTCCACAAAGGCAAGACCAGCGGCAGAACATCGGCCGGCTGCGACACCACCGGTGACCATGGACACTTGATTGTGCATTTTTTATTGAACACTTTATTGGTGCACCGGATGGTGCTGACTGTACATAATGGGGTGGTGCTTTTGGTGCTTGTATGGGGTGCTCTGCACATTATTAAAGGCCGTAGGGCCACAGGGCACTCGTGGGTTGGTGTATCGATGCTGGCATGCATGCTCTCTCTGTGCATAACATCTGCATGTGTTCCTCAAAGAACAGGTCCTGGATCGTAGTGTAAATATCAGTGTAGTCTTGTATAAATGATGCTCCCTACCGGCTGTATGTTTAATTTGAGGATGCTTTCCGCGATTCGGTTATCCTGTGGGTGTGTTTCTGTTAGGAGAAGGGTGCAACGTCGCAGTGGGACATATTTACTCATTTATGAATATCTGTAAAACTGTCGCACTCAGGGTTGAGTTAATAGTAGAGGGAACTACATCTGAGTGCCACACTAAAGTAGGTAAAAATTTATCGGGTCGGGACGCCCCGAGGTAGAGAAGGGTGCAGTGTTGCGGATATGGGATTGACATCCATCCATATCCGCTTGTAAATATTCCCCTATTTCCTCAATACTTCCCAACTATCCCCAATCCCCCATTCCCTAGTCCCATTTTCTGTAAACAACACTCTGTAGACCCGACCTCCCCCTATTTCCCCCATTAAATGTCGCATCCAGGTCCACCGCATCTCACGTAGACAACTATAGGACATCTTGCTAGTTATTCTTAGTTTATGTCAGTTAAGGACTCGTTTCCATTGATTCTGACTCTTCGTTGCACCAGAATGTGATTGTATGGCACCGTTAGGAAGTTTAGGACCTCCCAATACCTCCCCGCAGCTCTTCCTCACGGTTCAACAACAACAACAACAACAACAACAGCGGCGGCGGCGCGGGGAGTGTGCGTCCTCACTCCGGCTTGGTTGGTAGGGGGTGTTGGGAGGGCACCAAGCCTTTCCAACGAGCCGCCATCGAACATGTGCTCGACGGGGTTACCAAGTAGGGGCTCGCTGTCAGCTCCTCGTCAAGGGCGGAGCCTGGTAACCCCCGCACCCAATAGAAGCGGCGGACCGGTCCCATCTGGGGCGGAGCCAATGAGCCGAGGGCGTGTGACTCCCCGCTGAGCATGCGCAGGAAGAGGGAGGTGACGTCAGATGCGCGCTGAGCTTGGAGAGAGAAGGACGCCACCTCCGAGCGCTGTGACACCTCCCCGCATCTCTGGACTGGACCGTGCTTTATCCTGTCCCTGAGCCAAGGTGCAGCTTGTGCTATCAACCGACCTGTCCTTCCCTGCCATCAATCCCTGTGTAAGTCAGTCTTGTTCCGTTTGTCTGTGGTCTGTCGGGGATAAGATAAGACTGTAACTAAGTGCCCATCTTTTCTGTGTCTTTACCTCATTACCTTGTAATCTACCCCTTTTCTCCACCACTAATTATATCCTCCTCAGGAGGTCTTGAGAACTGTACCCCTTGCGTCGTTTCATCCATCCCAGTCGTTGTGTCCTTTCCAATCATTGATTTAGCATAGCGCGATTTGGTCAACGTCGGGTGGAATCGGGTGAGTTGGGGAAGAATCGGGGGAACTGTTAGGTCGCGGCAATACCACCGCTCGGTAAATAACATCTAATCCGCGATCCGTAACAATATATATATATATATATATATATATATATATATATATATATATATATTGTTACGGACCGCGGATAAGATGTTGTTTTGCCGAGCGGATGGCGCCGCGGCCGAACAGTTACCCCGACTAACCCGATTCCTGGACGTTGGCTGAAATCGCGCCACAGGTATTCAATTTGGAAACCTCTAAAGCGACCGAATGTAAAGAGGAAGAAGAAGACATACAGAAGAGTAACAGGATTTATTATTTACACACACTAAGCAAAAGGAGCAGTCAAGGTTATATACAGGGAAAATGGAAAAAGCAGGTGACACAGTGAAAATACTAGCTTAACTATACAAGCTTAATTAACCCTGGGACAAGACAAACAAAACAAACTCACGTACACAAGAAGGATGGAATGGCAGGAATGAATGCTGGAAGGAGGAATGGGAAGGTTCAGCTGGGGCAGATGGTTCGGGTTTGATCCCGCACGGGACGTCGGCTGGACCTCGACGGCCACCGATGCCACCGCTATCTGGTTTCCGCGGGGGTAACGGGTTGAAGCTGCCTGGTGGAGTCAACGCTGCTTGCGGAGCCAAAGCTGCTTCTCTGGCTCACCTCAGGACGCGTCTGCCGTCTCTGGCGCAACTCTTTCTTGGACGCTTTTGCGCAACTCTGTCTTGGTACCTTTTGCGCAACTCTTGTAATTCACCTCTCTTTGGCGCAACTCTTGTAATAGACCTTTGGCGCTACTCTTATAATTGACTTCTCGTGCAACTCTTGTAATTGACCTCGAACCTTCTCTCTCTCTAGCGCAATGGCGTCCGCGCGCGCTTATATAACGCCTCGGGCGATCAAGCCGCCGGCCTTCAGGACACGCCCATCGGTGAGTTCGCTTCGGCCCTGATTGGTGGGCACAGGCCCTCTGACTCCACCCTTGATGACGATGGGCGGGCACGCCCTTCTTCCCCGAGCTGACCACGCCGTAATGGCGGCAAATGCAGTTGGCAGTAGAAATTTTGGGAATGGGAATGAAAGGGGATCTATCTATTTGAATTCGGTGCAATGGAGTATTAAGGTAATGGAAGACAAGGCCTTACCCTAATACACATAATAAGGAAATAACTGTCAACAAGGGGGCAAGTCTATGATTGGCTAACGTGTGGTGTTTATGAACTAATTACGGGACGCACTTTGACCTTTATACATAACTGGAGCAAGGAGGGCGATACTTTTACAACAATTTACACAACAACAACAAAAAAAAAACCATTCTCATATCCACAACAATATATATATATATATGTATATATATATATATATATATGTATATATATATATATATATATATATACTGTATATATATATATATATATATATATATATATGTATATATATATATATATATATATATATATATATATATGTATATATATATATATATATATATATATATATATGTATATATATATATATATATATATATATATATATATATATATATATACGGTATATATATAGATATATATATGGTGAGCCAGAAATATGGTCATTTTTGAAATTCGTGTGAAGGAAATAAAAAATTGTATTTCAAAATAAATTCATTCATGATATTGAAGTACATAACATGCATTTGTATTATTTTTATTTTTTACTGATTTAGTATTATTTTTGGCAGGCAAAACACTTGAGTGACCATGTGGAACTGGTCGGGTGAAGAACGTGTTTTCGCTATCAAAGCTTTTTACAAGAATAACTGCTGCACAACGTCCATTCAAACTCAATTTCAATGTTCAACGTCATGGAAATGTGCCGTCTGTTTGTGCTATCAGGTTATGGGTTCAGAGGTTTGAGAGGATCGGTTCAACTTTAAAATAGAAAACGCCAGGAGCACCCAAATCAGTAAGAGCGGCACAACCCATTGAGCGTGTAAGGGAGTCAGTTTTGAGAAGTCCGCATCGCTCCAGCCGAAAGCATGCATCAGCCTTAAGAATTTCTCACACGTCATTACGCCGAATTTGCATAAGGATTTAATAATTTATCCCAATAAAATTCAAACTGTCCAGGAATTAAGCCAGGATGATGAGATTGCATGCAAGAATGCAACATGCTGTCGGGTTACTGTCGAGTTGTTGTTTTTTGTTGTTTTTCTGGATACAAGATCGAGGCTCGTGTAAGAGCTAACATTAATCACAAAAAAACAAACGGCCACATAAAACATATAATAAAGGGAGCGGGAGACAAGATGGGGAGAGAGGGGGAAGCACACAAGTACAACATTTGAGAGCAGGGACATCGGGAGATCAGTGGGAGGGAGTGGGCTTGGGGGTAGGAAGCGAGGGAAGGGGGGGTGGAGGGGTGGGAGAGGTATAAAACAACATGGACACAGCTAGGACTACCAGGAAAGAAGTCGGTATTTCAAAAAAGTGGATCTGGGGTGAATTAACGGGGGTAGAAAAGATCAAGGTTTTGGATGGGGGAAGATAAGAGATGGTGGTGAACAGCTGTTTTAAATACCTGGAGGGAAGAGTGAGATTGAAGAGAGTGAGGGAGTTTGTTCCAGAGGCGGGAGAAAAGAGGAATGAAAGAGTGAAGGTGAGCAGAGAGTCTTGATTTTGGCAGTTTCACCAGAAGAGGGTTGCTGGCAGCTCTTGTGCGACCTGTATGACTATTTGGGGGACAGAGCACAGACAGAGCTGGGGGAGCTAGGCAGGAGAGGAGTCAGTACAAGACAGAAAGACCACCAACCTGCCTGCGGTGTGAGTGAAAGGCCCTCAGAGTTAGCTTCATCGCGGGAGATTCCAATAATTCTGAAATCTTTGGTTAAAACAGCGTGAAGCCGAGCTAGATGTGAGGCAGGAGCCCCAGCCCAGAGGGGAGAGCAGTATTCCATTGAGCTGTGGATGAAAGCTTTGCATGTGGTGAGGAGCTCAGGTGTGTCAAGGAAGAACATTGCACGATGGAGTATGCCCAGTCGGCGACTGGCTTTGGAGGCCAGCTTGGAAATGTGGTTTTCCCAGGAAAGATCATGGCAGATAGTGAGACCCAAAATCTTGAGTGAGAGAACTTCTTGGAGAGGATTATTCAGAAAGTGGATGGGAGGGTTGTCCAGTCGGTCTTTTTCGGAGAGACATAGTGAGAGTGTGAAATTTGTCAGGATTGAAAGGCATGTTCCACTTGTTTGACCAGTCTGTGATTTTGTCCAAGTCTGCAGAGAGTAGGGAGGCTGCAGACTGCCGATCTGAGGGAAGAGGAATTGGAGGGGCAGAGAGTGGAGTCATCAGCAAAGAGATAGAGAGGATTTTCGAGAGAGTCAGAGAGATCATTGATGAAGACCAGAAAAAGCACGGGGCCCAGAACACTGCCTTGGGGGAACTCCAGCCTGAACAGGAAGTGGAGATGAGAGAAATCCATTCAGGGCCACACGTTGACTACAACCAGGGAGGAAGTCCGAAAGGCCATGCGTGGAAATTTCCATGGATACCATCGGAGGAGAATTTGGTGAGCAGGGTGGGGTGCCAGACCGTATCGAAGGCACGTTATATGTAAAGGGAGACAGCTCTGAATTCCTGTTTTACATTGAGGACCTCCATCCATTGTTGAGACAGCAGAAGCAGCATGTCCAGAGTGGAGTGACTTGGTCTAGAACCAAATTGATGATCAGAGATCAAGCCATTGGAGAAGAGGAAAGATTTGATATCTGAAGCAATGATGGATTCCATGACTTTGCTGACAAATGGGAGCAACCTGATTGGTCTGTAGTTGCAAGGATCTGTTTTTGCACATTTTTTGTGTAAAGTGGTAATGTTGGCTGATTTCCATGCTGATGGCAGATGACCTTGAGAAAAAGAGAGGGTGAAGAGACCAGAGAGAGTGAAGAGAACAGAGAGAGGGTGAGATCGAGCGACAGAGCAGGATTTTATGACCAGTGGGCTGATGCTGTTTGGTCCAGTTGCAGAATCAGAGTCGATTATTTACAGAAACTTCTCCACCTTGTCAGGAGAGAAGGACACAGAGTCCAGGAGCAGCTGGGTATGACTGGATACAGTGGGTACCGAAAGATACGGGTTTGGGGCACAAGATTTTGAGGCAAACACAGCGTTGAGGCATTCAGCTTTTTCACGTACGGAGTAGCAGTTTGAGGTAAGGAAGGGGATGGAGGGGGAACAAACACCAGAAACAGATTTGACCAGATGCCCAGATGTTTGAGGTCCATACCTTTAAGGAAGAGGAAGGGGGAGCATCGGATTCAGGACAGGGGAGGGGAGGGGTATGGTAAGATGTGGAAGAGGAGGATGAGGTCGGGAGAGCTGTTGATCGTGTGTCAGAGATTTCAGAAGAGCTTGGAGAAAAGGAAGGATGAGGAGGACAAAATGTTTGATGGTGATTGGATGAGGCACAGCGAGGTGTTGTTTGAGGGGGTGGCAGAGCGAGGAAGAAGGTTGGAGGAGATGGAGGTGAGAGTTGGTAGGGAGAGGAAGTGGGAGGAGGCTTTGAGGAGGAGGGGAGAGAGGGGAGAATTGGAGAAAAAAGGAGGGTGGGGAGATTTGAAGGGGAGGAGGAAGGGGGTGGTTTTGAAGGGGAGGAATGAGGGGGGAATTTAGGAGGGGAAGGGTGAGGTGGGAGTTTGGGAGGGACAGAAGAATAGGAGATTGACAGCATGGAGAGCAGAGGACGAAGGAAAAGGGAGGTGTATCAGCAAATGTGTTGGTATGGGAGGAGAGGCCTACTTTTTAAATTCTTCGTTAATATATTTTTTTGAAGTTTCGGTGAAAGTGGATCAGAGGAAGAAGGAGAAAGTTGAAGGAGTATGGTGAAAACTAGAATTGGAAAGCTCTGCTTTCCTTGTTGTTGAATGTCCACTCTGCTTTCCTCAGTTTGAACAGTACAAGGCCTACCACGTGACTGTTTTTTTTTTTTTTTTTTTTTTTTTTTGTATACAAGATCGAGGCTCGTGAAAGAGCGAACATTAATCACACAGAAAGACAAACCGACACATAAAACATATAACATAGGGAGCGGTAGACAAGATGGGGAGAGAGGGGGAAGGACACAAACACAACATTTGAGAGCAGGGACCGAGAGACATGGAGACATCGAGAGATCTGAGAGAGGGCGAGGGCTTTGGGGGGGGGGGGCGTGGGAAGGGGGCGGTGGGAGAGGTATAAAACATATGGACACTGCCAGGACTTCCAGGAAAGAAGTTGGAATTTCAAACAAGGTGGATCTGGGGTGAATTAGCGGGGGTAGAAAAGATCAAGGTTTTGGATGGGGGAAGATAAGAGATGGTGGTGAACAGCTGTTTTAAAGACCTGGAGGGAGGAGTGGGATTGAAGGGAGTGAGGGAGTTTGTTCCAGAGGCGGGAGAAAAGAGGAATGAAAGAGTGAAGGTGAGCAGAGAGCCGAGATTTCGGCAGTTTAACCATCAGAGGGTTGCTGGCAGATCTTGTGCGACCTGTAGGAATATTTGGGGGACAGAGCACAGAGAGAGCTGGGGGTGCAAGGCCGGAGAGGAGTCGGTAGAAGACAGAAAGACCACCTACCTGCCTGCGGTGAGTGAGTGAAAGGCCCTCAGAGATAGCTTCATCGCGGGAGATTCCAATAATTCTGAAAGCTTTGGTTTCAACAGCGTGAAGCCGAGCTAGGTGTGAGGCAGGAGCACCGGCCCATAGGGGAGAACAGTATTCCATTGAGCTGCAGATGAAAGCCTTGTATGTGGTGAGGAGCTCAGGTGTGCCGAGGAAGGACTTCGCACGACGGAGGATGCCCAGTCGGCGACTGGCTTTGGAGGCCAGCTTGGAAATGTGGTTTTCCCAAGAAAGATCATGGCAGATAGTGAGACCCAAAATCTTGAGCGACAGAACTTCTTGGAGAGGATTGTTGAGAAAGTAGATGGGAGGGTTGTCCAGTCGATCTTTTCGGAGAGACATAGTAAGAGTGTGAGATTTGTCAGGATTGAAAGACATGTTCCACTTGTTTGACCAGTCTGTGATTTTGTCCAGGTCTTCAGAGAGTGAGGAGGCAGCAGACTGCCGATCTGAGGGAAGAGGAATGGAGCGGCAGAGAGTGGAGTCATCAGCAAAGAGATAGAGAGGATTTTCGAGAGAGTCAGAGAGATCATTGATGAAGACCAGAAAAAGCACGGGGCCCAGAACACTGCCTTGGGGAACTCCAGCCTGAACAGGAAGAGGAGATGAGAGAAACCCATTCAGGGCCACACGTTGACGACGACTAGAGAGGAAGTCCGCCAGCCATGCGTGGAGATTTCCATGGATACCAAAGGAGGAGAGTTTGGTGAGCAGAGCGGGGTGCCAGACCGTGTCGAAGGCATGTGATATGTCGAGGGAGACAGCTCTAATTTCCTGTTTGGCATTGAGGACCTCCATCCATTGTTGAGACAGCAGAAGCAGCATGTCCAGAGTAGAGTGACCTGGTCTGAAACCAAATTGATGATCAGAGATCAAGCCATTGGAGAAGAGGAAAGATTTCATATCCGAAGCAATGATGGATTCCATGACTTTGCTGATAATTGGGAGAAGGCTGATTGGTCTGTAGTTGCTAGGATCTGTTTTTGCACCTTTTTTGTGCAAAGCGGTGATGTTGGCTGATTTCCAAGCAGATGGCAGTTGACCTTGAGCAAAAGAGAGGGTGAAGAGAACAGAGAGAGGGTGAGATAGAGCAGCAGAGCAGGATTTTAGGACCCGTGGGCTGATGCCGTCGGGTCCAGTTGCAGAATCAGAGTCGAGGGTTGACAGAAACTTTTCCACCTTGTCAGAGGGAAAGGACACGGAGTCCAGGAGCAGCAGGGTACGACTGGGTATGGTGGGTACAGAGAGGGATGGGTTTGGGACACAAGATTTAGAGGCAAACACAGAGTTGAGGCATTCAGCTTTTTCACGTGCGGAGTCAGCTGTGTAGCCGTTTGAGGTAAGGGAGGGGATGGAGGGGGAACAAACACCAGAAATGGATTTGACCAGACGCCACCAGGATTTGGAAGAGGGAGACAGATAAGAGAGTTCGGTCTTGAGAACGGAGAGATATTGTTTCCTGGCTCTCCTGAGGGTGGACACACACTTGTTTCGGGCTTTGTGAAAGGAAATGAGATTTCCTTCCGTTGGATTTGCTTTCCAGGAGACGAAGGCAAGTTGTTTCTGGGCAACAGCCTCACCACAAGATTCCGTGTACCATGGACGGGAGGAAGGGTATGACAACTGAAGACGAGATGGGATAAATCTGTGCATGAGAGAGAGCAATTTACTTTGGAAGAATTCCCAGGATGAGTTGATGTCAGAGGTGGTAGAGATGGGAGACCAGTCCAGATGATTGATGGCTGCTTGAAGACCGTGCCAGTTGGCCTGAGTGAAATGCCAGACTCGTCGACGCTGAGCAGGCTCCCTGAGGATGGTCAGAGAGATGTCCACTTTAACAAGGACATGATCAGATGATCCGATCGGAGCAGAAGAAGAGCAGCAGACATTTTCAGGGAAGTTAGTCATAACCAAGTCCAGAAGAGAAGATGTTCCGTTGACTGAGATCCGGGTCGGGAAATTGACAGATTGTGTCAGTCCCAGTGAGTCGCAGAAGTCCTTTGCTGAGGAGCCATGGCTGGTGAGAGAGGTACCCACACCCAGCCAACTGGCATGATGACAGTTGAAATCACCACATATGAGGAAGAGAGAGTTGGGATGAGTAGATAGAAGTTGGTCCATATCATCAGACAGCGAGATGTAGATGGAGTCATCACTGTTTGGTGGACGGTACAACACACATATGAACAAGAGGTGGGAGCGAAGGGGAAGCCGTAGCCAGAGGTATTCCTGGGGGTGAGGTGGAGAGAGTGCAGTGCAGGGCGAGTGAGGAAGAGAGTTTTTGATAAAGATAGCAACCCCGCCTCCAGGACGAGGCTCAGGTCTATCATACCGGAGGAGGGAGTAGCCCGGGAGAGATACTATGGAATCAGAGACATCATAAAGGAGGAAAGTTTCTGTTAAGCAGATCACGTCTGGTTTGACAGAAGCAACCTGTATGGAGAGATCAGTTAAGTTTGAACGAAGGCCCCGGATGTTTGAGGTCCATACCGTTAATGAAGAGGAAGGGGGAGCATCAGATACAGAACAGGGGGGAGGAGGGGTAGGGTAAGATGTGGAAGAGGTGGAAGAGGTAGGGAGAGCTGTTGAAGGTGTGTCAGAGATTTCAGAATAGCTCGGAGAAAGGGAAGGATGGGGCGGACAAAAGGTTTGATGGTGATTGGGTGAGCCACAATGAGGTGTTATTTGAGGAGGGGGAAGAGTGAGGCAGAAGGTTGGGGGAGATGGAGGTGAGAGTTTGAAGGGGGAAGAAGCGGGGAGGACGCTTTGAGGAGGGGGAGTGAGAGGGGGGAAATTGAGAAGCAATGAGGGTGGGGAGATTTGAAGGGGAGGGGTGAGGGGGGAGTTTGGGAGGGAAGGGACAAGGGGAGGGATTTGAAAGGGATCGGATATGGGGGAGATTTGGAGGGGAGGGGTGAGGCTGGAGTCTAGGAGGGGAGGGGCGAGGGGGCGTCTTGGCGGGGAGGGGTGAGGGGGTAGTTTAGGAGGGAGGGGGCAAGGGGGGAGATTTGAAAGGGATGGGTGATGGGGAAGATTTGGAGGGGAGGGGTGATGGGGGAGATTTGGAGGGGAGGGGTTATGGGGAAGATTTGGAGGGGAGGGGTGAGATTGGATTTTTGAAAGTGTACGATTTATGGGAAACGAACATTTATTGCAAAATGAGTTTCTTGTGACCTTCGAGTTAAAAATATGTTTAAGGACGCTGGATGGAGGATGGAGTGCAGGAGAGTTTAGGGAATGTAGAAAAAAGGCACTATAGGAGATGGATATTTTTTTTGGGATGAATTGATTTGGTGAGCAAGTCGAAAGCAGCCTTTTAAAGACGAAGAAAAAGGTGTTATAAAATATGACGGAATACATAACTTGCGGGGAAAGTGTAAACATTGAAGGTTAATGAGTGAAAACTATCTGGGGAAATGGGGGAGAAACACGTGGTCGAAGAACGAACGAACGAATAAGTTGAATAAACGAATGAGAACAGAGAAGGAAATGTTTTTTTTGTTTTGTTTTTTTTTGAGTTGAGATTTACACAAGGAAGTAGGCTATGGGTGAAAAGACTGGGAATACAGAGAACGAAAGTTATTGGATCACAAACGACGGACCGCTGAGAAAAACAAAGCCTCAAGGTTGTACAGTGCACACTGTACAAGGCCTCAAGACACGACACGAATTAACACGATTTTCAATACAGGTATGAAAGATTTGCACCGAAAAATCTTCGTCGGGACACAATATACGTACAACACCATAAATAAATACAGTTTTAACGAAAATACAAATGGGAACAATCACTTAACTTCGATTTCAAATCGTTCGCGACGCGGCAAAGGCCTTGCTCGCGACACGGCAAACAGACGATCAATTTATGAAAGATAAACACCGAGAAACAACCAAAGTTGCACACAATAACTTCACATACCGAAAGATAAATACAGTTTCGACAAAATACAATTGTGAACAGACTTAACTTCGAAAAACGTGGAGACTGTGTGGAGCTTCGAAAATCCCTGCCGCCGTCTCCAAGATCTCGCGAGATCCCAGAATGCTGCCGGTTCCTGTTTTGGAAGAATGCTGCCGGTTTCATCAAACTGCTTGTTTATTCTGCCAATCGTTCTTCTGTCAATTGTGTTGGCATCACATTCTTTGACAAGTTATCTGTGAACTTTAGCCGAATTTCCAGATACAGAATACAAGCGTACAGCGCCAATATTCTGTCTCACGATATCCTCCGTCATATTAGGGTGTCGAATCCACAATGAACTGAAATAATGCAAAGACAAACACGTGCAGCACAGTGATCGAAGCTCACCCCGATCCATATAACGTGATGCACCTCTCCCTGTTGCGTATCACGTGATGCCTGTGCGTGTTGAAGCGGTCACGTCCATTTAGGAGTTATCATGCTTTGTTTTGCACCAAAGAACAATAATAAACTTAGTTGTTTGTTGCAGGTATCGTTATTCAAAATGTGCCCAGTGTTTCTTGACCACTCTGTATACATACTCATATATACCATGTATTATATATCTATATACATATATATATATATATATATACACAAAGAATTAAGTTAAGCACCCCCCCCCCCGTTTTTTTACAACCTCGCACATTACAAGTTTGTTGTCGTCAAAACAGTGTAATATACCCATGATATTGCTATATTTTCTGGAGAAGTGATATTATGGTCACATAAAAACATAACAATCATGCCGTTTTCAATATTTTATTCTGAATAATTTAAGGTGAAAATTTTTGGGAATTTTAGGCATATTTTCACCTCAATTTAAGTATGGAGCTATAGGTCCATCACGGACAGTGTGGATGACGTTTATGTTTTCTAACGTACAGTCATTGTTCTGAGAAGACCTCTAGCGATCTTTGCGTCAATAACGTGTGTAGGACCCACGTGATCGGATCACTGACTCAACCAATCGCTTTTTTTCACTTTGATCACTCAATTTCATCAATGGATAATTGCTAATGTCATACCAATCATTATTTGATCTCACATACCTTAGAATATATGCCAATGTATACATATACACAAAGAATATATATTAGGGGGTGCTTACCTTAATTCGTTGTGTAGGGGTGCTTAACTTAATTCTTTGTGTATATATATATATTTTATATATATTTTATATATATATATATATATATATATATATATATATATATTGTTGTGGTTTTGAGAACCCTCACTTGTGTAAATAAATTCAACATCATTAAAGGTTAACGGTAGCACCCCTAGATAGGACACAGCAACACGTAGGTCACCATAGGATTCCAGTTATTTCAGTAGTATGTGTTTTAGATAAGGCCGTGCTTCCAATAGTTGAATCTGCATTGTGTCAATCAAATAAGAAGTAGGCCCCATTCCGTTCAGTTTGCAACCTCCCTCTCCAAGCGACGCCATTACGCGCCCTCCAGTCTGCCCGATGGTTCTCCCAATTTGTTATGCGCCTTTGTTAGCAGCGTTCGCTGCCTTGAGCTGGAGCTCCCTCAAACGCCGCCATAAGCCACGCGGTGAGGCCCGGAAAAAGGGAGCGGAACGCCAAGAAGAAGGTGTGGCCACGTCATCCAGCCTTCAAAGGCGGAGCTGGTAAGCCCTCACCAGCCAACCAGGGCTGAAGGGACATCGCTGGCAGGCGTGGCTTTTGGGCTTGCGGAGCGATCGTTGCTTGCGTTATAAAAGCACGAACGTAAAGCCCTTTCAAGAGACTCGTGCACCGGCGTTTGTTAAAGAGGACGTGTTGGAAGGGTGGCTTGGAGAAGGACTGAGAAGAAGAAGGGCGCGCTTGTTAAAGAGGACATTGGGGAGAGAGAGGGCGTTTGGCACAAGTGTGCACATATTACATACGCAGGACACCAGCTTCCCCCCGCTATATAACTGTCCGGTCGCGTTCAACTATACGCGGAGCTGCCTGCCGGGTTTCGCTCGCTGGACCGGAGCCTGGATCCCATCGCTGGACCCTCTACCTGTTCCATTAACCATCTACAATCCCTGTGTGAGTGTGTATGTTGTCCTGGGTATTAAGGATAAGACTGTTTTAAGACTGCCCTGTGTGCTGCTTCTTCCTCTTCCTATCCTGTACATTCTTTCGTTTCCTCTTCTTCTTTCTTTGTACATTGTTAATAAATCAATCTTTGTTCTTCCTATTTTCTGGTTTCCTCTTGTCCGATCGCATTCGTCCTTTCTCTAATTGGGTAAACGTGGCACGATTAGGAACCGCTATAATCGGGTCTAGTCATTGTTAACGGCTCGGATTGCGGATTGCTATTCGCTCGGCATTTTCCATCATATCCGTGGTTCGAGCGGGAGTTATCTCCTTGCTTTACAGCCGGTGGTAGTACTTAGGTAATTGGACTAAGACTCGACCAACAACCCTACTTACCACCGACCGGAAGGAACGTTATAACTTCTAAGGACTCAGGTCGGCCAGATAAAAAGACAGGGGGATTAACCCCCCTTGATAAGGGGAGCACCGACATCCGAGATCCGTAACAAT
The DNA here is from genome assembly GCF_964187855.1 of Myxine glutinosa. Lineage (NCBI taxonomy): Eukaryota > Metazoa > Chordata > Myxini > Myxiniformes > Myxinidae > Myxine > Myxine glutinosa. Next base: position 114,517,873 of record NC_136261.1, on the reverse strand, counting down.
TGGTGTAGGGGAGTGGGATTTGGACCCGAACCAAATTTTTTATATACAGACTTGGCATTTAATATGGAATATATATTTTTTCTTGACTTGGGTTTACTTTCTGAACTCAGTATATCAATGTGGTGAGTTTCTTTTACCCTTCAGTGATGTCTTTGTTGAAAGAACCATGTCACTGTCTTTCGCAGCAAGAAGTCAATAACAGGATTATATCACAGGTGGTGTGACAAAATGTAAGGACAGGTACATTTGACGATTGGCTTCACAATCGGGTATATAAGGGTTGTTGCGTTCTGTATTAGTGGAAAACAACTGCTGCATGTCTACAAAAGCTATTGCCGCTTCCTCTGGAGATGGTCCATCAACTTGACAATGCTGTTTGTCATGGAGTGGTGGCTTTACGAAATTCTGGCATGAAACAGTGTGCTATTGCTCGGCAGTATGGCATCACTCAAGGTCAGGTGTCAAAGATCCTGAAGCGAAATGCTCAGAGGGGTGCCCCTCCTCCAATACCGAGGTCAGGACGTCCACACAGAACCACAAGGAGAGATGATCGCCAGCTGCACCGGTTAGTCTGCAATGGCCGTACCAAGTCAGCTAATCGGCTTAGGGCTGAGTGGCAGCAACTGACAAATGTGCCTGTATCCAGAAGGCTAGTCAACCAATGACTGGTTCAAGCAGGCTATCGTGCCAGGCGTCCCCTGAGAAAGCCACGCCTGACCAGACAACACAGCCAGCGCCGATTGCAGTGGGCCAGAGAGCACCGTCAATTGCAGCCAGGACACTGGAATCACGTGACCTTCAGTGCCGAGTCTATATTTCTGGTCTATCGTGAAGATGGCCGCATCCGAGTGCGCAGACAAGTGCATGAAGCCCACAACGAAGATTGTATAGTGCCAAGAGTCCAAGCTGGAGGTGGTGGGGTGACCGTTTGGGCTGCTTTTCATGCAGGGGGCAAAACTGACCTGGTTGTTCTGAATGGAAACCTGAACCAGTTCAAGTACAGGGTCATTCTGGAAGAAACATTGCTTCCATTTGCTCGTGCAGCCTTTCGAGGAAACTTTGTCTTCCAAGATGACAATGCACGGCCTCATCGTGCTCGCATGATCCAACACTTTCTTGCTGACCGTGGTGTAGAGCATATGGAGTGGCCTGCCCTGTCCCCGGATATGAATCCGATAGAGAACTCGTGGGCAGAAGTAACGCGTCAAATCGACAACTTGGACCAGCAGCCTACCTCTGTGCGTGAATTGCAGCAGACTATTGTCACTGCATGGCAAGCGATTCCTGTCCAAACCTTGGCAAATCTCGTGAACAGCATGCCTCGACGTGTACGTGCTCTCCTGAATGCTTGTGGGGTTACACGAAGTACTGAACTGTAATTTTACTGTCCGTAATCCCAGTCATAATTTAGCTTTTGTTTTTGTTGAAAATTTTTTTGGCTAATGTGCAAAATAAAGAGATACTTCTGGAAAATGTACAGAAGTTTAACACAGTACTGTCCGTGAATTGAGTTCGATATCAGTTTACATCACTTTCAAGGATCAATTTATTTGCTTCGAAATGTCAAATGTGGTTTTTGTTTCTTTTAAACGTCACATTAACAAAATCTAGAATAATTTCAACATAATTCCAATGAACTTTTGGTTCTAAGACATCTTGAAAAGTAAGTTCACCCCCACAAAAAAAATATTCCATATTAAATGCCAAGTCTGTATCTGAAAAATTTGGTCAAAATAATTATGAGCGGCCGAAATTTTATTAACATCAAAATTTTGAATCGTGCCATGGATAACCAAGGCGATTGGATGCCGGTGGGGGGAAATGAGGAGGTAGAAGAGGGGTTAGAATTAACCCAGGACCCCAGGGAAGAACAATTGGGAGAGATGGAGGAGGAAAGGAATGAGGGTGCGGTCATGGGGGTTGCAGGCGCACAAAATGGCGGCGCCTCGCACATGGCGACGAGGGCCACGCCCGCTGCGCAAGTGGGAGGGATGGATCTGCAGGACCTCATTGCTGAGCTGCAGGCAGCCATACAAATGGGGGTGGACAAAACGCAGGAGCAAATTAGGGGATTGAGTAAGGAGATGGAAAAGAACAGGGAGCAATTGGGAAGCCAAATTGGGGGATTGAGGAAGGAGATGGGAGAAATGAGGGCTGATAGTGAGGGAATGTAAAAACTGAATGGGGGAAAAATTGGGAAGTCAAATTGAGCAGTTAGAAAGTAAATTGGGAGGATTCGAAAACAAATTAGGGGGCCAGTTGGAGGACGTAAATGGCCAAGCCCGAGAAATTAATGAGGGGTTGGCGAGGGAGAAAGCCAGGTATGAGATAAAACAGATGGGGAGAGACAGAGACCGCAGGTCAAGCAGAAAGGTTGCGGGGGTATGCGACGAGGTAGCGCGGCTTGAGGAGTGTGGGTTGAGCGAAGTTGAGCAGAGCACAGCTGGATGGACCGGGATAGAAATCGCAACACGGGGTGTGAAAAACTCGACGACCCCCGAATTGGACAGGGCAAATTCATATGCACCGGCGGTCGTCAAGGAGAAAGAAAATGAAATAATTATAGTCGAAATTGGGATTGGAGAGACGGCAGGCATAGAGGCATTATCGGAGATGGAGATGGAATGCCCGCAAAGTTTGGATTTGCATCATGATGCCGTACTTCTTAACCAAATGGAAACTTTGTAGGTGGTGGAGGAGCGAAGAAGAGGAAGCGCCAAGGTGAGTAGGGTGGTGTATGGCACGAAGAGGTTTGGCGCGAAAGGATTTTTCGCGCGCTTGGGATCCAGATGTCACCGGGCACTTGTCGAAGGTCCATGGTGCGCGGTGTGAAAGCGAATGGCGTGCGTGAGCGAACGGCGTCAGAGCGCGAGTGTGTTACCGAGTGCGAGAGTGAATGCACATCGGAGTGTATGTGCGATGAATGCGGTACAGAGTGTGCGTTGGAAGAGTGTGGCATGGAGAGCGATACAGAGAGGGAGATAAATGGGGAGCGTGTGCGGGGATGCACATTGGAGCGTGTGATTGGGTGTGCGACAGGGGATTGCACACCCGTGGGTAGGTGTGTGCTGAGTGGGTGTGCAGCAAAAGAGTGCACACCCGTGAGTGTTATGGAGTATGTAACGGGGGAGAGTGCACGCGAGGAGTGCGTGGAAGAAAGGTGTGTCGCAGAGGAGTGTGCTATGATGGAGTGTGTGAGTAGAATGAGTGCGCAAGAATGTGCGCGAGAGTGTGGAACGGAAGGGTGTGCACGAGAGCGTGTGGTAAAAGAGTGCAGGGAGTGTATGGGATGTGTGAGTGAAGAAAAGAACGCGTGGTGTGAGCATGCGAGTCGAGCATCGATGCTGACCGGGGCAGCGCTTAGGCCGACGTATAGCCGACGCGAGCTCTTGGGGCATGGTGCGTTTTGTGTGCTGCGGGGGCCGGCGGGGATCGTTGCCGCATCGCTCCTGCATGGAGCGCCGTGCAGGATTCGGGCCGAGCTCCGCCCTGCATGTCGCGTCGTAGCGGCGAGCGGCCCGATTCTGGGGGAGGTAGGCCAGGTCGGACCTTCACCCCCTGGCGGGCGCGGTGCTCCGACCGGGCGAAGTTGGGTCATCGGGCCGGAGATCGCAAGGGTCCGCGCCGGGATGGACCTTGGAACCTCGGCCCGAGTAGGCCTCCTCCCCAGAATCGAAAATGCCGGACGGACGCAACCTACAGGACCACCAGTATGCATTGCCGGCTTTTCGAAGCCGAGCAGTAAAGATGTATTTCCGCATGAGAGGCTCATAGTGAGTGGACAAATGGCGATAGTGATGTAAAGGGATGGTAGCTCTACCATCCCTCACATCCTTTTGGGGGCAAAGGAGCTATAGATTTATGGGGTTTGGCGGTGCAAACTAGCCAGGGAGAGGCTTGGATAATCGTTAGGGACCCAGAAATGACTTTAGGTGACTTAAGATTTAAGTAGTGACAATTGTACAAGTAGTGGGGATGTAGAGAGATTAGGTGGTTGATAATGACGCGGGAGTGCTTAGTATAAGGGATGACGGGGAGCACTAGTATTAGAAGGGAGTAGTTAGTTTAAATGATGCTGTGTGTATGAGCTTTAAGTTTTGGATGAAATGAGGCATTGCGTATGGGAATCTTTGTGGTGAGCGTGATGAAATGAGGAATTGGAGCGTGGGAAAATTTGAGCACATGAGGCAATGCTTGTGAAAGATGTGTGTGTGTAAAAGTGTATGAGCAGAATATTGTGGACATGTGTCATTGTGTATTGAGTGATTGACTTGCATGGTGTGCAAGTGGGGAAATGGTGTGTGGAATAAATGGTGTGGAGTAGATGGTGTGTGGAATGAGTAGTGTGGAGTGCATGGTGCGAAGGAGTGGATGGGGGAAGGATGGACCCCTTCACGAATACCCGGGGAGGGTCGTTTAAAAGCAGGTAGAGGGAGTAGGTAAGTTTTGGTGGATATTGACATCTGTGGTGCGGAAAGTAGCAGAGTACTGCTTGGATGGGTGCATTAGTGTGTGGAATGGCTGGGCGTGTGAGCCTGTTGGGAAGTATGGTTGGTTGAGCACTCCGCCACTAGTAGTCTGTCGGCCAGGTGAGGCCGCAGGTAGGCTCTGGGAGCCAGGTAGAGTCAGTGTTGTGTAGTGTCCAGCGGGGCCCGAGGATCCGAGGAGAGGACCCGGGTAGCCCAGTGCCATGGAGGGCAGTAGCGGGGTGAGAGCGCCAGGAGGGCCTTCCCCAGGTTAGGGTAGTGTGAAGGAGCTAAGCAAGCTCGGGTGGCGACGTTCAGTGGCGGAGATGTGCAGGTAAGTAGGACCTGCTAGGAGAGCCACACGATCCAGCCCCGAAATTGTGCGAGGGCACAGTAGAGAAAAATCAGGGGAGTGAGACCCCAAATTGGTGAGCACCACAGTATGTGCAATGGGAATTGGTTTTTAGAACCACATAGTGTAATGATGGCCAATGGATTGGTAGGGCAAGACCCCGGGTAGAGTTAACGAGTTAATGTCATTTAGAAATATAGCTAGGATGAAAGTCTCTTTGCACCATCCGCATCGACTCACCAGGGTGATAGAACTCCACACCAGTTTTTGCAAGTATTTGGAATGAAAGACGCATCTGACGTGGGGGAGACATTGTGGTGATCCCATCTCTTCCTCCTTAGGAGGGATTGATGACGAATTCGGTTTAGGGGAGATATGGGGGACAAGACGGGTAGAGCCGAATCGGTAAATGTGTAGATTGTGTAAATACGGGGAAGGGCAAGGGTAGAGTAGGTGACATGGGGGGTGACGTACGAGTAGGGACCAGCTTTCTTAGCTCGCTCTCCCGCGCCCTTCATGTCGCATTGCCTTGTTTTGATGTGTACCCTTGCGCCCTTGCCCCTTGCTAACCTCTGCTTGTCTTCCTTCCCCACTCATGGACCATGGTCTTTTGTGTCCGAGGGGAGTGTGCAGGTGCCCTGGATTGTGCGCCTGCACCCTTGCTGCCTGCATGCCTGCCTGCACTGATACACCCTATGGACCACACGTTCTGTGGCCTGGCACTTATGGACCACACATTCTGTGGCCTGGCACCTCTGCTGGGACAGACCTTTGCTGCCAGCCGTATCTGGCTTGCGGACCACTGTGTTTTAAGTGGCATCAATGCCCAGCAGTCGGACCACCTACGTTGGCCCTGCTGGCCATAAATATGAAAAAGCGGACATGGTGTGTGCCCTTTTTATTATTAACATCAAGCAAGAAGACAAGCCAATATACATCGGCCCAGCAGAGAAGCCCAGAAGACAACATTCATAACTTTGAAATGTTTGTTTTGTGCATTTTTTTTATTAGGGTGCATTTTATTGGTGCATATGGGTATGGTGTATCGGTGCAATGCATGGCAATGGCATTTCCTCTTATCAAAAACATCTTTTCTTTTCCCACAACAGACAGGTCCTGGGTTCTAGTTTTGTAAATAATCAAATTATTAGTGTCTTGTAAATAATGCTCCCCACCGGCTCCATGTGTAGTTTGAAGACCATTCCGTAATTCGGTTAATTGTGGGCGTGAGTCAGTTAGATAGGACGCGACGCAGCAGGGGGGACATATTTAGTGTTAAAACTGTCGCACTCAGGGTAGTAGGTTAAAAGTAGAGGGTAACCACACCTAAGTGTCACATTAATTAAAAAGATAGCCCTTTTGTTTCGGCTCGGGCCAAGCCTGGAAAAAGGGGGGGGGGGTGCAGTGTTGTGGTTTTGAGAACCCTCACTTGTGTAAATAAATTCAACATCATTAAAGGTTAAAGGTAGCACCCCTAGATAGGCCACAGCAACACGTAGGTCACCATAGGAATCCAGTTATTTCATTAGTATGTGTTTTGATAAGGCCGTGTTTCCAATAGTTGAATCTGCGTTGTGTCAATCAAATAAGAAGTAGGCCCAATTCCGTTCAGTTTGCAACCTCCCTCTCCAAGCGACGCCATTACGCGCCCTCCAGTCTACCCTGTGGCTCTCCCAATTTGTTACGCGCCTTTGTTAGCAGCGTTCACTGCCTTGAGCTGGAGCTCGCTCAAACGCCGCCATAAGCCACGCGGTGAGGCCCGGAAAAAGGGGGCGGAACACCAAGAAGAAGGTGTGGCCACGTCATCCAGCCATCAAAGGCGGAGACGGTAAGCCCTCACCAGCCAACCAGGGCTGAAGGGACATCGCTGGCAGGCATGGCTTTTGGGCTCGCGGAGCGATCGTTGCTTGCGTTATAAAAGCACGAACGTAAAGCCCTTTCAAGAGATTCATGCACCGACGTTTGTTAAAGAGGACGTGTTGGAAGGGTGGCTTGGAGAAGGACTGAGAAGAAGAAGGGCGCGCTTGTTAAAGAGGTGATTGGGGAGAGAGAGGGCGTTTGGCACAAGTGTGCACATATTACATATGCAGGACACCAGCTTCCCCCCGCTATATAACTGTCCGGTCGCGTTCATCTATACGCGGAGCTGCCTGCCGGGTTTCGCTCGCTGGACTGGAGCCTGGACCCCATCGCCGGACCCTCTACCTGTTCCATCAACAATCTACAATCCCCGTGTGAGTGTGTATGTTTGTCCTGGGTATTAAGGATAAGACTGTTTTAAGACTGCCCTGTGTGCTGCTTCTTCCTCTTCCTATCCTGTACATTCTCTCGTTTCCTCTTCTTATTTCTTTGTACATTGTTAATAAATCAATCTCTGTTCTTCCTATTTTCTGGTTTACTCTTGTCCGATCGCATTCGTCCTTTCTCTAATTGGGTAAACGTGGCACGATTAGGAACCGCTATAATCGGGTCTAGTCATTGTTAACGGCTCGGATCGCGGATTGCTATCCGCTCGGCATTTTCCATCTTATCCGTGGTTCGAGCGGGAGTTATCTCCTTGCTTTACGGCCGGTGGCAGTACTTAGGTAATTGGACTAAGACTCGAACAACAACCCTACTTACCACCGACCGGAAGGAACGTTATAACTTCTGAGGACTCGGGTCGGCCAGATAAAAAGACAAGGGGATTAACCCCCCTTGATAAGGGGAGCGCCGACGTCTGAGATCCGTAACAATATATGTATGTATATATATTGTTACGGACACGGTTTTTGGATGTTATTTTACCGAGCGGTGGTGTATTTAACCGCGTCCGAACAGTTACTCCCCGATTAGAACCCGATTCCAACCGAACGTTGACTAATCGCGCTACAGATATTCAATTGGGAAACCTCTAAAGCGACCGAAAGAGAAGAAGAGAGAAGAAAGACAGAGTTTGGAGGAAGAACAGATTTATTATACACACACAAGCAATATTTTAGAGCGACCAATATTATTTACAGCAATAGATGGAAAAGAGCAGTCACACAGTGCATTGTTAACTTATTCTATTTCATTTACTTAATCCCCAAGACAAACGAGTAGGACAGGACGTCCACACTCACACGGTGGATATTGCAGGCAGGTAATGGCTCGAGGTTGATTGCTTGAGAGGAAGGCAAGGTCGGAGGCAGCAGCTTTCAACCCCTCGCGGTTTTGGCGGGAAAACCTCCGTCGCGTATCCGCGGCCGTCACGCGCTGGCTCGGCACACCTGCTCCTCTTCCTGGGGTGGAGCCGTCTCCCTCCGTTCAGCGCGTCTCTCCAACGACAGGGGATATTGCAGGCAGGTAGGTAGGGCTTGCGGTGGATTGCGCTCCTCTTCCAGGTCATCCCCCAGCGTATCTCTCAAGGCCTCTCCTTCAAGCAGTTCCTTACATTCGCTTTTATCACCTCCGGCGGAATTAAGCCGCCGGCTCCGAGGGCACGCCTACCGGGTCACTCACCGCGGTGTTGATTGGCCGTTAGGGCCGGTTCACTCCTGCCCTCTTCTGACGAGGTGGAGACACGCCTTTCTTCTCCAACCTTACCTCGTGGCCAATGGTGGTTGAAGAGAAAAACCGACCAAAATGCGGAAGGCAAATGGAAGGGAGGTTTTGGGGAAATTGGAAGGGCCTACGCTTATTTTGTTTGATACAATGCAAAGTCAATCTAGTGGAAAACACATACTTAGCCTACATGGAATAAGGAAATACACTATTTAAAAGATATATCGTGACCTGCGTGTATGTTCTATGAAATTAATTAGGAGGACGGCTGCGACCATTATTTACATTACCAGGATGTTACCATACCAAAACCATACTCTTCACATCCGTTACCCTTCCTCCAAAATTGTTACACTCCTCAAAACCCGTTACACTTCTCAAAACCCGTTACACTTCTCAAAATCGTTACACTGCACCCTCCTTTCTTCAGGCACGTCCTCGGGCCTACTAGACTTAACTGAGTGTGACATGTAGGTGTAATTCCCTCTACAATTAACCTGACCCTGAGTGTGACAATTTTAAAACACAAATAAGTATGTCCCCCTATTGCATTGCATCCTGTCTAACAGACTCAAGCCCACAGCTAACCGAATTACGGAATTATTCTGAAACTATACATTTACGGTGGGGAGCATTATTTACAATGACGTGATTTCTTATTTACAACGCAACCCAGGACCTGTGTGTTTTTTCCTTTTCTTTTTAGGGAACAAGAGAAAGAAATTCCTGTTGGGAGGGAGGAGACAGCACGCATTGCATCGATGCACCAGTACCAATACCACCAAAGCACCCAAAAGCACCCAAAAGCACCACAAGCACCACAAAGCACCACTCGGTGCGCAGTCACCATGGTTCATAATAAACACAACAAAACAACTGGTGGTGGTCTTCTCCTTGTCTGCTGGGCCGATGTTCTTCCTGACGTCTTCTGGCTTCATGCGGCCTATTTGGACATAATAAAAAGCACAACTTGTGTTCGTTTTTTATTATTATTTAGGGCCTCAGGGGCCAACTAAGGGTGGTCCACCTGTTTGGCATAGGTGCCACCTTACCGAGGTCCGCAAGCAAGATTCCCTGGCCACTAAGGCCGGTCTCCAACAGAGGTGCTCTGCCCCAGAACCTGGGGTCCATCAAGTGGTACTTGGCCGCCGAACAGCGGTCCATAAAGTGGTACATCATAAAGTGGTACATCAACGCAATGCGTGCTGGTTCTGGGAATCTCGGGCGCACAATGGCCACCTCACGCACGCTCCCCTCGGCACCCAATGGCGCACAGGTCATGTGGGAGACAAAAGAAAGACAATTGAGCGAGGGGTAAGGTCACAAGGGTACACGTCAAACAAGGCAATGCAAGGTGAAATGCGTACGGAGGGCGAAGTGAGAAAGCTCGTCCCTACCGTACGTCACCCCCCTGTCACCTACACTACCCTTGCTCTTACCCCATATTTACAAAATCTACCCATTTACAAATTCGTCACTACTGTCACGTCTTCCCCATATTTCTCTTATACCAAATTCGTCACCACAATCCCTCTACTTCAAAATTTGCCATCATCAATTCATCATCAATCCTCAAAAGGAGGGAGAGATGGAATTACGCACAATGTCACACCCACGTCATGATGCGTCTCACAATCCAAACATTTGCATCATAAAAAATAATCAAAACATGGCATGGTGTGGAGTACCTGTCACCTCAGGTGAGTGGATGCAGATGGTGCGAGGAGATCCTTCATCCTACCTATCCTCTAAATGACTTTAACACACTTTACACTACCCGGGGTCTTTCCCTGCCAATCCATTGGCCAACTTACACTACGGGTTCTAATAACCAATTCCCATTGGCCAAACTGTGGTGCTCCTCAATTTTGGGGTCTCACTCCCCCGATTCATCTCCCGGTGCTCTAGCACAATTTCTGGGCTGCGACGTGTACCTCTCCCAACAGGTCTACCCACCTGCACACCTCCACCACTGTAGTTGCCACCCGAGCTTACCTAGCTCCTCACCCTAACCTAACTAACTGGGGACAGCCCCTCTCCTGGCTCTGTCACCCCTTGGTGCCCTCTGGCACTGGGCTACCCGGGTCCGTCCTCCGGATCCTCGGGCCCCATCCACACAACTACTACCGGCTCCCAGAGCCCACCTGCGGCCTCACCTGGCCGACATCCTTACAGTGGTGGAGTGCCCAAACCAACTACACACACTAACAGGCTACACGCCCAGCCATTTCCACAACACCAACGCACCCATCCACATACCATTCTGTCACCCGCACCACAGATGCCAATATCCAACCACAATTTACCTGTACCCTCTACCTAACACTTACACTACCCGCCCCGGGTATCCGCGATGGGGGTCCACTCTTCCCCCATTCACACCTTCGCACCATCCACTCCACTCCACAATTTCCACCATTCTCACTCCACGACCATCCATTTCACTACTCCATACCATTTATTCCATACAGCCACATACACCTGTTCTTCATTCACCTGTCGTTGCACACCTGTGCAATCATACCTGGTGCCACCTGCACCCTCCTTTCTTCCTGGACCATTTGGTCAACACAACACGCAATCACCACTACTCCCTCATACACTGCTCCACACACCTGTTCAGTTGCACACCTGTGCAATCACACCTGTTCCATTCTCACCTGTTCAATCCTCACACACACGGCATCATCTCAGCTAACTACTCCCCTCTGAAACTTGCGCTTCCCAGTCGTCCCTTTAAACTATTGCGCTCCCACGTCATTATCATCCATACTAATCTACCTGCGTCCCCACTACAGGTATCAGTCACTAACTAACCTTAACGTTACCTAATGTCATCTTCGCTAGATCCCTACAATTATCCAAGCCCTCCCTGGCTCGGTTGTCATAGCCACCCCATAAACTATTGCGCATTTGCCCCCACCTTGTGAGGGATGACAGAGTTGCCATCCCACCACAGCGGGGCATCTCTCACTATCAATTTTGTTCGTCCAAATCCAACAATTCAAAAATTTTCCATTTACTGCCAATTCCATTCACTTTTCTAAATTTCGTTTTAAATCACTATCACTATCACCATCACCCGTCTACTTATTACATCCTCTCGGTGCGCCAATTCACATCTACAGCCCGGCTTCGTACAGCCGAGCAATGAACGCGGGTCGTTTTGTGCCAGCGGCTGGATACGTCCCGCATTCGGGGCAGGGACGGAGGCTTACCCGGGCCGAGATCCCATGCACCACTTCGGCGTGGAGCCATCCAATGTCCCGATCTCGACCTGCCGGCACGTCTCAATAGAAAGTGGTCGCCATGACGACCCTTCCTATCGAGCTGCCCGCTCCGCCTTGTGGAGCCCGGACGCGGCCGCTCCACGCGAGGCCCAGCGTGGATCGCGCACGGCGGTCCTTTCGAACCCGCCGTGGCTCGGATCTCCGCTGGTTCTCGCGGCACGCGAAGCCCGGCACGCCCCGAGGGCCCGATCCGGCTAAAAGTCGACCTAACCTTTAACCCGGTTACCGTCGACGCTTCACCTGCAGGCTTACATGCATACGCTACCTCTTTCTTGCTCATACATGCAGCCGTTCCCATTCTCCTCGTACCTTTTCTTTCACACCTCGGTACACTCACTCCGCTCACCGACTTGGTCACACACCTGACCACCGAACACTTTGGCACACATTCGTTGCTCGCACACCTCACCAATACACCGCTTCGCGCCCCCTCCTCGGTCACCTCCTCTGTGACAATCACAGGTGTGCTCTCATTCGCACACCCAACCACGTGCCTCACTACCAACTCAAATGTGCCTTCCCACACACGCTCTACCATTCCAGGTGTGCATCCTTCCATCCCAGGTGTACATCCTCGCTCACCTGTCACAACCAACTCACTCTCCTTGTCACTCTCAATACTCTCACCTCCATTCTTGACAGCGCACTCACCCTTACTTTCGACGGCACACTCTTTCCTCATGCACCCGTCCGTTACACACCTTTCTCGCGCACACCCTCCCGTTACATCCTCTGTAACACTCACCACAGGCGTACACTTCCTCGTTACATCCTCTGTAACACTCACCACAGGTGTACACTCTCTCATTACTTCCTCCGTAACACTCACTACAGGTGTACACTCTCTTGTTACTTCCTCCGTAACACTCACCACAGGTGTACACTCTCTCGTTACTTCCTCCGTAACACTCACCACAGACGTACACTTTCTCGTTACATCCTCTGTAACACTCACCACAGGTGTACACTCTCTCGTTACATCCTCTGTAACACTCACCACAGGTGTACACTCTCTCGTTACTTCCTCCGTAACACTCACCACACCGCGCTTCCATGTACCCCCTCGCACACGCGCTCCGACCGGCTCACTCCTGACGGCACACTCACTCCTCGGCGTGCACTTTTTCCTCACACACCCCATGGTCGGACATTCTCGCACACCTCTTTTTTCGCACACCTGACCTGTCACACACTTCACCAACGGCCTTTCACGAACACCCGGATCCAAATCAATCCCCAAGCCGACTGAATCTCCCCTCACATCATATACATTGCCACTCACCTCCGTACCTCGTCGCACCTCCTCTGCCACCTGCAAACTTTTTATTTGGTCAGTGAGCACCGCATCATGATTTGAACACAGACCCTGTACATATTCCATGACTTCCTCCTTTATCTCCCTCTTAGTTTCCCTCCGTCTCTTTTTAATTTCACTCACCCCTTCTTCCACCTCCTCTAATTTTTCCTTTACCTCCTTCATCTCCCGGTGCGCCCCCTCTATTTCTTCCTCTAACGCCACCTTAACCGTTTCTACGTGCGTCCTTACCTCCCGGTCCTTCGTCTCCATTGCTTCTGTCACCTCTTCCAACCTCTTCGTCAATCCCTCATGTACCATTTGACATTCCTTTTGTGTTGCTATTAATTCATTTTTAATGTCCTTTTGTGTTGCTTTTAAACCCCCGATGATTGCAGTGTTCTTTTCCACTTGGTCCGCTAGTTCTTTTTGTCCCACCGTCAGCTGTTCTACTCCTTTCGTCAGATCTTCTATTCCCCCCTGTAACTTTACCGTATTATTTCTCACCTCTTTCTCGATACGCTTTTCGCCTCGCTTTACCTCCTCGCGTAGCCCCGAGACCTCCTCACTCATCCCTCTTCGTATTTCCTCCATCTGGTTCCCCATCTGTTCGATTTCCCGGGCGGATTGTTCCCCCATTTCCCGCAATTTGTCCTCCATCCTATTTTCTAACCCCATTAATTTCTTGTCTAACTCCTTAAAATTATTGTCTAACCCCTCACCGGTACCCCTCGCTTCGTCCCTCATTACCCCCATTTGGTTTCCCATTACCCCCATTTGGCCCTCTAATCGCTCACTCTGAGCATCCATTTTTGCTTCTAGCCCCATATTTGCCATTAGTATGGTTGCATTAATCTGCGCCATGAGGTCCCGCACATCAATTCCCGCTATTTGCGCAGCGGGCGCGGCTACCCCGCGCTCGTGCGAGCCGCCCCTTTGTGCGTCTGATACCACGTGCGCGAGAGCGCCATTTTGCGCGTCTGACACCCCCTCAACCGCCTCCTCATTGCTCTCCTCCTCCCTTTCTTCCACATACATTTCCCCTGGTTCCTGGGTTACCCCTAACCCGTCTATCTCCCCCACCGACATCCGATCGCCTTGATTGTCCATGGCGCGATCTCAAAATTCGGGTTTTATAAAACAACACAATTTCGGCAGCTCGTAATTTTGATTTTTTTTTTTAAATTTGGGCCTAACAAATTTAGTCCCGGGTCCGAATCCGACTCCTCGACACCAATTGTTACGGACACGGTTTTTGGATGTTATTTTACCGAGCGGTGGTGTATTTAACCGCGTCCGAACAGTTACTCCCCGATTAGAACCCGATTCCAACCGAACGTTGACTAATCGCGCTACAGATATTCAATTGGGAAACCTCTAAAGCGACCGAAAGAGAAGAAGAGAGAAGAAAGACAGAGTTTGGAGGAAGAACAGATTTATTATACACACACAAGCAATATTTTAGAGCGACCAATATTATTTACAGCAATAGATGGAAAAGAGCAGTCACACAGTGCATTGTTAACTTATTCTATTTCATTTACTTAATCCCCAAGACAAACGAGTAGGACAGGACGTCCACACTCACACGGTGGATATTGCAGGCAGGTAATGGCTCGAGGTTGATTGCTTGAGAGGAAGGCAAGGTCGGAGGCAGCAGCTTTCAACCCCTCGCGGTTTTGGCGGGAAAACCTCCGTCGCGTATCCGCGGCCGTCACGCGCTGGCTCGGCACACCTGCTCCTCTTCCTGGGGTGGAGCCGTCTCCCTCCGTTCAGCGCGTCTCTCCAACGACAGGGGATATTGCAGGCAGGTAGGTAGGGCTTGCGGTGGATTGCGCTCCTCTTCCAGGTCATCCCCCAGCGTATCTCTCAAGGCCTCTCCTTCAAGCAGTTCCTTACATTCGCTTTTATCACCTCCGGCGGAATTAAGCCGCCGGCTCCGAGGGCACGCCTACCGGGTCACTCACCGCGGTGTTGATTGGCCGTTAGGGCCGGTTCACTCCTGCCCTCTTCTGACGAGGTGGAGACACGCCTTTCTTCTCCAACCTTACCTCGTGGCCAATGGTGGTTGAAGAGAAAAACCGACCAAAATGCGGAAGGCAAATGGAAGGGAGGTTTTGGGGAAATTGGAAGGGCCTACGCTTATTTTGTTTGATACAATGCAAAGTCAATCTAGTGGAAAACACATACTTAGCCTACATGGAATAAGGAAATACACTATTTAAAAGATATATCGTGACCTGCGTGTATGTTCTATGAAATTAATTAGGAGGACGGCTGCGACCATTATTTACATTACCAGGATGTTACCATACCAAAACCATACTCTTCACATCCGTTACCCTTCCTCCAAAATTGTTACACTCCTCAAAACCCGTTACACTTCTCAAAACCCGTTACACTTCTCAAAATCGTTACAATATATATATATATATATATATATATATATATATATATATATATATATATATATATGTATATATATATATATATATATATATATATATATATATATATATATATATATATATATATATATGTATATATATATATATATATATATATATATATATATATATATATATATATATATATATATATATATATATATATATATATATATATATATACATATATATATATATATATATATATATATATATATATATATATATATATATATATATATATATATATATATATTGTCTATGCTCAACATTAGGGTAAGACAGTTAAGATCTATTATTAAATGAAAAATAGCACAGCTAAGCAAAAGTTGAACGATATTGTAACTGCATAAAACTGAGCCATGTGCCACAGCTGGGATTAGAGCCCTGAGAGAGTTCGTGGATACAGAGGATGAGGATATATCACCTGAGACAGGCCTGCTCAGTTGTGTTTGTTACGAAATCGGTGGAGCGGCACTTTCTACAATTCTTGGTTTGCTGTGACATTTATTTGCTGCTTAGAATTATATGTATATGTATATATTCATATATATTACTATACATCCTAAAGTATTTAATACTCAAGCGTTAACATCAATCAACTACAGAACTACAGAAAGAAACTACAGAACAATAGCCTATCTTAACTCATTTTAGGGGCACTGACAGTCACCACATTTTCCACTTGTTGGTTGGCGAGAGATTTAAGGCAGCAATTTGGATTTGGTCATGGTGCCGGTGATCACTCCATGTATGTTCAACAAGTAATACTCACACCTTATTGATGCAATGCTCTGCCTACTGAGCACTAGCTCAGCAGTTTTTTAGTCGGTTCAGGATACAAATTCAGATTAGACAGCTGAGGGCAATACACCTACTCCATCCTGCCGATATATATATATATATATATATATATATATATATATATATATATATATATATATATATATATATATATATATATATATATATATATATATACGTATATACATACATATACATATTATATATATATATATATACATATACATATTATATATATGTACATATACATATATATATATATATATAATTTTGTGTGTGTGTGTTAGTGTGTGTGTTTGCACACCCTTCATGCTCACCAAGCTCCTCCTGGGGCCAAGGCTGGCGGCGCGTGGCACGTTATTTCACGTGCAAGGAATTACGAGACCTGCGCATGCAATCGCATTCCACTCTGCAAGGCGCTTTGCACAGTTCATACGAACATAGGCCATCCATCCATCTGCCGCTCCTCCCCACTCCTGCACTAACGTTTCACCTTCCAACTGCCTCCGTGAACTCTTGGTGTGTTGCTTGGTTCAAGCCAGTTCGAGCCTGGATGTTACTTTTATTCATATTCTCAGTGTAAATTTCTGTCTGCTTGACTTAACTTTTCCACGATAGACTCTTGCTATGTTGTGCCAATCTACTGATATTTTAAAGCAGTGAAGCTCCTTCAATATTTGGCTGTGTCTGTCTGTCTGTCCATAGAATATGAGGAAGAAGAACCTGTCAAACTCCCATATTTAATTCTAAAGGGTTTTAAAGTGTAATTCTAGAGGATTCTAAAGGGTAATTCTAAAGGTTTCTAAAGTGTAATTGTAAAGGTCTCTTAAGGGTAATTCTAAAGCTTTCTCAAGGGTAATTCTAAAAGTTTCTAAAGGGTAATTCTAAAGGTTTCTAATGGGTAATTCTAAAGGATTCTAAACGGTAATTGTAAAGGTTTCTAAAGGGTAATTCTATAGGTTTCTAAAGGGTAATTCTAAAGATGTCTAAAGGGTAATTCTTATGATTAATTATTGTGGATTCTAAATGGTAATTCTAAAGAGTGATTCTAAAGGGTAATTCTGAAGGGTGATTCTAAAGGGTAATTCTAAAGGGTGTTTCTAAAGCGTAATTCTAAAGGGTAATTCTAATGATTAATTATTGTGGATTCTAAAGGGTAATTCTAAAGGGTAATTCTAATGATTAATTATTGTGGATTCTAAAGGGTAATTCTAAAGCGTAATTCCAAAGGGTAATTCTAAAGGGTAATTCTAAAGGGTAATTCTAAAGGGTAATTCTAAAGTGTAATTCTAAAGGGTCATTCTAAAGAGTAATTCCAAAGCGTAATTCTAAAGGGTGATTCTAAAAAGTAATTCTAAAGGGTAATTCTAAAGGGTGATTCTAAAGGGTAATTCTAAAGCATAATTGTAAAGGGTAATTCTAAAGGGTAATTCTAAAGCGTAATTCTAAAGGGTAATTCTAAAGGGTAATTCTAAAGAGTAATTCTAAAGCGTAATTCTAAAGGGTGATTCTAAAGGGTATTTCTAAAGGGTAATTCTAAAGCGTAATTCTAAAGCGTAATTCTAAAGGGTAATTCTGAAGGGTAATTCTAAAGGGTAATTCTAAAGCGTAATTCTAAAGGGTAATTCTGAAGGGTAATTCTAAAGCGTAATTCTAAAGCGTAATTCTAAAGGGTAATTATAAAGCGTAATTCTAAAGGGTAATTCTAAAGGGTAATTCTAAAGGGTAATTCTGAAGGGTAATTCTAAAGCGTAATTCTAAAGGGTAATTCTAAAGGGTAATTCTAAAGGGTAATTCTAAAGGGTAATTCTAAAGGGTAATTCTAAAGCGTAATTCTAAAGGGTAATTCTGAAGGGTAATTCTAAAGCGTAATTCTAAAGGGTACTTCTAAAGGGTGATTCTGAAGGGTAATTCTAAAGGGTAATTCTGAAGGGTAATTCTGAAGGGTAATTCTAAAGGGAAATTACAAAGTGTAATTCTAAAGGGTAATTCTAAAGGGAAATTACAAAGGGTAATTCTAAAGGGTAATTCTGAAGGGTAATTCTAAAGGGTAATTCTAAAGGGTGATTCCAAAGGGTAATTCTAAAGGGTAATTCTCGAGGGTAATTCTAAAGGGAAATTCTAAAGGGTAATTCTAAAGGGTAATTCTGAAGGGTAATTCTAAAGGGTAATTCTAAAGGGTAATTCCAAAGGGTAATTCTAAAGGGTAATTCCAAAGGGTGATTCTAAAGGGTAATTCCAAATGGTAATTCTAAAGGGTAATTCCAAAGGGTAATTCTGAAGGGTAATTCCAAAGGGTAATTCCAAAGGGTAATTCTAACGGGTAATTCTGAAGGGTAATTCTAAAGGGTAATTCCAAAGGGTAATTCTAACGGGTAATTCCAAAGGGTAATTCTAAAGGGTAATTCCAAATGGTAATTCTAAAGGGTAATTCCAAAGGGTAATTCTGAAGGGTAATTCCAAAGGGTAATTCTAAAGGGAAATTACAAAGGGTAATTCGAAAGGGTAATTCTAAAGGGTAATTCTGAAGGGTAATTCTGAAGGGTAATTCCAAAGGGTAATTCTGAAGGGTAATTCCAAAGGGTAATTCTAAAGGGAAATTACAAAGGGTAATTCTAAAGGGTAATTCTAAAGGGTAATTCTAAAGGGTAATTCCAAAGGGTAATTCTAACGGGTAATTCCAAAGGGTAATTCTAAAGGGTAATTCCAAAGGGTAATTCTAAAGGGTGATTATAAAGGGTGATTATAAATGGTTCTTAAAGGTGATTCTGAAGGATGATTCTAAAAGGTTGTAAAGGGTTCTAAAGGGTAATTCTAATGGGTTATAAAGGGTAATTCTAAAAGGTTCTAAAAGGTAATACTAAACGGTTTTGTTTGTTTCTAGGCTTTGCCTATTCATATTAAAGACGCAAAACTGAACCACTTCCCTCAGACACAGGTGTGATTGTTTTTGTTATATTCGACCTCTCGTGGGCCACTACTGCACAACTGCCAACTATAGTCTCTTTTGTTGAGGTTTGTCATTTCCCATCAGGAGCTTAGAGCGCTTTTAAATACAGTTGAAAGTGGAATTGTTATTGATTTCATCCTCTCCTTGTTTACAACCCCGTCATTGAGTAAATAAAACGATATTTGGACATTGTCCTTCAAAGGAAATATTCCAATTGTATTTCTTCTTGTATTTCTCTTTTTTGACGTTTATTAAGCCTGGCTACTCAATCTGGAAATATGCTCTTAGAAAAAGAGATTTGTAAATATGCAGAGAAAAGTCATTGATGACACAATATAGGAAAGCCCCTTCTGACCCAGATTTCATCTAAATCACTGAAGATAAACAGGTTTTTGTCTGCTCTATGGCTTTGGTTACCTCCGGCCTATAAATCTTATTCGTGTGGATAATTTATGACCTTCAGTGTTGAACATTTTTGCGATTTGAGCTATTTTGTGCCTCTTGACTTTTTCTTATCTGTTTATAATTTACAGCACAGGTGTGACATTCCTTTAACTATTCCATATAAATTCTACACAAGTGTACATAACTCTGTGGAACTTACTGATTCAAAAACTTCCATAGAAATTATTCAGACGTCCAGAGAAAACAAGAGCAAACTCTGCATAATTTCTAATATTATCTGTTGGATGTTGTTTTGAGAATCTATATAAGTCTGTCGTACTCTCTACAATATTTGTTTGTGTACAGAGTCGAGGCAAACCAGGACATAGCAGAACGAAAAGAACAGTGGAGAGGAGAACATAACAGAACAACAAGTGGGGGAGTGGGATTGGCTGGAGGGAGGGGTGGGAGCTGGGAGACACACCAACAGCAGGGCAGAACAAAATAGAAGAAAAGTTGGAGGAATAAAGCACATGAGGAAATAATGAGAGTGGGAGGGGCAAGAGTACATGGGAGGGGGTGGGGTGGGGTGGGGGAGGTAAACAATCTGCATATGGGAGTAAACTCTCAATCACAGATATGGAAGGGAAAACTGAGAAAGAAGCGAAAATTGAACAATAGTAAAACCAAGAAACCCAGAGAAAGGTCATGGGCTTGGGGAGGGATAACGAGTGTAAATAAAAAATGATCATGGACATGGATGTGAGATGGTGGTAAACAGCTGTCTTGAAGCCCTGGAGGGAAGAATGAGATTGAACAGACTGGGGAAATTGGTTCCAGAGGTGGGGAAAAGAGGAACCAATGAGTACATATAGGGAGTGAGGGGTTTCTTGGGTATACAATATCTTGGAAGGTGAGCATTGAGTCTGGATCCTGGGAGTTTCTTGGCAGACCGCATGTACCCTGCAGAAACCTGGGAGGGATAGTGCACAGAGAGGATAAAGGGTGCGG
The DNA here is from genome assembly GCF_964187855.1 of Myxine glutinosa. Taxonomy (NCBI): domain Eukaryota; kingdom Metazoa; phylum Chordata; class Myxini; order Myxiniformes; family Myxinidae; genus Myxine; species Myxine glutinosa. The sequence goes on along the minus strand of NC_136261.1, from coordinate 114,497,350 downwards.
GATCAAAAAGGAGGCAGTTGAATACAAAGAGACCACCCACTTGTCCGCAATGCAAAAGTAACAGGCCTAGTCACTCAGCTTCATCACATGAGATCCTAATAATGCTGAGGGCCTTGCTTTCCACAACATCAAGAAGGAAAGGTGTGAGGCAGGGTGTGAGCACAAAGGAGAGAGCAGTGCTCCATCAAGCTGCAAATGAAGGACTTCTAGGTTGTCAAAGTTTAGATAGGCCAATGAAGGATCTATCTTTCAGCAAGCCATGAGAGGAGGTGGCATTGGATGCGATAAACGGAGTTTAGAGATCAAGGCCGGGTGCCAGACTATATCAAATGCTCCATATATGTCCAGTGATATGGCCCTGATCTCATGTCTGAGATTGAGGGCTTCCATCCATTGCTGTAAAATAAGAAGCAGCACATCCAGGGAAGAATGACTGGCTCTGAAATCGAACTGATGATCTGAGATCAGGCTGTTGGAGAAAAGGAAGGATTTGATGTAAATTGTAATCATAGATTCCATGACATTGTTTATAATTGGAAGCAAGATACTAGGCCTGTGGTTCAAAGAATCGGTCTTAGCACAATGTTTGTGTATTGCAGTGATGTTGGCTCACTTCCAGGCAGAAGAGCCTGGTGTTGGCTTAACGGTTAGGGTGCTGGCTTGGGATCCTAGGATCCTGGGTTTGAATCCCGGTCGATCGCTGAATCAATGCCAGGGGGGTTGACTCAGCCTGTCTCCTTCCGAGGTCGGCAAATTGAGTACCAGTTCACTGGTAATTAGGACACTGCATCAGCGGCACTAAACACGTTTCTAGAAAAATGACGCAACCAGCAGTCACTGGCTGCAGACGAAAACAACCACTTCCAGGCAGAAGAAAACATACCCAGAGAGATGATCAGATGAACAGAGCAGAAAATGTATGAGCAAGAGCAGGAGGGCAAGTTTTTTTAGGACACATGCACTGATGTCGTCTGGGCCTGTAGCATAATAGACCTTGAGGTTTGCCAGAAACCTCTTCACCTTCTCTAATGGGAAAGACACAGCATCCAAGAGCATTTGGGTACGAGAGTGTGGAGTAAGGATAACGAGTAAGGGGTCGGTACACAAGATTTGAATGCAAACACCGAATTGAAGCATTTGGCCTTCTCACGGAAGCAAACACAGAATTGAGGAATTTGGCCTTCCCATGAGCAGAGTCGGCTGTGGTACCATTTGAAGAGAGGGAAGGGAAGGAGGGGGAACATACTCCAGAAACAGACTTCACAAGGTGCCACCATGTCCTTTAAAATGGAGAGAAGTTTGAGAGATCAGTCTTGAGTTTGGCCAGATGTTGGTTTCTGGCTTTCTCAATGTTGGTTTCTGGTTTCTGGCTTTCAGATGTTGGTTTATGGTTTCTGGCTTTCTCGATGTTGGTTTCTGGTTTCTGGCTTTCTAGATGTTGGTTTCTGGTTTATGGCTTTCTAGATGTTGGTTTCTCGTTTCTGGCATTCTAGATGTTGGTTTCTGGTTTCTGGCTTTCTAGATGTTGGTTTCTAGTTTCTGGCTTTCTCGATGTTGGTTTCTGGTTTCGAGCTTTCCTTTCTAGATGTTGGTTTCTGGTTTCTAGCTTTCCTTTCTCCATGTTGGTTTCTCGCTTTCTAGATGTTGGTTTCTGGTTTCTGGCTTTCTAGGTGTTGGTTTCTGGTTTCTGGCTTTCTGGATGTTGGTTTCTGGTTTCTGGCTTTCTAGATGTTGGTTACTGGTTTCTGGCTTTCTGGATGTTGGTTTCTGGTTTCTGGCTTTCTAGATGTTGGTTTCTGGTTTCTAGCTTTCCTTTCTGGATGTTGGTTTCTAGCTTTCCTTTCTGGATGTTGGTTTCTAGCTTTCCTTTCTGGATGTTGGTTTCTGGTTTCGAGCTTTCCTTCCTGGATATAGGTTTCTGGTTTCTAGCTTTCCTTTCTAGATGTTGGTTTCTGGTTTCTAGCTTTCCTTTCAGGATATTGGTTTCTCGTTTACGGCTTTCCTTTCTGGATGTTGGTTTCTCGTTTCTAGCTTTCCTTTCTAGATGTTGGTTTCTGGATTCTAGCTTTCCTTTCTGGATGTTGGTTTCTGGTTTCTAGCTTTCCTTTCTGGATGTTGGTTTCTGGTTTCTAGCTTTACTTTCTCTATGTTAGTTTCTGGTTTATAGCTTTCCTTTCTCGATGTAGGTTTCTGGTTTCTAGCTTTCCTTTCTCGATGTTTTTTTCTGGTTTCTAGCTTTCCTTTCTGGATGTTGGTTTCTGGTTTCTAGCTTTCCTTTCCGGATGTTGGTTTCTGGTTTCTAGCTTTCCTTTCTGGATGTTGGTTTCTGGTTTCCAGCTTTCCTTTCTGGATGTTGGTTTCTGGTTTCTAGCTTTCCTTACTGGATATTTGTTTCTGGTTTCTAGCTTTCCTTTCTGGATGTTAGTTTCTAGTTTCTAGCTTTCCTTTCTGGATATTGGTTTCTCGTTTCTAGCTTTCCTTTCTGGATGTTGGTTTCTGGTTTCTAGCTTTCCTTTCTCGGTTGGTTTCTAGCTTTCCTTTCTGGATGTTGGTTTCTGGTTTCTAGGTTTCCTTTCTATATGTTGGTTTCTGGTTTCTCGCTTTCCTTTCTGGATGTTGGTTTCTGGTTTCTAGCTTTCCTTTCTCGATGTTGGTTTCTGGTTTCCAGCTTTCCTTTCTGGATGTTGGTTTCTGGTTTCTGGCTTTCTAGATGTTGGTTTCTGGTTTCTGGTTTCTAGCTTTCCTTTCGAGATGTTGGTTTCTGGTTTCTGGCTTTCTAGATGTTGGTTTCTGGTTTCTGGCTTTCTCGATGTTGGTTTCTGGTTTCGAGCTTTCCTTTCTAGATGTTGGTTTCTGCTTTCCAGCTTTCCTTTCTCGATGTTGGTTTCTGGTTTCTGGCTTTCGATATGTTGGTTTCTAATTTCTGGCTTTCTCGATGTTGGTTTCTGGTTTCGAGCTTTCCTTTCTAGATGTTGGTTTCTGGTTTCTAGCTTTCCTTTCTAGATGTTGGTTTCTGGTTTCTAGCTTTCCTTTCTCGATGTTGGTTTCTCGCTTTCTAGATGTTGGTTTCTGGTTTCTGGCTTTCTCGATGTTGGTTTCTGGTTTCTGGCTTTCTGGATGTTGGTTTCTGGTTTCTGGCTTTCTAGATGTTGGTTTCTGGTTTCTGGCTTTCTGGATGTTGGTTTCTGGTTTCTGGCTTCCCAGATGTTGGTTTCTGGTTTATAGCTTTCCTTTCTGGATGTTGGTTTCTAGCTTTCCCTTCTGGATGTTGGTTTCTGGTTTCGAGCTTTCCTTCCTGGATATTGGTTTCTGGTTTCTAGCTTTCCTTTCTGGATGTTGGTTTCTGGTTTCTAGCTTTCCTTTCTCGATGTTGGTTTCTGGTTTATAGCTTTCCTTTCTCGATGTTGGTTTCTGGTTTCTAGCTTTCCTTTCTCGATGTTGTTTTCTGGTTTCGAGCTTTCCTTTCTGGATGTTGGTTTCTGGTTTCGATCTTTCCTTTATGGATGTTGGTTTCTGGTTTCTAGCTTTCTTTTCTGGGTGTTGGTTTCTGGTTTCTAGCTTTCCTTTCTGGATGTTGGTTTCTGGTTTCTAGCTTTCCTTTATGGATGTTGGTTTCTGGTTTCTAGCTTTCTTTTCTGGGTGTTGGTTTCTGGTTTCTAGCTTTCCTTTCTGGATGTTGGTTTCTGGTTTCCAGCTTTCCTTTCTGGATGTTGGTTTCTGGTTTCTAGCTTTCCTTACTGGATATTTGTTTCTGGTTTCTAGCTTTCCTTTCTGGATGTTAGTTTCTCGTTTCTAGCTTTCCTTTCTGGATATTGGTTTCTCATTTCTAGCTTTCCTTTCTGGATGTTGGTTTCTGGTTTCTAGCTTTCCTTTCTCGGTTGGTTTCTAGTTTTCCTTTCTGGATGTTGGTTTCTGATTTCTAGGTTTCCTTTCTAGATGTTGGTTTCTGGTTTCTAGCTTTCCTTTCTGGATGTTGGTTTCTGGTTTCTAGCTTTCCTTTCTCGATGTTGGTTTCTGGTTTCTAGCTTTCCTTTGTGGACGTTGGTTTCTGGTTTCTAGCTTTCCTTTCTGGATATTGGTTTCTGGTTTCTACCTTTCCTTTCTGGATGTTGGTTTCTGGTTTCTGGCTTTCTGGATGTTGGTTTCTGGTTTCTGGCTTTCTAGATGTTGGTTTCTGGTTGCTAGCTTTCCTTTCTGGATGTTGGTTTCTAGCTTTCCTTTCTGGATGTTGGTTTCTGGTTCCTAGCTTTCCTTCCTGGATATTGGTTTCTGATTTCTAGCTTTCCTTTCTAGATGTTGGTTTCTGGTTTCTAGCTTTCCTTTCTGGATATTGGTTTCTCGTTTCTGGCTTTGATTTCTGGATGTTGGTTTCTCGTTTATAGCTTTCCTTTCGAGATGTTGGTTTCTGGATTCTAGCTTTCCTTTCTGTATGTTGGTTTCTGGTTTCTAGCTTTCCTTTCTGGATGTTGGTTTCTGGTTTATAGCTATCCTTTCTCGATGTTGGTTTCTGGTTTCTCGCTTTCCTTTCTCGATGTTGTTTTCTGGTTTCTAGCTTTCCTTTCTGGATGTTGGTTTCTGGTTTCTAGCTTTCCTTTCTGGATGTTGGTTTCTGGTTTCTAGCTTTCCTTTCTGGATGTTGGTTTCTGGTTTCTAGCTTTCCTTTCTGGATGTTGGTTTCTGGTTTCCAGCTTTCCTTTCTGGATGTTGGTTTCTGGTTTCCACCTTTCCTTTCTGGATGTTGGTTTCTGGTTTCTAGCTTTCCTTACTGGATATTTGTTTCTGGTTTCTAGCTTTCCTTTCTGGATGTTAGTTTCTAGTTTCTAGCTTTCCTTTCTGGATATTGGTTTCTGGTTTCTATCTTTCCTTTCTGGATGTTGGTTTCTGGTTTCTAGCTTTCCTTTCTCGGTTGGTTTCTAGCTTTCCTTTCTGGATGTTGGTTTCTGGTTTCTAGCTTTCCTTTCTGGATTTTGGTTTCTGGTTTCTAGCTTTCCTTTCTGGATGTTGGTTTCTGGTTTCTAGCTTTCCTTTCTAGATGTTGGTTTCTGGTTTCTAGCTTTCCTTTCTGGATGTTGGTTTCTGGTTTCTAGTTTTCCTTTCTCGATGTTGGTTTCTGGTTTCTAGCTTTCCTTTCTGGATGTTGGTTTCTGGTTTCTGGCTTTCCTTTCTCAATGTTGGTTTCTGGTTTCTAGCATTCCTTTCTGGATGTTGGTTTCTGGTTTCCAGCTCTCCTTTCTGGATGTTGGTTTCTGGTTTCTAGCTTTCCTAACTGGATATTTGTTTCTGGTTTCTAGCTTTCCTTTCTGGATGTTAGTTTCTGGTTTCTCGCTTTCCTTTCTCGATGTTGGTTTCTGGTTTCTTGCTTTCCTTTCTGGATGTTAGTTTCTGGTTTCTAGCTTTCCTTTCTGGATGTTGGTTTCTGGTTTCTAGCTTCCTTTCTGGATGTTGGTTTCTGGCTTCTAGCTTTCCTTTCTCGATGTTCGTTCCTGGTTTCTCGCTTTCCTTTCTGGATGTTGGTTTCTGGTTTCTCGCTTTCCTTTCTAGATGATAGTTTCTGGTTTCTAGCTTTCCTTTCTGGATGTTGGTTTCTGGTTTCTAGCTTTCCTTTCTGGATGTTGGTTTCTGGTTTCTAGCTTTCCTTTCTGGATGTTGGTTTCTGGCTTCTAGCTTTCCTTTCTGGATGTTAGTTTCTGGTTTCTAGGCTTCTAGCTTTCCTTTCTGGATGTTAGTTTCTGGTTTCTAGCTTTCCTTTCTGGATGTTGGTTTCTGGTTTCGAGCTTTCCTTTCTCGATGTTGGTTTCTAGTTTCTAGCTTTCCTTTCGAGATGTTGGTTTCTGGTTTCTAGATTTCCTTTCTGGATGTTGGTTTCTGGTTTCTAGCTTTCCTTTCTGGATGTTGGTTTCTGGTTTCTTGCTTTCTTTTCTGGATGTTGGTTTCTGGTTTCTACCTTTCCTTTCTGGATGTTGGTTTCTGGTTTCTAGCTTTCCTTTCTGGATGTTGGTTTCTGGATTCCAGCTCTCCTTTCTGGATGTTGGTTTCTGGTTTCTAGCTTTCCTTACTGGATATTTGTTTCTGGTTTCTAGCTTTCCTTTCTGGATGTTAGTTTCTAGTTTCCAGCTTTCCTTTCTGGACATTGGTTTCTCGTTTGTAGCTTTCCTTTCTGGATGTTGGTTTCTGGTTTCTAGCTTTCCTTTCTCGGTTGGTTTCTAGCTTTCCTTTCTGGATGTTGGTTTCTGGTTTCTAGGTTTCCTTTCTAGATGTTGGTTTCTGGTTTCTAGCTTTCCTTTCTGGATGTTGGTTTCTGGTTTCTGGCTTTCTAGATGTTGGTTTCTGGTTTCTGGTTTCTATCTTTCCTTTCGAGATGTTGGTTTCTGGTTTCTGGCTTTCTAATTGTTGGTTTCTGGTTTCTGGCTTTCTAGATGTTGGTTTCTGGTTTCTGGCTTTCTCGATGTTGGTTTCTGGTTTCGAGCTTTCCTTTCTAGATGTTGGTTTCTGCTTTCTAGCTTTCCTTTCTCGATGTTGGTTTCTGGTTTCTGGCTTTCGATATGTTGGTTTCTAATTTCTGGCTTTCTCGATGTTGGTTTCTGGTTTCTAGCTTTCCTTTCTAGATGTTGGTTTCTGGTTTCTACCTTTCCATTCTAGATGTTGGTTTCTGGTTTCTAGCTTTCCTTTCTGGATATTGGTTTCTCCTTTCTGGCTTTCCTTTCTGGATGTTAGTTTCTCGTTTCTAGCTTTCCTTTCTAGATGTTGGTTTCTGGATTCTAGCTTTCCTTTCTGGATGTTGGTTTCTGGTTTCTAGCTTTCCTTTCTGGATGTTGGTTTCTGGTTTCTAGCTTTCCTTTCTCTTTGTTGGTTTCTGGTTTATAGTTTTCCTTTCTCGATGTTGGTTTCTGGTTTCTAGCTTTCCTTTCTCGATGTTGTTTTCTGGTTTCTAGCTTTCCTTTCTGGATGTTGGTTTCTGGTTTCTAGCTTTCCTTTCTGGATGTTGGTTTCTGGTTTCTAGCTTTCTTTTCTGGATGTTGGTTTCTGGTTTCTAGCTTTCCTTTCTGGATGTTGGTTTCTGGGTTCTAGCTTTCCTTTCTGGATGTTGGTTTCTGGGTTCTAGCTTTCCTTTCTGGATGTTGGTTTCTGGTTTCTAGCTTTCCTTTCTGGATGTTGGTTTCTGGTTTCCAGCTTTCCTTTCTGGATGTTGGTTTCTCGTTTCTAGCTTTCCTTACTGGCTATTTATTTCTGGTTTCTAGCTTTCCTTTGTGGATGTTAGTTTCTAGTTTCTAGCTTTCCTTTCTGGATATTGGTTTCTCGTTTCTAGCTTTCCTTTCTGGATGTTGGTTTCTGGTTTCTAGCTTTCCTTTCTTGGTTGGTTTCTAGCTTTCCTTTCTGGATGTTGGTTTCAGGTTTCTAGGTTTCCTTTCTAGATGTTGGTTTCTGGTTTCTAGCTTTCCTTTCTGGATGTTGGTTTCTGGTTTCTAGCTTTCCTTTCTCGATGTTGGTTTCTCGCTTTCTAGATGTTGGTTTCTGGTTTCTGGCTTTCTCGATGTTGGTTTCTGGTTTCTGGTTTCTGGCTTTCTGGATGTTGGTTTCTGGTTTCTGGCTTTCTAGATGTTGGTTTCTGGTTTCTGGCTTTCTGGATGTTGGTTTCTGGTTTCTGGCTTTCTAGATGTTGGTTTCTGGTTTATAGCTTTCCTTTCTGGATGTTGGTTTCTAGCTTTCCTTTCTGGATGTTGGTTTCTAGCTTTCCCTTCTGGATGTTGGTTTCTGGTTTCGAGCTTTCCTTCCTGGATATTGGTTTCTGGTTTCTAGCTTTCCTTTCTAGATGTTGGTTTCTGGTTTCTAGCTTTCCTTTCTGGATATTGGTTTCTCGTTTCTGGCTTTCCTTTCTGGGTGTGGTTTCCTGTTTCTAGCTTTCCTTTCTAGATGTTGGTTTCTGGATTCTAGCTTTCCTTTCTGGATGTTGGTTTCTGGTTTCTAGCTTTCCTTTCTGGATGTTGGTTTCTGGTTTCTAGCTTTCCTTTCTCGATGTTGGTTTCTGGTTTCTAGCTTTCCTTTCTGGATGTTGGTTTCTGGTTTCTAGCTTTCCTTTCTCGATGTTGGTTTCTGGTTTCTAGCATTCCTTTCTGGATGTTGGTTTCTGGCTTCTCGCTTTCCTTTCTGGATGTTGGTTTCTGGTTTCTCACTTTCCTTTCTCGATGTTGGTTTCTGGTTTCTTGCTTTCCTTTCTGGATGTTAGTTTCTGGTTTCTAGCTTTCCTTTCTGGATGTTGGTTTCTGGTTTATAGCTTTCCTTTCTGGATGTTGGTTTCTGGTTTCCAGCTTTCCTTTCTCGATGTTCGTTTCTGGTTTCTCGCTTTCCTTTCTGGATGTTGGTTTCTGGTTTCTCGCTTTCCTTTCTAGATGATAGTTTCTGGTTTCTAGCTTTCCTTTCTGGATGTTGGTTTCTGGTTTCTAGCTTTCCTTTCTGGATGTTGGTTTCTGGTTTCTAGCTTTCCTTTCTGGATGTTGGTTTCTGGCTTCTAGCTTTCCTTTCTGGATGTTAGTTTCTGGTTTCTAGGCTTCTAGCTTTTCTTTCTGGATGTTAGTTTCTGGTTTCTAGCTTTCCTTTCTGGATGTTGGTTTCTGGTTTCGAGCTTTCCTTTCTCGATGTTGGTTTCTAGTTTCTAGCTTTCCTTTCGAGATGTTGGTTTCTGGTTTCTAGATTTCCTTTCTGGATGTTGGTTTCTGGTTTCTAGGTTTCCTTTCTGGATGTTGGTTTCTGGTTTCTAGCTTTCTTTTCTGGATGTTGGTTTCTGGTTTCTACCTTTCCTTTCTGGATGTTGGTTTCTGGTTTCTAGCTTTCCTTTCTGGATGTTGGTTTCTGGTTTCCAGCTCTCCTTTCTGGATGTTGGTTTCTGGTTTCTAGCTTTCCTAACTGGATATTTGTTTCTGGTTTCTAGCTTTCCTTTCTGGATGTTGGTTTCTGGTTTCTAGCTTTCTTTTCTGGATGTTGGTTTCTGGTTTCTACCTTTCCTTTCTGGATGTTGGTTTCTGGTTTCTAGCTTTCCTTTCTGGATGTTGGTTTCTGGTTTCCAGCTCTCCTTTCTGGATGTTGGTTTCTGGTTTCTAGCTTTCCTAACTGGATATTTGTTTCTGGTTTCTAGATTTCCTTTCTGGATGTTGGTTTCTGGTTTCTAGCTTTCTTTTCTGGATGTTGGTTTCTGGTTTCTACCTTTCCTTTCTGGATGTTGGTTTCTGGTTTCTAGCTTTCCTTTCTGGATGTTGGTTTCTGGTTTCCAGCTCTCCTTTCTGGATGTTGGTTTCTGGTTTCTAGCTTTCCTAACTGGATATTTGTTTCTGGTTTCTAGATTTCCTTTCTGGATGTTGGTTTCTGGTTTCTAGGTTTCCTTTCTGGATGTTGGTTTCTGGTTTCTAGCTTTCTTTTCTGGATGTTGGTTTCTGGTTTCTACCTTTCCTTTCTGGATGTTGGTTTCTGGTTTCTAGCTTTCCTTTCTGGATGTTGGTTTCTGGTTTCCAGCTCTCCTTTCTGGATGTTGGTTTCTGGTTTCTAGCTTTCCTAACTGGATATTTGTTTCTGGTTTCTAGCTGTCCTTTCTGGATGTTAGTTTCTAGTTTCCAGCTTTCCTTTCTGGACATTGGTTTCTTGTTTCTAGCTTTCCTTTCTGGATGTTGGTTTCTGGTTTCTAGCTTTCCTTTCTCGGTTTGTTTCTAGCTTTCCTTTCTGGATGTTGGTTTCTGGTTTCTAGGTTTCCTTTCTAGATGTTGGTTTCTGGTTTCTAGCTTTCCTTTCTGGATGTTGGTTTCTGGTTTCTAGCTTTCCTTTCTCGATGTTGGTTTCTGGTTTCTAGCTTTACTTTCTGGATGTTGGTTTCTGGCTTCTGGCTTTCTAGATGTTGGTTTCTGGTTTCTGGTTTCTAGCTTTCCTTTCGAGATGTTGGTTTCTGGTTTCTGGCTTTCTAATTGTTGGTTTCTGGTTTCTGGCTTTTTAGATGTTGGTTTCTGGTTTCTGGCTTTCTTGATGTTGGTTTCTGGTTTCGAGCTTTCCTTTCTAGATGTTGGTTTCTGCTTTCTAGCTTTCCTTTCTCGATATTGGTTTCTGGTTTCTGGCTTTCGATATGTTGGTTTCTAATTTCTGGCTTTCTCGATGTTGGTTTCTGGTTTCTAGCTTTCCTTTCTGGATGTTGGTTTCTGGTTTCTAGCTTTCCTTTCTCTATGTTGGTTTCTGGTTTATAGTTTTCCTTTCTCGATGTTGGTTTCTGGTTTCTAGCTTTCCTTTCTCGATGTTGTTTTCTGGTTTCTAGCTTTCCTTTCTGGATGTTGGTTTCTGGTTTCTAGCTTTCCTTTCTGGATGTTGGTTTCTGGTTTCTAGCTTTCTTTTCTGGATGTTGGTTTCTGGTTTCTATCTTTCCTTTCTGGATGTTGGTTTCTGGGTTCTAGCTTTCCTTTCTGGATGTTGGTTTCTGGTTTCTAGCTTTCCTTTCTGGATGTTGGTTTCTGGTTTCCAGCTTTCCTTTCTGGATATTTGTTTCTGGTTTCTAGCTTTCCTTTCTGGATGTTAGTTTCTAGTTTCTAGCTTTCCTTTCTGGATATTGGTTTCTCGTTTCTAGCTTTCCTTTCTGGATGTTGGTTTCTGGTTTCTAGCTTTCCTTTCTTGGTTGGTTTCTAGCTTTCCTTTCTGGATGTTGGTTTCTGGTTTCTAGGTTTCCTTTCTAGATGTTGGTTTCTGGTTTCTAGCTTTCCTTTCTGGATGTTGGTTTCTGGTTTCTAGCTTTCCTTTCTCGATGTTGGTTTCTGGTTTCCAGCTTTCCTTTCTGGGTGTTGGTTTCTGGTTTCTGGTTTCTAGCTTTCCTTTCGAGATGTTGGTTTCTGGTTTCTGGCTTTCTAGATGTTGGTTTCTGGTTTCTGGCTTTCTCGATGTTGGTTTCTGGTTTCGAGCTTTCCTTTCTAGATGTTGGTTTCTGCTTTCTAGCTTTCCTTTCTCGATGTTGGTTTCTGGTTTCTGGCTTTCGATATGTTGGTTTCTAATTTCTGGCTTTCTCGATGTTGGTTTCTGGTTTCGAGCTTTCCTTTCTAGATGTTGGTTTCTGGTTTCTAGCTTTCCTTTCTAGATGTTGGTTTCTGGTTTCTAGCTTTCCTTTCTCGATGTTGGTTTCTCGCTTTCTAGATGTTGGTTTCTGGTTTCTGGCTTTCTCGATGTTGGTTTCTGGTTTCTGGCTTTCTGGATGTTGGTTTCTGGTTTCTGGCTTTCTGGATGTTGGTTTCTGGTTTCTGTCTTTCTAGTTGTTGGTTTCTGGTTTCTAGCTTTCCTTTCTGGATGTTGGTTTCTAGCTTTCCTTTCTGGATGTTGGTTTCTAGCTTTCCTTTCTGGATGTTGGTTTCTGGATTCTAGCTTTCCTTTCTGGATGTTGGTTTCTGGTTTCTAGCTTTCCTTTCTCTATGTTGGTTTCTGGTTTATAGTTTTCCTTTCTCGATGTTGGTTTCTGGTTTCTAGCTTTCCTTTCTCGATGTTGTTTTCTGGTTTCTAGCTTTCCTTTCTGGATGTTGGTTTCTGGTTTCTAGCTTTCCTTTCTGGATGTTGGTTTCTGGTTTCTAGCTTTCTTTTCTGGATGTTGGTTTCTGGTTTCTATCTTTCCTTTCTGGATGTTGGTTTCTGGGTTCTAGCTTTCCTTTCTGGATGTTGGTTTCTGGTTTCTAGCTTTCCTTTCTGGATGTTGGTTTCTGGTTTCCAGCTTTCCTTTCTGGATGTTGGTTTCTGGTTTCTTGCTTTCCTTACTGGATATTTGTTTCTGGTTTCTAGCTTTCCTTTCTGGATGTTAGTTTCTAGTTTCTAGCTTTCCTTTCTGGATATTGGTTTCTCGTTTCTAGCTTTCCTTTCTGGATGTTGGTTTCTGGTTTCTAGCTTTCCTTTCTTGGTTGGTTTCTCGCTTTCCTTTCTGGATGTTGGTTTCTGGTTTCTAGGTTTCCTTTCTAGATGTTGGTTTCTGGTTTCTAGCTTTCCTTTCTGGATGTTGGTTTCTGGTTTCTAGCTTTCCTTTCTCGATGTTGGTTTCTGGTTTCCAGCTTTCCTTTCTGGGTGTTGGTTTCTGGTTTCTGGTTTCTAGCTTTCCTTTCGAGATGTTGGTTTCTGGTTTCTGGCTTTCTAGATGTTGGTTTCTGGTTTCTGGCTTTCTCGATGTTGGTTTCTGGTTTCGAGCTTTCCTTTCTAGATGTTGGTTTCTGCTTTCTAGCTTTCCTTTCTCGATGTTGGTTTCTGGTTTCTGGCTTTCGATATGTTGGTTTCTAATTTCTGGCTTTCTCGATGTTGGTTTCTGGTTTCGAGCTTTCCTTTCTAGATGTTGGTTTCTGGTTTCTAGCTTTCCTTTCTAGATGTTGGTTTCTGGTTTCTAGCTTTCCTTTCTCGATGTTGGTTTCTCGCTTTCTAGATGTTGGTTTCTGGTTTCTGGCTTTCTCGATGTTGGTTTCTGGTTTCTGGCTTTCTGGATGTTGGTTTCTGGTTTCTGGCTTTCTGGATGTTGGTTTCTGGTTTCTGTCTTTCTAGTTGTTGGTTTCTGGTTTCTAGCTTTCCTTTCTGGATGTTGGTTTCTGGTTTATAGCTTTCCTTTCTTGATGTTGGTTTCTGGTTTCTAGCTTTCCTTTCTGGATGTTAGTTTCTGGTTTCTAGCTTTCCTTTCTGGATGTTGGTTTCTGGTTTCGAGCTTTCCTTTCTCGATGTTGGTTTCTAGTTTCTAGCTTTCCTTTCGAGAAGTTGGTTTCTGGTTTCTAGATTTCCTTTCTGGATGTTGGTTTCTGGTTTCTAGGTTTCCTTTCTGGATGTTGGTTTCTGGTTTCTAGCTTTCTTTTCTGGATGTTGGTTTCTGGTTTCTACCTTTCCTTTCTGGATTTTGGTTTCTGGTTTCTAGCTTTCCTTTCTGGATGTTGGTTTCTGGTTTCCAGCTCTCCTTTCTGGATGTTGGTTTCTGGTTTCTAGCTTTCCTAACTGGATATTTGTTTCTGGTTTCTAGCTTTCCTTTCTGGATGTTAGTTTCTAGTTTCCAGCTTTCCTTTCTGGACATTGGTTTCTCGTTTCTAGCTTTCCTTTCTGGATGTTGGTTTCTGGTTTCTAGCTTTCCTTTCTCGGTTGGTTTCTAGCTTTCCTTTCTGGATGTTGGTTTCTGGTTTCTAGGTTTCCTTTCTAGATGTTGGTTTCTGGTTTCTAGCTTTCTTTTCTGGATGTTGGTTTCTGGTTTCTAGCTTTCCTTTCTCGATGTTGGTTTCTGGTTTCTAGCTTTCCTTTCTGGATGTTGGTTTCTGGTTTCTGGCATTCTAGATGTTGGTTTCTGGTTTCTGGTTTCGAGCTTTCCTTTCAAGATGTTGGTTTCTGGTTTCTGGCTTTCTAATTGTTGGTTTCTGGTTTCTGGCTTTTTAGATGTTGGTTTCTGGTTTCTGGCTTTCTTGATGTTGGTTTCTGGTTTCGAGCTTTCCTTTCTAGATGTTGGTTTCTGCTTTCTAGCTTTCCTTTCTCGATGTTGGTTTCTGGTTTCTGGCTTTCGATATGTTGGTTTCTAATTTCTGGCTTTCTCGATGTTGGTTTCTGGTTTCTAGCTTTCCTTTCTAGATGTTGGTTTCTGGTTTCTACCTTTCCATTCTAGATGTTGGTTTCTGGTTTCTAGCTTTCCTTTCTGGATATTGGTTTCTCGTTTCTGGCTTTCCTTTCTGGATGTTGGTTTCTCGTTTCTAGCTTTCCTTTCTAGATGTTGGTTTCTGGATTCTAGCTTTCCTTTCTGGATGTTGGTTTCTGGTTTCTAGCTTTCCTTTCTCTATGTTGGTTTCTGGTTTATAGTTTTCCTTTCTCGATGTTGGTTTCTGGTTTCTAGCTTTCCTTTCTCGATGTTGTTTTCTGGTTTCTAGCTTTCCTTTCTGGATGTTGGTTTCTGGTTTCTAGCTTTCCTTTCTGGATGTTGGTTTCTGGTTTCTAGCTTTCTTTTCTGGATGTTGGTTTCTGGTTTCTATCTTTCCTTTCTGGATGTTGGTTTCTGGGTTCTAGCTTTCCTTTCTGGATGTTGGTTTCTGGTTTCTAGCTTTCCTTTCTGGATGTTGGTTTCTGGTTTCCAGCTTTCCTTTCTGGATGTTGGTTTCTGGTTTCTTGCTTTCCTTACTGGATATTTGTTTCTGGTTTCTAGCTTTCCTTTCTGGATGTTAGTTTCTAGTTTCTAGCTTTCCTTTCTGGATATTGGTTTCTCGTTTCTAGCTTTCCTTTCTGGATGTTGGTTTCTGGTTTCTAGCTTTCCTTTCTTGGTTGGTTTCTCGCTTTCCTTTCTGGATGTTGGTTTCTGGTTTCTAGGTTTCCTTTCTAGATGTTGGTTTCTGGTTTCTAGCTTTCCTTTCTGGATGTTGGTTTCTGGTTTCTAGCTTTCCTTTCTCGATGTTGGTTTCTGGTTTCCAGCTTTCCTTTCTGGGTGTTGGTTTCTGGTTTCTGGTTTCTAGCTTTCCTTTCGAGATGTTGGTTTCTGGTTTATAGTTTTCCTTTCTCGATGTTGGTTTCTGGTTTCTAGCTTTCCTTTCTCGATGTTGTTTTCTGGTTTCTAGCTTTCCTTTCTGGATGTTGGTTTCTGGTTTCTAGCTTTCCTTTCTGGATGTTGGTTTCTGGTTTCTAGCTTTCTTTTCTGGATGTTGGTTTCTGGTTTCTATCTTTCCTTTCTGGATGTTGGTTTCTGGGTTCTAGCTTTCCTTTCTGGATGTTGGTTTCTGGTTTCTAGCTTTCCTTTCTGGATGTTGGTTTCTGGTTTCCAGCTTTCCTTTCTGGATGTTGGTTTCTGGTTTCTTGCTTTCCTTACTGGATATTTGTTTCTGGTTTCTAGCTTTCCTTTCTGGATGTTAGTTTCTAGTTTCTAGCTTTCCTTTCTGGATATTGGTTTCTCGTTTCTAGCTTTCCTTTCTGGATGTTGGTTTCTGGTTTCTAGCTTTCCTTTCTTGGTTGGTTTCTCGCTTTCCTTTCTGGATGTTGGTTTCTGGTTTCTAGGTTTCCTTTCTAGATGTTGGTTTCTGGTTTCTAGCTTTCCTTTCTGGATGTTGGTTTCTGGTTTCTAGCTTTCCTTTCTCGATGTTGGTTTCTGGTTTCCAGCTTTCCTTTCTGGGTGTTGGTTTCTGGTTTCTGGTTTCTAGCTTTCCTTTCGAGATGTTGGTTTCTGGTTTCTGGCTTTCTAGATGTTGGTTTCTGGTTTCTGGCTTTCTCGATGTTGGTTTCTGGTTTCGAGCTTTCCTTTCTAGATGTTGGTTTCTGCTTTCTAGCTTTCCTTTCTCGATGTTGGTTTCTGGTTTCTGGCTTTCGATATGTTGGTTTCTAATTTCTGGCTTTCTCGATGTTGGTTTCTGGTTTCGAGCTTTCCTTTCTAGATGTTGGTTTCTGGTTTCTAGCTTTCCTTTCTAGATGTTGGTTTCTGGTTTCTAGCTTTCCTTTCTCGATGTTGGTTTCTCGCTTTCTAGATGTTGGTTTCTGGTTTCTGGCTTTCTCGATGTTGGTTTCTGGTTTCTGGCTTTCTGGATGTTGGTTTCTGGTTTCTGGCTTTCTGGATGTTGGTTTCTGGTTTCTGTCTTTCTAGTTGTTGGTTTCTGGTTTCTAGCTTTCCTTTCTGGATGTTGGTTTCTGGTTTATAGCTTTCCTTTCTTGATGTTGGTTTCTGGTTTCTAGCTTTCCTTTCTGGATGTTAGTTTCTGGTTTCTAGCTTTCCTTTCTGGATGTTGGTTTCTGGTTTCGAGCTTTCCTTTCTCGATGTTGGTTTCTAGTTTCTAGCTTTCCTTTCGAGAAGTTGGTTTCTGGTTTCTAGATTTCCTTTCTGGATGTTGGTTTCTGGTTTCTAGGTTTCCTTTCTGGATGTTGGTTTCTGGTTTCTAGCTTTCTTTTCTGGATGTTGGTTTCTGGTTTCTACCTTTCCTTTCTGGATTTTGGTTTCTGGTTTCTAGCTTTCCTTTCTGGATGTTGGTTTCTGGTTTCCAGCTCTCCTTTCTGGATGTTGGTTTCTGGTTTCTAGCTTTCCTAACTGGATATTTGTTTCTGGTTTCTAGCTTTCCTTTCTGGATGTTAGTTTCTAGTTTCCAGCTTTCCTTTCTGGACATTGGTTTCTCGTTTCTAGCTTTCCTTTCTGGATGTTGGTTTCTGGTTTCTAGCTTTCCTTTCTCGGTTGGTTTCTAGCTTTCCTTTCTGGATGTTGGTTTCTGGTTTCTAGGTTTCCTTTCTAGATGTTGGTTTCTGGTTTCTAGCTTTCTTTTCTGGATGTTGGTTTCTGGTTTCTAGCTTTCCTTTCTCGATGTTGGTTTCTGGTTTCTAGCTTTCCTTTCTGGATGTTGGTTTCTGGTTTCTGGCATTCTAGATGTTGGTTTCTGGTTTCTGGTTTCGAGCTTTCCTTTCAAGATGTTGGTTTCTGGTTTCTGGCTTTCTAATTGTTGGTTTCTGGTTTCTGGCTTTTTAGATGTTGGTTTCTGGTTTCTGGCTTTCTTGATGTTGGTTTCTGGTTTCGAGCTTTCCTTTCTAGATGTTGGTTTCTGCTTTCTAGCTTTCCTTTCTCGATGTTGGTTTCTGGTTTCTGGCTTTCGATATGTTGGTTTCTAATTTCTGGCTTTCTCGATGTTGGTTTCTGGTTTCTAGCTTTCCTTTCTAGATGTTGGTTTCTGGTTTCTACCTTTCCATTCTAGATGTTGGTTTCTGGTTTCTAGCTTTCCTTTCTGGATATTGGTTTCTCGTTTCTGGCTTTCCTTTCTGGATGTTGGTTTCTCGTTTCTAGCTTTCCTTTCTAGATGTTGGTTTCTGGATTCTAGCTTTCCTTTCTGGATGTTGGTTTCTGGTTTCTAGCTTTCCTTTCTCTATGTTGGTTTCTGGTTTATAGTTTTCCTTTCTCGATGTTGGTTTCTGGTTTCTAGCTTTCCTTTCTCGATGTTGTTTTCTGGTTTCTAGCTTTCCTTTCTGGATGTTGGTTTCTGGTTTCTAGCTTTCCTTTCTGGATGTTGGTTTCTGGTTTCTAGCTTTCTTTTCTGGATGTTGGTTTCTGGTTTCTATCTTTCCTTTCTGGATGTTGGTTTCTGGGTTCTAGCTTTCCTTTCTGGATGTTGGTTTCTGGTTTCTAGCTTTCCTTTCTGGATGTTGGTTTCTGGTTTCCAGCTTTCCTTTCTGGATGTTGGTTTCTGGTTTCTTGCTTTCCTTACTGGATATTTGTTTCTGGTTTCTAGCTTTCCTTTCTGGATGTTAGTTTCTAGTTTCTAGCTTTCCTTTCTGGATATTGGTTTCTCGTTTCTAGCTTTCCTTTCTGGATGTTGGTTTCTGGTTTCTAGCTTTCCTTTCTTGGTTGGTTTCTCGCTTTCCTTTCTGGATGTTGGTTTCTGGTTTCTAGGTTTCCTTTCTAGATGTTGGTTTCTGGTTTCTAGCTTTCCTTTCTGGATGTTGGTTTCTGGTTTCTAGCTTTCCTTTCTCGATGTTGGTTTCTGGTTTCCAGCTTTCCTTTCTGGGTGTTGGTTTCTGGTTTCTGGTTTCTAGCTTTCCTTTCGAGATGTTGGTTTCTGGTTTCTGGCTTTCTAGATGTTGGTTTCTGGTTTCTGGCTTTCTCGATGTTGGTTTCTGGTTTCGAGCCTTCCTTTCTAGATGTTGGTTTCTGCTTTCTAGCTTTCCTTTCTCGATGTTGGTTTCTGGTTTCTGGCTTTCGATATGTTGGTTTCTAATTTCTGGCTTTCTAGATGTTGGTTTCTGGTTTCTAGCTTTCCTTTCTAGATGTTGGTTTCTGGTTTCTAGCTTTCCTTTCTCGATGTTGGTTTCTCGCTTTCTAGATGTTGGTTTCTGGTTTCTGGCTTTCTCGATGTTGGTTTCTGGTTTCTGGCTTTCTGGATGTTGGTTTCTGGTTTCTGGCTTTCTGGATGTTGGTTTCTGGTTTCTGTCTTTCTAGTTGTTGGTTTCTGGTTTCTAGCTTTCCTTTCTCGATGTTGGTTTCTGGTTTCTAGCTTTCCTTTCTCGATGTTGTTTTCTGGTTTCTAGCTTTCCTTTCTGGATGTTGGTTTCTGGTTTCTAGCTTTCCTTTCTGGATGTTGGTTTCTGGTTTCTAGCTTTCTTTTCTGGATGTTGGTTTCTGGTTTCTATCTTTCCTTTCTGGATGTTGGTTTCTGGGTTCTAGCTTTCCTTTCTGGATGTTGGTTTCTGGTTTCTAGCTTTCCTTTCTGGATGTTGGTTTCTGGTTTCCAGCTTTCCTTTCTGGATGTTGGTTTCTGGTTTCTTGCTTTCCTTACTGGATATTTGTTTCTGGTTTCTAGCTTTCCTTTCTGGATGTTAGTTTCTAGTTTCTAGCTTTCCTTTCTGGATATTGGTTTCTCGTTTCTAGCTTTCCTTTCTGGATGTTGGTTTCTGGTTTCTAGCTTTCCTTTCTTGGTTGGTTTCTCGCTTTCCTTTCTGGATGTTGGTTTCTGGTTTCTAGGTTTCCTTTCTAGATGTTGGTTTCTGGTTTCTAGCTTTCCTTTCTGGATGTTGGTTTCTGGTTTCTAGCTTTCCTTTCTCGATGTTGGTTTCTGGTTTCCAGCTTTCCTTTCTGGGTGTTGGTTTCTGGTTTCTGGTTTCTAGCTTTCCTTTCGAGATGTTGGTTTCTGGTTTCTGGCTTTCTAGATGTTGGTTTCTGGTTTCTGGCTTTCTCGATGTTGGTTTCTAGTTTCGAGCTTTCCTTTCTAGATGTTGGTTTCTGCTTTCTAGCTTTCCTTTCTCGATGTTGGTTTCTGGTTTCTGGCTTTCGATATGTTGGTTTCTAATTTCTGGCTTTCTCGATGTTGGTTTCTGGTTTCTAGCTTTCCTTTCTAGATGTTGGTTTCTGGTTTCTAGCTTTCCTTTCTCGATGTTGGTTTCTCGCTTTCTAGATGTTGGTTTCTGGTTTCTGGCTTTCTCGATGTTGGTTTCTGGTTTCTGGCTTTCTGGATGTTGGTTTCTGGTTTCTGGCTTTCTGGATGTTGGTTTCTGGTTTCTGTCTTTCTAGTTGTTGGTTTCTGGTTTCTAGCTTTCCTTTCTCGATGTTGGTTTCTGGTTTCTAGCTTTCCTTTCTCGATGTTGTTTTCTGGTTTCTAGCTTTCCTTTCTGGATGTTGGTTTCTGGTTTCTAGCTTTCCTTTCTGGATGTTGGTTTCTGGTTTCTAGCTTTCTTTTCTGGATGTTGGTTTCTGGTTTCTATCTTTCCTTTCTGGATGTTGGTTTCTGGGTTCTAGCTTTCCTTTCTGGATGTTGGTTTCTGGTTTCTAGCTTTCCTTTCTGGATGTTGGTTTCTGGTTTCCAGCTTTCCTTTCTGGATGTTGGTTTCTGGTTTCTTGCTTTCCTTACTGGATATTTGTTTCTGGTTTCTAGCTTTCCTTTCTGGATGTTAGTTTCTAGTTTCTAGCTTTCCTTTCTGGATATTGGTTTCTCGTTTCTAGCTTTCCTTTCTGGATGTTGGTTTCTGGTTTCTAGCTTTCCTTTCTTGGTTGGTTTCTCGCTTTCCTTTCTGGATGTTGGTTTCTGGTTTCTAGGTTTCCTTTCTAGATGTTGGTTTCTGGTTTCTAGCTTTCCTTTCTGGATGTTGGTTTCTGGTTTCTAGCTTTCCTTTCTCGATGTTGGTTTCTGGTTTCCAGCTTTCCTTTCTGGGTGTTGGTTTCTGGTTTCTGGTTTCTAGCTTTCCTTTCGAGATGTTGGTTTCTGGTTTCTGGCTTTCTAGATGTTGGTTTCTGGTTTCTGGCTTTCTCGATGTTGGTTTCTAGTTTCGAGCTTTCCTTTCTAGATGTTGGTTTCTGCTTTCTAGCTTTCCTTTCTCGATGTTGGTTTCTGGTTTCTGGCTTTCGATATGTTGGTTTCTAATTTCTGGCTTTCTCGATGTTGGTTTCTGGTTTCGAGCTTTCCTTTCTAGATGTTGGTTTCTGGTTTCTAGCTTTCCTTTCTAGATGTTGGTTTCTGGTTTCTAGCTTTCCTTTCTCGATGTTGGTTTCTCGCTTTCTAGATGTTGGTTTCTGGTTTCTGGCTTTCTCGATGTTGGTTTCTGGTTTCTGGCTTTCTGGATGTTGGTTTCTGGTTTCTGGCTTTCTGGATGTTGGTTTCTGGTTTCTGTCTTTCTAGTTGTTGGTTTCTGGTTTCTAGCTTTCCTTTCTGGATGTTGGTTTCTGGTTTATAGCTTTCCTTTCTTGATGTTGGTTTCTGGTTTCTAGCTTTCCTTTCTGGATGTTAGTTTCTGGTTTCTAGCTTTCCTTTCTGGATGTTGGTTTCTGGTTTCGAGCTTTCCTTTCTCGATGTTGGTTTCTAGTTTCTAGCTTTCCTTTCGAGAAGTTGGTTTCTGGTTTCTAGATTTCCTTTCTGGATGTTGGTTTCTGGTTTCTAGGTTTCCTTTCTGGATGTTGGTTTCTGGTTTCTAGCTTTCTTTTCTGGATGTTGGTTTCTGGTTTCTACCTTTCCTTTCTGGATTTTGGTTTCTGGTTTCTAGCTTTCCTTTCTGGATGTTGGTTTCTGGTTTCCAGCTCTCCTTTCTGGATGTTGGTTTCTGGTTTCTAGCTTTCCTAACTGGATATTTGTTTCTGGTTTCTAGCTTTCCTTTCTGGATGTTAGTTTCTAGTTTCCAGCTTTCCTTTCTGGACATTGGTTTCTCGTTTCTAGCTTTCCTTTCTGGATGTTGGTTTCTGGTTTCTAGCTTTCCTTTCTCGGTTGGTTTCTAGCTTTCCTTTCTGGATGTTGGTTTCTGGTTTCTAGGTTTCCTTTCTAGATGTTGGTTTCTGGTTTCTAGCTTTCTTTTCTGGATGTTGGTTTCTGGTTTCTAGCTTTCCTTTCTCGATGTTGGTTTCTGGTTTCTAGCTTTCCTTTCTGGATGTTGGTTTCTGGTTTCTGGCATTCTAGATGTTGGTTTCTGGTTTCTGGTTTCGAGCTTTCCTTTCAAGATGTTGGTTTCTGGTTTCTGGCTTTCTAATTATTGGTTTCTGGTTTCTGGCTTTTTAGATGTTGGTTTCTGGTTTCTGGCTTTCTTGATGTTGGTTTCTGGTTTCGAGCTTTCCTTTCTAGATGTTGGTTTCTGCTTTCTAGCTTTCCTTTCTCGATGTTGGTTTCTGGTTTCTGGCTTTCGATATGTTGGTTTCTAATTTCTGGCTTTCTCGATGTTGGTTTCTGGTTTCTAGCTTTCCTTTCTAGATGTTGGTTTCTGGTTTCTACCTTTCCATTCTAGATGTTGGTTTCTGGTTTCTAGCTTTCCTTTCTGGATATTGGTTTCTCGTTTCTGGCTTTCCTTTCTGGATGTTGGTTTCTCGTTTCTAGCTTTCCTTTCTAGATGTTGGTTTCTGGATTCTAGCTTTCCTTTCTGGATGTTGGTTTCTGGTTTCTAGCTTTCCTTTCTCTATGTTGGTTTCTGGTTTATAGTTTTCCTTTCTCGATGTTGGTTTCTGGTTTCTAGCTTTCCTTTCTCGATGTTGTTTTCTGGTTTCTAGCTTTCCTTTCTGGATGTTGGTTTCTGGTTTCTAGCTTTCCTTTCTGGATGTTGGTTTCTGGTTTCTAGCTTTCTTTTCTGGATGTTGGTTTCTGGTTTCTATCTTTCCTTTCTGGATGTTGGTTTCTGGGTTCTAGCTTTCCTTTCTGGATGTTGGTTTCTGCTTTCTAGCTTTCCTTTCTCGATGTTGGTTTCTGGTTTCTGGCTTTCGATATGTTGGTTTCTAATTTCTGGCTTTCTCGATGTTGGTTTCTGGTTTCTAGCTTTCCTTTCTAGATGTTGGTTTCTGGTTTCTAGCTTTCCTTTCTCGATGTTGGTTTCTCGCTTTCTAGATGTTGGTTTCTGGTTTCTGGCTTTCTCGATGTTGGTTTCTGGTTTCTGGCTTTCTGGATGTTGGTTTCTGGTTTCTGGCTTTCTGGATGTTGGTTTCTGGTTTCTGTCTTTCTAGTTGTTGGTTTCTGGTTTCTAGCTTTCCTTTCTCGATGTTGGTTTCTGGTTTCTAGCTTTCCTTTCTCGATGTTGTTTTCTGGTTTCTAGCTTTCCTTTCTGGATGTTGGTTTCTGGTTTCTAGCTTTCCTTTCTGGATGTTGGTTTCTGGTTTCTAGCTTTCTTTTCTGGATGTTGGTTTCTGGTTTCTATCTTTCCTTTCTGGATGTTGGTTTCTGGGTTCTAGCTTTCCTTTCTGGATGTTGGTTTCTGGTTTCTAGCTTTCCTTTCTGGATGTTGGTTTCTGGTTTCCAGCTTTCCTTTCTGGATGTTGGTTTCTGGTTTCTTGCTTTCCTTACTGGATATTTGTTTCTGGTTTCTAGCTTTCCTTTCTGGATGTTAGTTTCTAGTTTCTAGCTTTCCTTTCTGGATATTGGTTTCTCGTTTCTAGCTTTCCTTTCTGGATGTTGGTTTCTGGTTTCTAGCTTTCCTTTCTTGGTTGGTTTCTCGCTTTCCTTTCTGGATGTTGGTTTCTGGTTTCTAGGTTTCCTTTCTAGATGTTGGTTTCTGGTTTCTAGCTTTCCTTTCTGGATGTTGGTTTCTGGTTTCTAGCTTTCCTTTCTCGATGTTGGTTTCTGGTTTCCAGCTTTCCTTTCTGGGTGTTGGTTTCTGGTTTCTGGTTTCTAGCTTTCCTTTCGAGATGTTGGTTTCTGGTTTCTGGCTTTCTAGATGTTGGTTTCTGGTTTCTGGCTTTCTCGATGTTGGTTTCTAGTTTCGAGCTTTCCTTTCTAGATGTTGGTTTCTGCTTTCTAGCTTTCCTTTCTCGATGTTGGTTTCTGGTTTCTGGCTTTCGATATGTTGGTTTCTAATTTCTGGCTTTCTCGATGTTGGTTTCTGGTTTCGAGCTTTCCTTTCTAGATGTTGGTTTCTGGTTTCTAGCTTTCCTTTCTAGATGTTGGTTTCTGGTTTCTAGCTTTCCTTTCTCGATGTTGGTTTCTCGCTTTCTAGATGTTGGTTTCTGGTTTCTGGCTTTCTCGATGTTGGTTTCTGGTTTCTGGCTTTCTGGATGTTGGTTTCTGGTTTCTGGCTTTCTGGATGTTGGTTTCTGGTTTCTGTCTTTCTAGTTGTTGGTTTCTGGTTTCTAGCTTTCCTTTCTGGATGTTGGTTTCTGGTTTATAGCTTTCCTTTCTTGATGTTGGTTTCTGGTTTCTAGCTTTCCTTTCTGGATGTTAGTTTCTGGTTTCTAGCTTTCCTTTCTGGATGTTGGCTTCTGGTTTCGAGCTTTCCTTTCTCGATGTTGGTTTCTAGTTTCTAGCTTTCCTTTCGAGAAGTTGGTTTCTGGTTTCTAGATTTCCTTTCTGGATGTTGGTTTCTGGTTTCTAGGTTTCCTTTCTGGATGTTGGTTTCTGGTTTCTAGCTTTCTTTTCTGGATGTTGGTTTCTGGTTTCTACCTTTCCTTTCTGGATTTTGGTTTCTGGTTTCTAGCTTTCCTTTCTGGATGTTGGTTTCTGGTTTCCAGCTCTCCTTTCTGGATGTTGGTTTCTGGTTTCTAGCTTTCCTAACTGGATATTTGTTTCTGGTTTCTAGCTTTCCTTTCTGGATGTTAGTTTCTAGTTTCCAGCTTTCCTTTCTGGACATTGGTTTCTCGTTTCTAGCTTTCCTTTCTGGATGTTGGTTTCTGGTTTCTAGCTTTCCTTTCTCGGTTGGTTTCTAGCTTTCCTTTCTGGATGTTGGTTTCTGGTTTCTAGGTTTCCTTTCTAGATGTTGGTTTCTGGTTTCTAGCTTTCTTTTCTGGATGTTGGTTTCTGGTTTCTAGCTTTCCTTTCTCGATGTTGGTTTCTGGTTTCTAGCTTTCCTTTCTGGATGTTGGTTTCTGGTTTCTGGCATTCTAGATGTTGGTTTCTGGTTTCTGGTTTCGAGCTTTCCTTTCAAGATGTTGGTTTCTGGTTTCTGGCTTTCTAATTGTTGGTTTCTGGTTTCTGGCTTTTTAGATGTTGGTTTCTGGTTTCTGGCTTTCTTGATGTTGGTTTCTGGTTTCGAGCTTTCCTTTCTAGATGTTGGTTTCTGCTTTCTAGCTTTCCTTTCTCGATGTTGGTTTCTGGTTTCTGGCTTTCGATATGTTGGTTTCTAATTTCTGGCTTTCTCGATGTTGGTTTCTGGTTTCTAGCTTTCCTTTCTAGATGTTGGTTTCTGGTTTCTACCTTTCCATTCTAGATGTTGGTTTCTGGTTTCTAGCTTTCCTTTCTGGATATTGGTTTCTCGTTTCTGGCTTTCCTTTCTGGATGTTGGTTTCTCGTTTCTAGCTTTCCTTTCTAGATGTTGGTTTCTGGATTCTAGCTTTCCTTTCTGGATGTTGGTTTCTGGTTTCTAGCTTTCCTTTCTCTATGTTGGTTTCTGGTTTATAGTTTTCCTTTCTCGATGTTGGTTTCTGGTTTCTAGCTTTCCTTTCTCGATGTTGTTTTCTGGTTTCTAGCTTTCCTTTCTGGATGTTGGTTTCTGGTTTCTAGCTTTCCTTTCTGGATGTTGGTTTCTGGTTTCTAGCTTTCTTTTCTGGATGTTGGTTTCTGGTTTCTATCTTTCCTTTCTGGATGTTGGTTTCTGGGTTCTAGCTTTCCTTTCTGGATGTTGGTTTCTGGTTTCTAGCTTTCCTTTCTGGATGTTGGTTTCTGGTTTCCAGCTTTCCTTTCTGGATGTTGGTTTCTGGTTTCTTGCTTTCCTTACTGGATATTTGTTTCTGGTTTCTAGCTTTCCTTTCTGGATGTTAGTTTCTAGTTTCTAGCTTTCCTTTCTGGATATTGGTTTCTCGTTTCTAGCTTTCCTTTCTGGATGTTGGTTTCTGGTTTCTAGCTTTCCTTTCTTGGTTGGTTTCTCGCTTTCCTTTCTGGATGTTGGTTTCTGGTTTCTAGGTTTCCTTTCTAGATGTTGGTTTCTGGTTTCTAGCTTTCCTTTCTGGATGTTGGTTTCTGGTTTCTAGCTTTCCTTTCTCGATGTTGGTTTCTGGTTTCCAGCTTTCCTTTCTGGGTGTTGGTTTCTGGTTTCTGGTTTCTAGCTTTCCTTTCGAGATGTTGGTTTCTGGTTTATAGTTTTCCTTTCTCGATGTTGGTTTCTGGTTTCTAGCTTTCCTTTCTCGATGTTGTTTTCTGGTTTCTAGCTTTCCTTTCTGGATGTTGGTTTCTGGTTTCTAGCTTTCCTTTCTGGATGTTGGTTTCTGGTTTCTAGCTTTCTTTTCTGGATGTTGGTTTCTGGTTTCTATCTTTCCTTTCTGGATGTTGGTTTCTGGGTTCTAGCTTTCCTTTCTGGATGTTGGTTTCTGGTTTCTAGCTTTCCTTTCTGGATGTTGGTTTCTGGTTTCCAGCTTTCCTTTCTGGATGTTGGTTTCTGGTTTCTTGCTTTCCTTACTGGATATTTGTTTCTGGTTTCTAGCTTTCCTTTCTGGATGTTAGTTTCTCGTTTCTAGCTTTCCTTTCTGGATATTGGTTTCTCGTTTCTAGCTTTCCTTTCTGGATGTTGGTTTCTGGTTTCTAGCTTTCCTTTCTTGGTTGGTTTCTCGCTTTCCTTTCTGGATGTTGGTTTCTGGTTTCTAGGTTTCCTTTCTAGATGTTGGTTTCTGGTTTCTAGCTTTCCTTTCTGGATGTTGGTTTCTGGTTTCTAGCTTTCCTTTCTCGATGTTGGTTTCTGGTTTCCAGCTTTCCTTTCTGGGTGTTGGTTTCTGGTTTCTGGTTTCTAGCTTTCCTTTCGAGATGTTGGTTTCTGGTTTCTGGCTTTCTAGATGTTGGTTTCTGGTTTCTGGCTTTCTCGATGTTGGTTTCTGGTTTCGAGCTTTCCTTTCTAGATGTTGGTTTCTGCTTTCTAGCTTTCCTTTCTCGATGTTGGTTTCTGGTTTCTGGCTTTCGATATGTTGGTTTCTAATTTCTGGCTTTCTCGATGTTGGTTTCTGGTTTCGAGCTTTCCTTTCTAGATGTTGGTTTCTGGTTTCTAGCTTTCCTTTCTAGATGTTGGTTTCTGGTTTCTAGCTTTCCTTTCTCGATGTTGGTTTCTCGCTTTCTAGATGTTGGTTTCTGGTTTCTGGCTTTCTCGATGTTGGTTTCTGGTTTCTGGCTTTCTGGATGTTGGTTTCTGGTTTCTGGCTTTCTGGATGTTGGTTTCTGGTTTCTGTCTTTCTAGTTGTTGGTTTCTGGTTTCTAGCTTTCCTTTCTGGATGTTGGTTTCTGGTTTATAGCTTTCCTTTCTTGATGTTGGTTTCTGGTTTCTAGCTTTCCTTTCTGGATGTTAGTTTCTGGTTTCTAGCTTTCCTTTCTGGATGTTGGTTTCTGGTTTCGAGCTTTCCTTTCTCGATGTTGGTTTCTAGTTTCTAGCTTTCCTTTCGAGAAGTTGGTTTCTGGTTTCTAGATTTCCTTTCTGGATGTTGGTTTCTGGTTTCTAGGTTTCCTTTCTGGATGTTGGTTTCTGGTTTCTAGCTTTCTTTTCTGGATGTTGGTTTCTGGTTTCTACCTTTCCTTTCTGGATTTTGGTTTCTGGTTTCTAGCTTTCCTTTCTGGATGTTGGTTTCTGGTTTCCAGCTCTCCTTTCTGGATGTTGGTTTCTGGTTTCTAGCTTTCCTAACTGGATATTTGTTTCTGGTTTCTAGCTTTCCTTTCTGGATGTTAGTTTCTAGTTTCCAGCTTTCCTTTCTGGACATTGGTTTCTCGTTTCTAGCTTTCCTTTCTGGATGTTGGTTTCTGGTTTCTAGCTTTCCTTTCTCGGTTGGTTTCTAGCTTTCCTTTCTGGATGTTGGTTTCTGGTTTCTAGGTTTCCTTTCTAGATGTTGGTTTCTGGTTTCTAGCTTTCTTTTCTGGATGTTGGTTTCTGGTTTCTAGCTTTCCTTTCTCGATGTTGGTTTCTGGTTTCTAGCTTTCCTTTCTGGATGTTGGTTTCTGGTTTCTGGCATTCTAGATGTTGGTTTCTGGTTTCTGGTTTCGAGCTTTCCTTTCAAGATGTTGGTTTCTGGTTTCTGGCTTTCTAATTGTTGGTTTCTGGTTTCTGGCTTTTTAGATGTTGGTTTCTGGTTTCTGGCTTTCTTAATGTGGGTTTCTGGTTTCGAGCTTTCCTTTCTAGATGTTGGTTTCTGCTTTCTAGCTTTCCTTTCTCGATGTTGGTTTCTGGTTTCTGGCTTTCGATATGTTGGTTTCTAATTTCTGGCTTTCTCGATGTTGGTTTCTGGTTTCTAGCTTTCCTTTCTAGATGTTGGTTTCTGGTTTCTACCTTTCCATTCTAGATGTTGGTTTCTGGTTTCTAGCTTTCCTTTCTGGATATTGGTTTCTCGTTTCTGGCTTTCCTTTCTGGATGTTGGTTTCTCGTTTCTAGCTTTCCTTTCTAGATGTTGGTTTCTGGATTCTAGCTTTCCTTTCTGGATGTTGGTTTCTGGTTTCTAGCTTTCCTTTCTCTATGTTGGTTTCTGGTTTATAGTTTTCCTTTCTCGATGTTGGTTTCTGGTTTCTAGCTTTCCTTTCTCGATGTTGTTTTCTGGTTTCTAGCTTTCCTTTCTGGATGTTGGTTTCTGGTTTCTAGCTTTCCTTTCTGGATGTTGGTTTCTGGTTTCTAGCTTTCTTTTCTGGATGTTGGTTTCTGGTTTCTATCTTTCCTTTCTGGATGTTGGTTTCTGGGTTCTAGCTTTCCTTTCTGGATGTTGGTTTCTGGTTTCTAGCTTTCCTTTCTGGATGTTGGTTTCTGGTTTCCAGCTTTCCTTTCTGGATGTTGGTTTCTGGTTTCTTGCTTTCCTTACTGGATATTTGTTTCTGGTTTCTAGCTTTCCTTTCTGGATGTTAGTTTCTAGTTTCTAGCTTTCCTTTCTGGATATTGGTTTCTCGTTTCTAGCTTTCCTTTCTGGATGTTGGTTTCTGGTTTCTAGCTTTCCTTTCTTGGTTGGTTTCTCGCTTTCCTTTCTGGATGTTGGTTTCTGGTTTCTAGGTTTCCTTTCTAGATGTTGGTTTCTGGTTTCTAGCTTTCCTTTCTGGATGTTGGTTTCTGGTTTCTAGCTTTCCTTTCTCGATGTTGGTTTCTGGTTTCCAGCTTTCCTTTCTGGGTGTTGGTTTCTGGTTTCTGGTTTCTAGCTTTCCTTTCGAGATGTTGGTTTCTGGTTTCTGGCTTTCTAGATGTTGGTTTCTGGTTTCTGGCTTTCTCGATGTTGGTTTCTGGTTTCGAGCCTTCCTTTCTAGATGTTGGTTTCTGCTTTCTAGCTTTCCTTTCTCGATGTTGGTTTCTGGTTTCTGGCTTTCGATATGTTGGTTTCTAATTTCTGGCTTTCTAGATGTTGGTTTCTGGTTTCTAGCTTTCCTTTCTAGATGTTGGTTTCTGGTTTCTAGCTTTCCTTTCTCGATGTTGGTTTCTCGCTTTCTAGATGTTGGTTTCTGGTTTCTGGCTTTCTCGATGTTGGTTTCTGGTTTCTGGCTTTCTGGATGTTGGTTTCTGGTTTCTGGCTTTCTGGATGTTGGTTTCTGGTTTCTGTCTTTCTAGTTGTTGGTTTCTGGTTTCTACCTTTCCTTTCTGGATGTTGGTTTCTAGCTTTCCTTTCTGGATGTTGGTTTCTAGCTTTCCTTTCTGGATGTTGGTTTCTGGTTTTGAGCTTTCCTTCCTGGATATTGGTTTCTGGTTTCTAGCTTTCCTTTCTCGATGTTAGTTTCTGATTTCTAGCTTTCCTTTCTGGATATTGGTTTCTCGTTTCTGGCTTTCCTTTCTGGATGTTGGTTTCTCGTTTCTAGCTTTCCTTTCTAGATGTTGGTTTCTGGATTCTAGCTTTCCTGTCTGGATGTTGGTTTCTGGTTTCTAGCTTTCCTTTCTGGATGTTGGTTTCTGGTTTCCAGCTTTCCTTTCTGGATGTTGGTTTCTGGTTTCTAGCTTTCCTTACTGGATATTTGTTTCTGGTTTCTAGCTTTCCTTTCTGGATGTTAGTTTCTCGTTTCTAGCTTTCCTTTCTGGATATTGGTTTCTCGTTTCTAGCTTTCCTTTCTGGATGTTGGTTTCTGGTTTCTAGCTTTCCTTTCTCGGTTGGTTTCTAGTTTTCCTTTCTGGATGTTGGTTTCTGGTTTCTAGGTTTCCTTTCTAGATGTTGGTTTCTGGTTTCTAGCTTTCATTTCTGGATGTTGGTTTCTGGTTTCTAGCTTTCCTTTCTCGATGTTGGTTTCTGGTTTCTAGCTTTCCTTTCTGGACGTTGGTTTCTGGTTTCTAGCTTTCCTTTCTGGATATTGGTTTCTGGTTTCTGCCTTTCCTTTCTGGATGTTGGTTTCTGGTTTCTGGCTTTCTGGATGTTGGTTTCTGGTTTCTGGCTTTCTAGATGTTGGTTTCTGGTTTCTAGCTTTCCTTTCTGGATGTTGGTTTCTAGCTTTCCTTTCTGGATGTTGGTTTCTGGTTCCTAGCTTTCCTTCCTGGATATTGGTTTCTGGTTTCTAGCTTTCCTTTCTAGATGTTGGTTTCTGGTTTCTAGCTTTCCTTTCTGGATATTGGTTTCTCGTTTCTGGCTTTGCTTTCTGGATGTTGGTTTCTCGTTTCTAGCTTTCCTTTCTAGATGTTGGTTTCTGGATTCTAGCTTTCCTTTCTGGATGTTGGTTTCTGGTTTCTAGCTTTCCTTTCTGGATGTTGGTTTCTGGTTTATAGCTATCCTTTCTTGATGTTGGTTTCTGGTTTCTCGCTTTCCTTTCTCGATGTTGTTTTCTGGTTTCTTGCTTTCCTTTCTGGATGTTGGTTTCTGGTTTCTAGCTTTCCTTTCTGGATGTTGGTTTCTGGTTTCTAGCTTTCCTTTCTGGATGTTGGTTTCTGGTTTCTAGCTTTCCTTTCTGGATGTTGGTTTCTGGTTTCCAGCTTTCCTTTCTGGATGTTGGTTTCTGGTTTCCAGCTTTCCTTTCTGGATGTTGGTTTCTGGTTTCTAGCTTTCCTTACTGGATATTTGTTTCTGGTTTCTAGCTTTCCTTTCTGGATGTTAGTTTCTAGTTTCTAGCTTTCCTTTCTGGATATTGGTTTCTGGTTTCTAGCTTTCCTTTCTGGATGTTGGTTTCTGGTTTCTAGCTTTCCTTTCTCGGTTGGTTTCTAGCTTTCCTTTCTGGATGTTGGTTTCTAGTTTCTAGCTTTCCTTTCTGGATGTTGGTTTCTGGTTTCTAGCTTTCCTTTCTCGATGTTGGTTTCTGGTTTCTAGCTTTCCTTTCTGGATGTTGGTTTCTGGTTTCTAGCTTTCCTTTCTGGATATTGGTTTCTGGTTTCTACCTTTCCTTTCTGGATGTTGGTTTCTGGTTTCTGGCTTTCTAGATGTTGGTTTCTTGTTTCTAGCTTTCCTTTCTCGATGTTGGTTTCTGGTTTCTGGCTTTCCTTTCTGGATGTTGGTTTCTAGTTTCTACCTTTCCTTTCTGGATGTTGGTTTCTGGTTTCTAGCTTTCCTTTCTGGATGTTGGTTTCTGGTTTCTAGCTTTCCTTTCTGGATGTTGGTTTCTGGTTTCTAGCTTTCCTTTCTAGATGTTGGTTTCTGGTTTCTAGCTTTCCTTTCTGGATGTTAGTTTCTGGTTTCTAGTTTTCCTTTCTCGATGTTGGTTTCTGGTTTCTAGCTTTCCTTTCTGAATGTTGATTTCGGGTTTCTCGCTTTCCTTTCTGGATGTTGGTTTCTGGTTTCTAGCTTTCCTTTCTCGATGTTGGTTTCTGGTTTCTAGCTTTCCTTTCTCGATGTTGGTTTCTGGTTTCTAGCATTCCTTTCTGGATGTTGGTTTCTGGCTTCTCGCTTTCCTTTCTGGATATTGGTTTCTGGTTTCTCGCTTTCCTTTCTCGATGTTGGTTTCTGGTTTCTTGCTTTCCTTTCTGGATGTTAGTTTCTGGTTTCTAGCTTTCCTTTCTTGATGTTGGTTTCTGGTTTCTAGCTTCCTTTCTGGATGTTGGTTTCTGGCTTCTAGCTTTCCTTTCTCGATGTTCGTTTCTGGTTTCTCGCTTTCCTTTCTGGATGTTGGTTTCTGGTTTCTCGCTTTCCTTTCTAGATGATAGTTTCTGGTTTCTAGCTTTCCTTTCTCGATGTTGGTTTCTGGTTTCTAGCTTTCCTTTCTGGATGTTGGTTTCTGGTTTCTAGCTTTCCTTTCTGGATGTTGGTTTCTGGCTTCTAGCTTTCCTTTCTGGATGTTAGTTTCTGGTTTCTAGGCTTCTAGCTTTCTTTTCTGGATGTTAGTTTCTGGTTTCTAGCTTTCCTTTCTGGATGTTGGTTTCTGTTTTCTAGCTTTCCTTTCTGGATGTTGGTTTCTGGTTTCTAGCTTTCCTTTCTGGATGTTGGTTTCTGGTTTCTAGCTTTCCTTACTGGATATTTGTTTCTGGTTTCTAGCTTTCCTTTCTGGATGTTAGTTTCTCGTTTCTAGCTTTCCTTTCTGGATATTGGTTTCTCGTTTCTAGCTTTCCTTTCTGGATGTTGGTTTCTGGTTTCTAGCTTTCCTTTCTCGGTTGGTTTCTAGTTTTCCTTTCTGGATGTTGGTTTCTGGTTTCTAGGTTTCCTTTCTAGATGTTGGTTTCTGGTTTCTAGCTTTCATTTCTGGATGTTGGTTTCTGGTTTCTAGCTTTCCTTTCTCGATGTTGGTTTCTGGTTTCTAGCTTTCCTTTCTGGACGTTGGTTTCTGGTTTCTAGCTTTCCTTTCTGGATATTGGTTTCTGGTTTCTGCCTTTCCTTTCTGGATGTTGGTTTCTGGTTTCTGGCTTTCTGGATGTTGGTTTCTGGTTTCTGGCTTTCTAGATGTTGGTTTCTGGTTTCTAGCTTTCCTTTCTGGATGTTGGTTTCTAGCTTTCCTTTCTGGATGTTGGTTTCTGGTTCCTAGCTTTCCTTCCTGGATATTGGTTTCTGGTTTCTAGCTTTCCTTTCTAGATGTTGGTTTCTGGTTTCTAGCTTTCCTTTCTGGATATTGGTTTCTCGTTTCTGGCTTTGCTTTCTGGATGTTGGTTTCTCGTTTCTAGCTTTCCTTTCTAGATGTTGGTTTCTGGATTCTAGCTTTCCTTTCTGGATGTTGGTTTCTGGTTTCTAGCTTTCCTTTCTGGATGTTGGTTTCTGGTTTATAGCTATCCTTTCTTGATGTTGGTTTCTGGTTTCTCGCTTTCCTTTCTCGATGTTGTTTTCTGGTTTCTTGCTTTCCTTTCTGGATGTTGGTTTCTGGTTTCTAGCTTTCCTTTCTGGATGTTGGTTTCTGGTTTCTAGCTTTCCTTTCTGGATGTTGGTTTCTGGTTTCTAGCTTTCCTTTCTGGATGTTGGTTTCTGGTTTCCAGCTTTCCTTTCTGGATGTTGGTTTCTGGTTTCCAGCTTTCCTTTCTGGATGTTGGTTTCTGGTTTCTAGCTTTCCTTACTGGATATTTGTTTCTGGTTTCTAGCTTTCCTTTCTGGATGTTAGTTTCTAGTTTCTAGCTTTCCTTTCTGGATATTGGTTTCTGGTTTCTAGCTTTCCTTTCTGGATGTTGGTTTCTGGTTTCTAGCTTTCCTTTCTCGGTTGGTTTCTAGCTTTCCTTTCTGGATGTTGGTTTCTAGTTTCTAGCTTTCCTTTCTGGATGTTGGTTTCTGGTTTCTAGCTTTCCTTTCTCGATGTTGGTTTCTGGTTTCTAGCTTTCCTTTCTGGATGTTGGTTTCTGGTTTCTAGCTTTCCTTTCTGGATATTGGTTTCTGGTTTCTACCTTTCCTTTCTGGATGTTGGTTTCTGGTTTCTGGCTTTCTAGATGTTGGTTTCTTGTTTCTAGCTTTCCTTTCTCGATGTTGGTTTCTGGTT
This sequence comes from Myxine glutinosa, assembly GCF_964187855.1. Lineage (NCBI taxonomy): Eukaryota > Metazoa > Chordata > Myxini > Myxiniformes > Myxinidae > Myxine > Myxine glutinosa. The sequence continues at coordinate 114,464,774 of NC_136261.1, read as the reverse complement.
TCTGGCTTTCCTTTCTGGATGTTGGTTTCTAGTTTCTACCTTTCCTTTCTGGATGTTGGTTTCTGGTTTCTAGCTTTCCTTTCTGGATGTTGGTTTCTGGTTTCTAGCTTTCCTTTCTGGATGTTGGTTTCTGGTTTCTAGCTTTCCTTTCTAGATGTTGGTTTCTGGTTTCTAGCTTTCCTTTCTGGATGTTAGTTTCTGGTTTCTAGTTTTCCTTTCTCGATGTTGGTTTCTGGTTTCTAGCTTTCCTTTCTGAATGTTGGTTTCGGGTTTCTCGCTTTCCTTTCTGGATGTTGGTTTCTGGTTTCTAGCTTTCCTTTCTCGATGTTGGTTTCTGGTTTCTAGCTTTCCTTTCTCGATGTTGGTTTCTGGTTTCTAGCATTCCTTTCTGGATGTTGGTTTCTGGCTTCTCGCTTTCCTTTCTGGATATTGGTTTCTGGTTTCTCGCTTTCCTTTCTCGATGTTGGTTTCTGGTTTCTTGCTTTCCTTTCTGGATGTTAGTTTCTGGTTTCTAGCTTTCCTTTCTTGATGTTGGTTTCTGGTTTCTAGCTTCCTTTCTGGATGTTGGTTTCTGGCTTCTAGCTTTCCTTTCTCGATGTTCGTTTCTGGTTTCTCGCTTTCCTTTCTGGATGTTGGTTTCTGGTTTCTCGCTTTCCTTTCTAGATGATAGTTTCTGGTTTCTAGCTTTCCTTTCTCGATGTTGGTTTCTGGTTTCTAGCTTTCCTTTCTGGATGTTGGTTTCTGGTTTCTAGCTTTCCTTTCTGGATGTTGGTTTCTGGCTTCTAGCTTTCCTTTCTGGATGTTAGTTTCTGGTTTCTAGGCTTCTAGCTTTCTTTTCTGGATGTTAGTTTCTGGTTTCTAGCTTTCCTTTCTGGATGTTGGTTTCTGTTTTCTAGCTTTCCTTTCTGGATGTTGGTTTCTGGTTTCTAGCTTTCCTTTCTGGATGTTGGTTTCTGGCTTCTAGCTTTCCTTTCTGGATGTTAGTTTCTGGTTTCTAGGCTTCTAGCTTTCTTTTCTGGCTGTTAGTTTCTGGTTTATAGCTTTCCTTTCTTGATATTGGTTTCTGGTTTCTAGCTTTCCTTTCTGGATGTTGGTTTCTGGTTTATAGCTTTTCTTTCTTGATGTTGGTTTCTGGTTTCTAGCTTTCATTTCTAGATGTTGGTTTCTAGTTTCTAGCTTTCCTTTCTAGATGTTGGTTTCTAGTTTCTAGCTTTCCTTTCTGGATGTTGGTTTCTGGTTTCTGGCTTTCCTTTCTAGATGTTGGTTTCTGGTTTCTAGCTTTCCTTTCTGGATGTTGGTTTTCGGATTCTAGCTTTCCTTTCTGGATGTTGGTTTCTGGTTTCTACCTTTCCTTTCTGGATGTTGGTTTCTGGTTTCTAGCTTTCCTTTCTAGATGTTGGTTTCTGGTTTCTAGCTTTCCTTTCTAGATGTTGGTTTCTGGTTACGAGCTTTCCTTTCTGGATGTTGGTTTCTGGTTTCTAGCATTCCTTTCTGGATGTTGGTTTCTGGTTTCTAGCTTTCGAGATGTTGGTTTCTGGTTTCTGGCTTTCTAGATGTTGATTTCTATCTTTCCTCTCTGGATGTTGGTTTCTGGTTTCTAGCTTTCCTTTCTGGATGTTGGTTTCTGCTTTCTCGCTTTCCTTTCTGGATGTTGGTTTCTAGTTTCTAGCTTTCCTTTCTGGATGTTGGTTTCTGGTTTCTAGCTTTCCTTTCTGGATGTTGGTTTCTGGTTTCTAGCTTTCCTTTCTGGATGTTGGATTCTGGTTTCTAGCTTTCCTTTCTGGATGGTGGTTTCTGGTTTCTAGCTTTACTTTCTGGATATTGGTTTCTGGTTTCTCACTTTCCTTTCTAGATGTTGGTTTCTGGTCTCTCGCTTTCCTTTCGTGATGTTGGTTTCTGGTTTCTAGCTTTCCTTTCTGGATGTTGGTTTCTGTTTTCTAGCTTTCCTTTTTGGATGTTGGTTTCTGGTTTCTAGCTTTCCTTTCTGGATGTTGGTTTCTGGTTTATAGCTTTCCTTTCTTGATGTTGGTTTCTGGTTTCTAGCTTTCCTTTCTGGATGTTGGTTTCTGGTTTATAGCTTTCCTTTCTTGATGTTGGTTTCTGGTTTCTAGCTTTCCTTTCTGGATGTTGGTTTCTGGTTTATAGCTTTCCTTTCTTGATGTTGGTTTCTGGTTTCTAGCTTTCCTTTCTGGATGTTGGTTTCTGGTTTATAGCTTTCCTTTCTGGATGTTGGTTTCTGGTTTCTAGCTTTCCTTTCTCGATATTGGTTTCTGGTTTCTTTCCTTTCTGGATGTTGGTTTCTGGTTTCTCTCTTTCCTTTCTGAATGTTGGTTTCTGGTTTCTCACTTTCCTTTCTGGATGTTGGTTTCTGGTTTCTCGCTTTCCTTTCTGGATGTTGGTTTCTGGTTTCCAGCTTTCCTTTCTGGATGTTGGTTTCTGGTTTCTAGCTTTCCTTTCTGGATGTTGGTTTCTAGTTTCTAGCTTTCCTTTCTAGATGTTTGTTTCTGGTTTCTAGCTTTCCTTTCTGGATGTTGGTTTCCGAATTCTAGCTTTCCTTTCTGGATGTTGGTTTCTGGTTTCTAGCTTTCGTTTCTGGGTGTTGGTTTCTGGTTTCTAGCTTTCCTTTCTGGATGTTGGTTTCTGGTTTCCAGCTTTCCTTTCTGGATGTTGGTTTCTGGTTTCTCGCTTTCCTTTCTAGATGTTGGTTTCTGGTTTCGAGCTTTCCTTTCTAGTTGTTGGTTTCTGGTTTCTAGCTTTCCTTTCTGGATGTTGGTTTCTGGTTTCTAGCTTTCCTTTCTAGACGTTGGTTTCTGGTTTTAGCTTTCCTTTCTAGATGTTGGTTTCTGGTTTCTAGCTTTCCTTTCTAGATGTTGGTTCCTGGTTTCGAGCTTTCCTTTCTAGATGTTGGTTTCTGATTTCTAGCTTTCCTTTATGGATGTTGGTATCTGGTTTCGAGCTTTCCTTTCTGGATATTGGTTTCTGGTTTCCAGCTTTCTTTTCTCGATGTTGGTTTCTGGGTTCTCGCTTTCCTTTATGGATGTTGGTATCTGGTTTCTTGCTTTCCTTTCTAGATGTTAGTTTCTGGTTTCTAGCTTTCCTTTCTAGATGTTGGTGTCTGGTTTCTAGCTTTCCTTTCTCGATGTTGGTTACTGGTTTCTAGCTTTCCTTTCTCGATGTTGGTTTCTGGTTTCCAGCTTTCCTTTCTGGATATTGGTTTCTCGTTTCTAGCTTTCCTTTCTGGATGTTGGTTTCTGGTTTCTAGCTTTCCTTTCTTGGTTGGTTTCTCGCTTTCCTTTCTGGATGTTGGTTTCTGGTTTCTAGGTTTCCTTTCTAGATGTTGGTTTCTGGTTTCTAGCTTTCCTTTCTGGATGTTGGTTTCTGGTTTCTAGCTTTCCTTTCTCGATGTTGGTTTCTGGTTTCCAGCTTTCCTTTCTGGGTGTTGGTTTCTGGTTTCTGGTTTCTAGCTTTCCTTTCGAGATGTTGGTTTCTGGTTTCTGGCTTTCTAGATGTTGGTTTCTGGTTTCTGGCTTTCTCGATGTTGGTTTCTGGTTTCGAGCTTTCCTTTCTAGATGTTGGTTTCTGCTTTCTAGCTTTCCTTTCTCGATGTTGGTTTCTGGTTTCTGGCTTTCGATATGTTGGTTTCTAATTTCTGGCTTTCTCGATGTTGGTTTCTGGTTTCGAGCTTTCCTTTCTAGATGTTGGTTTCTGGTTTCTAGCTTTCCTTTCTAGATGTTGGTTTCTGGTTTCGAGCTTTCCTTTCTCGATGTTGGTTTCTCGCTTTCTAGATGTTGGTTTCTGGTTTCTGGCTTTCTCGATGTTGGTTTCTGGTTTCTGGCTTTCTGGATGTTGGTTTCTGGTTTCTGGCTTTCTGGATGTTGGTTTCTGGTTTCTGTCTTTCTAGTTGTTGGTTTCTGGTTTCTAGCTTTCCTTTCTGGATGTTGGTTTCTAGCTTTCCTTTCTGGATGTTGGTTTCTAGCTTTCCTTTCTGGATGTTGGTTTCTGGTTTTGAGCTTTCCTTCCTGGATATTGGTTTCTGGTTTCTAGCTTTCCTTTCTCGATGTTAGTTTCTGATTTCTAGCTTTCCTTTCTGGATATTGGTTTCTCGTTTCTGGCTTTCCTTTCTGGATGTTGGTTTCTCGTTTCTAGCTTTCCTTTCTAGATGTTGGTTTCTAGATTCTAGCTTTCCTGTCTGGATGTTGGTTTCTGGTTTCTAGCTTTCCTTTCTGGATGTTGGTTTCTGGTTTCCAGCTTTCCTTTCTGGATGTTGGTTTCGGTTTCTAGCTTTCCTTACTGGATATTTGTTTCTGGTTTCTAGCTTTCCTTTCTGGATGTTAGTTTCTCGTTTCTAGCTTTCCTTTCTGGATATTGGTTTCTCGTTTCTAGCTTTCCTTTCTGGATGTTGGTTTCTGGTTTCTAGCTTTCCTTTCTCGGTTGGTTTCTAGTTTTCCTTTCTGGATGTTGGTTTCTGGTTTCTAGGTTTCCTTTCTAGATGTTGGTTTCTGGTTTCTAGCTTTCCTTTCTGGATGTTGGTTTCTGGTTTCTAGCTTTCCTTTCTCGATGTTGGTTTCTGGTTTCTAGCTTTCCTTTCTGGACGTTGGTTTCTGGTTTCTAGCTTTCCTTTCTGGATATTGGTTTCTGGTTTCTACCTTTCCTTTCTGGATGTTGGTTTCTGGTTTCTGGCTTTCTGGATGTTGGTTTCTGGTTTCTGGCTTTCTAGATGTTGGTTTCTGGTTTCTAGCTTTCCTTTCTGGATGTTGGTTTCTAGCTTTCCTTTCTGGATGTTGGTTTCTGGTTCCTAGCTTTCCTTCCTGGATATTGGTTTCTGGTTTCTAGCTTTCCTTTCTAGATGTTGGTTTCTGGTTTCTAGCTTTCCTTTCTGGATATTGGTTTCTCGTTTCTGGCTTTGCTTTCTGGATGTTGGTTTCTCGTTTCTAGCTTTCCTTTCTAGATGTTGGTTTCTGGATTCTAGCTTTCCTTTCTGGATGTTGGTTTCTGGTTTCTAGCTTTCCTTTCTGGATGTTGGTTTCTGGTTTATAGCTATCCTTTCTTGATGTTGGTTTCTGGTTTCTCGCTTTCCTTTCTCGATGTTGTTTTCTGGTTTCTAGCTTTCCTTTCTGGATGTTGGTTTCTGGTTTCTAGCTTTCCTTTCTGGATGTTGGTTTCTGGTTTCTAGCTTTCCTTTCTGGATGTTGGTTTCTGGTTTCTAGCTTTCCTTTCTGGATGTTGGTTTCTGGTTTCCAGCTTTCCTTTCTGGATGTTGGTTTCTGGTTTCCAGCTTTCCTTTCTGGATGTTGGTTTCTGGTTTCTAGCTTTCCTTACTGGATATTTGTTTCTGGTTTCTAGCTTTCCTTTCTGGATGTTAGTTTCTAGTTTCTAGCTTTCCTTTCTGGATATTGGTTTCTGGTTTCTAGCTTTCCTTTCTGGATGTTGGTTTCTGGTTTCTAGCTTTCCTTTCTCGGTTGGTTTCTAGCTTTCCTTTCTGGATGTTGGTTTCTAGTTTCTAGCTTTCCTTTCTGGATGTTGGTTTCTGGTTTCTAGCTTTCCTTTCTCGATGTTGGTTTCTGGTTTCTAGCTTTCCTTTCTGGATGTTGGTTTCTGGTTTCTAGCTTTCCTTTCTGGATATTGGTTTCTGGTTTCTACCTTTCCTTTCTGGATGTTGGTTTCTGGTTTCTGGCTTTCTAGATGTTGGTTTCTTGTTTCTAGCTTTCCTTTCTCGATGTTGGTTTCTGGTTTCTGGCTTTCCTTTCTGGATGTTGGTTTCTAGTTTCTACCTTTCCTTTCTGGATGTTGGTTTCTGGTTTCTAGCTTTCCTTTCTGGATGTTGGTTTCTGGTTTCTAGCTTTCCTTTCTGGATGTTGGTTTCTGGTTTCTAGCTTTCCTTTCTAGATGTTGGTTTCTGGTTTCTAGCTTTCCTTTCTGGATGTTGGTTTCTGGTTTCTAGTTTTCCTTTCTCGATGTTGGTTTCTGGTTTCTAGCTTTCCTTTCTGAATGTTGGTTTCGGGTTTCTCGCTTTCCTTTCTGGATGTTGGTTTCTGGTTTCTAGCTTTCCTTTCTCGATGTTGGTTTCTGGTTTCTAGCTTTCCTTTCTCGATGTTGGTTTCTGGTTTCTGGTTTCTAGCTTTCCTTTCGAGATGTTGGTTTCTGGTTTCTGGCTTTCTAGATGTTGGTTTCTGGTTTCTGGCTTTCTCGATGTTGGTTTCTGGTTTCGAGCTTTCCTTTCTAGATGTTGGTTTCTGCTTTCTAGCTTTCCTTTCTCGATGTTGGTTTCTGGTTTCTGGCTTTCGATATGTTGGTTTCTAATTTCTGGCTTTCTCGATGTTGGTTTCTGGTTTCGAGCTTTCCTTTCTAGATGTTGGTTTCTGGTTTCTAGCTTTCCTTTCTAGATGTTGGTTTCTGGTTTCTAGCTTTCCTTTCTCGATGTTGGTTTCTCGCTTTCTAGATGTTGGTTTCTGGTTTCTGGCTTTCTCGATGTTGGTTTCTGGTTTCTGGCTTTCTGGATGTTGGTTTCTGGTTTCTGGCTTTCTGGATGTTGGTTTCTGGTTTCTGTCTTTCTAGTTGTTGGTTTCTGGTTTCTAGCTTTCCTTTCTGGATGTTGGTTTCTAGCTTTCCTTTCTGGATGTTGGTTTCTAGCTTTCCTTTCTGGATGTTGGTTTCTGGTTTTGAGCTTTCCTTCCTGGATATTGGTTTCTGGTTTCTAGCTTTCCTTTCTCGATGTTAGTTTCTGATTTCTAGCTTTCCTTTCTGGATATTGGTTTCTCGTTTCTGGCTTTCCTTTCTGGATGTTGGTTTCTCGTTTCTAGCTTTCCTTTCTAGATGTTGGTTTCTAGATTCTAGCTTTCCTGTCTGGATGTTGGTTTCTGGTTTCTAGCTTTCCTTTCTGGATGTTGGTTTCTGGTTTCCAGCTTTCCTTTCTGGATGTTGGTTTCGGTTTCTAGCTTTCCTTACTGGATATTTGTTTCTGGTTTCTAGCTTTCCTTTCTGGATGTTAGTTTCTCGTTTCTAGCTTTCCTTTCTGGATATTGGTTTCTCGTTTCTAGCTTTCCTTTCTGGATGTTGGTTTCTGGTTTCTAGCTTTCCTTTCTCGGTTGGTTTCTAGTTTTCCTTTCTGGATGTTGGTTTCTGGTTTCTAGGTTTCCTTTCTAGATGTTGGTTTCTGGTTTCTAGCTTTCCTTTCTGGATGTTGGTTTCTGGTTTCTAGCTTTCCTTTCTCGATGTTGGTTTCTGGTTTCTAGCTTTCCTTTCTGGACGTTGGTTTCTGGTTTCTAGCTTTCCTTTCTGGATATTGGTTTCTGGTTTCTACCTTTCCTTTCTGGATGTTGGTTTCTGGTTTCTGGCTTTCTGGATGTTGGTTTCTGGTTTCTGGCTTTCTAGATGTTGGTTTCTGGTTTCTAGCTTTCCTTTCTGGATGTTGGTTTCTAGCTTTCCTTTCTGGATGTTGGTTTCTGGTTCCTAGCTTTCCTTCCTGGATATTGGTTTCTGGTTTCTAGCTTTCCTTTCTAGATGTTGGTTTCTGGTTTCTAGCTTTCCTTTCTGGATATTGGTTTCTCGTTTCTGGCTTTGCTTTCTGGATGTTGGTTTCTCGTTTCTAGCTTTCCTTTCTAGATGTTGGTTTCTGGATTCTAGCTTTCCTTTCTGGATGTTGGTTTCTGGTTTCTAGCTTTCCTTTCTGGATGTTGGTTTCTGGTTTATAGCTATCCTTTCTTGATGTTGGTTTCTGGTTTCTCGCTTTCCTTTCTCGATGTTGTTTTCTGGTTTCTAGCTTTCCTTTCTGGATGTTGGTTTCTGGTTTCTAGCTTTCCTTTCTGGATGTTGGTTTCTGGTTTCTAGCTTTCCTTTCTGGATGTTGGTTTCTGGTTTCTAGCTTTCCTTTCTGGATGTTGGTTTCTGGTTTCCAGCTTTCCTTTCTGGATGTTGGTTTCTGGTTTCCAGCTTTCCTTTCTGGATGTTGGTTTCTGGTTTCTAGCTTTCCTTACTGGATATTTGTTTCTGGTTTCTAGCTTTCCTTTCTGGATGTTAGTTTCTAGTTTCTAGCTTTCCTTTCTGGATATTGGTTTCTGGTTTCTAGCTTTCCTTTCTGGATGTTGGTTTCTGGTTTCTAGCTTTCCTTTCTCGGTTGGTTTCTAGCTTTCCTTTCTGGATGTTGGTTTCTAGTTTCTAGCTTTCCTTTCTGGATGTTGGTTTCTGGTTTCTAGCTTTCCTTTCTCGATGTTGGTTTCTGGTTTCTAGCTTTCCTTTCTGGATGTTGGTTTCTGGTTTCTAGCTTTCCTTTCTGGATATTGGTTTCTGGTTTCTACCTTTCCTTTCTGGATGTTGGTTTCTGGTTTCTGGCTTTCTAGATGTTGGTTTCTTGTTTCTAGCTTTCCTTTCTCGATGTTGGTTTCTGGTTTCTGGCTTTCCTTTCTGGATGTTGGTTTCTAGTTTCTACCTTTCCTTTCTGGATGTTGGTTTCTGGTTTCTAGCTTTCCTTTCTGGATGTTGGTTTCTGGTTTCTAGCTTTCCTTTCTGGATGTTGGTTTCTGGTTTCTAGCTTTCCTTTCTAGATGTTGGTTTCTGGTTTCTAGCTTTCCTTTCTGGATGTTGGTTTCTGGTTTCTAGTTTTCCTTTCTCGATGTTGGTTTCTGGTTTCTAGCTTTCCTTTCTGAATGTTGGTTTCGGGTTTCTCGCTTTCCTTTCTGGATGTTGGTTTCTGGTTTCTAGCTTTCCTTTCTCGATGTTGGTTTCTGGTTTCTAGCTTTCCTTTCTCGATGTTGGTTTCTGGTTTCTAGCATTCCTTTCTGGATGTTGGTTTCTGGCTTCTCGCTTTCCTTTCTGGATATTGGTTTCTGGTTTCTCGCTTTCCTTTCTCGATGTTGGTTTCTGGTTTCTTGCTTTCCTTTCTGGATGTTAGTTTCTGGTTTCTAGCTTTCCTTTCTTGATGTTGGTTTCTGGTTTCTAGCTTCCTTTCTGGATGTTGGTTTCTGGCTTCTAGCTTTCCTTTCTCGATGTTCGTTTCTGGTTTCTCGCTTTCCTTTCTGGATGTTGGTTTCTGGTTTCTCGCTTTCCTTTCTAGATGATAGTTTCTGGTTTCTAGCTTTCCTTTCTCGATGTTGGTTTCTGGTTTCTAGCTTTCCTTTCTGGATGTTGGTTTCTGGTTTCTAGCTTTCCTTTCTGGATGTTGGTTTCTGGCTTCTAGCTTTCCTTTCTGGATGTTAGTTTCTGGTTTCTAGGCTTCTAGCTTTCTTTTCTGGATGTTAGTTTCTGGTTTCTAGCTTTCCTTTCTGGATGTTGGTTTCTGTTTTCTAGCTTTCCTTTCTGGATGTTGGTTTCTGGTTTCTAGCTTTCCTTTCTGGATGTTGGTTTCTGGCTTCTAGCTTTCCTTTCTGGATGTTAGTTTCTGGTTTCTAGGCTTCTAGCTTTCTTTTCTGGATGTTAGTTTCTGGTTTATAGCTTTCCTTTCTTGATATTGGTTTCTGGTTTCTAGCTTTCCTTTCTGGATGTTGGTTTCTGGTTTATAGCTTTTCTTTCTTGATGTTGGTTTCTGGTTTCTAGCTTTCATTTCTAGATGTTGGTTTCTAGTTTCTAGCTTTCCTTTCTAGATGTTGGTTTCTAGTTTCTAGCTTTCCTTTCTGGATGTTGGTTTCTGGTTTCTGGCTTTCCTTTCTAGATGTTGGTTTCTGGTTTCTAGCTTTCCTTTCTGGATGTTGGTTTTCGGATTCTAGCTTTCCTTTCTGGATGTTGGTTTCTGGTTTCTACCTTTCCTTTCTGGATGTTGGTTTCTGGTTTCTAGCTTTCCTTTCTGGATGTTGGTTTCTGGTTTCCAGCTTTCCTTTCTGTATGTTGGTTTCTGGTTACGAGCTTTCCTTTCTAGATGTTGGTTTCTGGTTTCTAGCTTTCCTTTCTAGATGTTGGTTTCTGGTTTCTAGCTTTCCTTTCTAGATGTTGGTTTCTGGTTACGAGCTTTCCTTTCTGGATGTTGGTTTCTGGTTTCTAGCATTCCTTTCTGGATGTTGGTTTCTGGTTTCTAGCTTTCGAGATGTTGGTTTCTGGTTTCTGGCTTTCTAGATGTTGATTTCTATCTTTCCTCTCTGGATGTTGGTTTCTGGTTTCTAGCTTTCCTTTCTGGATGTTGGTTTCTGCTTTCTCGCTTTCCTTTCTGGATGTTGGTTTCTAGTTTCTAGCTTTCCTTTCTGGATGTTGGTTTCTGGTTTCTAGCTTTCCTTTCTGGATGTTGGTTTCTGGTTTCTAGCTTTCCTTTCTGGATGTTGGATTCTGGTTTCTAGCTTTCCTTTCTGGATGGTGGTTTCTGGTTTCTAGCTTTACTTTCTGGATATTGGTTTCTGGTTTCTCACTTTCCTTTCTAGATGTTGGTTTCTGGTCTCTCGCTTTCCTTTCTTGATGTTGGTTTCTGGTTTCTAGCTTTCCTTTCTGGATGTTGGTTTCTGTTTTCTAGCTTTCCTTTTTGGATGTTGGTTTCTGGTTTCTAGCTTTCCTTTCTGGATGTTGGTTTCTGGTTTATAGCTTTCCTTTCTTGACGTTGGTTTCTGGTTTCTAGCTTTCCTTTCTGGATGTTGGTTTCTGGTTTATAGCTTTCCTTTCTTGACGTTGGTTTCTGGTTTCTAGCTTTCCTTTCTGGATGTTGGTTTCTGGTTTATAGCTTTCCTTTCTTGATGTTGGTTTCTGGTTTCTAGCTTTCCTTTCTGGATGTTGGTTTCTGGTTTATAGCTTTCCTTTCTGGATGTTGGTTTCTGGTTTCTAGCTTTCCTTTCTCGATATTGGTTTCTGGTTTCTTTCCTTTCTGGATGTTGGTTTCTGGTTTCTCTCTTTCCTTTCTGAATGTTGGTTTCTGGTTTCTCACTTTCCTTTCTGGATGTTGGTTTCTGGTTTCTCGCTTTCCTTTCTGGATGTTGGTTTCTGGTTTCCAGCTTTCCTTTCTGGATGTTGGTTTCTAGTTTCTAGCTTTCCTTTCTAGATGTTTGTTTCTGGTTTCTAGCTTTCCTTTCTGGATGTTGGTTTCCGAATTCTAGCTTTCCTTTCTGGATGTTGGTTTCTGGTTTCTAGCTTTCGTTTCTGGGTGTTGGTTTCTGGTTTCTAGCTTTCCTTTCTGGATGTTGGTTTCTGGTTTCCAGCTTTCCTTTCTGGATGTTGGTTTCTGGTTTCTCGCTTTCCTTTCTAGATGTTGGTTTCTGGTTTCGAGCTTTCCTTTCTAGTTGTTGGTTTCTGGTTTCTAGCTTTCCTTTCTGGATGTTGGTTTCTGGTTTCTAGCTTTCCTTTCTAGACGTTGGTTTCTGGTTTTAGCTTTCCTTTCTAGATGTTGGTTTCTGGTTTCTAGCTTTCCTTTCTAGATGTTGGTTCCTGGTTTCGAGCTTTCCTTTCTAGATGTTGGTTTCTGATTTCTAGCTTTCCTTTATGGATGTTGGTATCTGGTTTCGAGCTTTCCTTTCTGGATATTGGTTTCTGGTTTCCAGCTTTCTTTTCTCGATGTTGGTTTCTGGGTTCTCGCTTTCCTTTATGGATGTTGGTATCTGGTTTCTTGCTTTCCTTTCTAGATGTTAGTTTCTGGTTTCTAGCTTTCCTTTCTAGATGTTGGTGTCTGGTTTCTAGCTTTCCTTTCTCGATGTTGGTTACTGGTTTCTAGCTTTCCTTTCTCGATGTTGGTTTCTGGTTTCCAGCTTTACTTTCTGGATGTTGGTTTCTGGTTTCTAGCTTTCCTTTCTCGATGTTGGTTTATGGATTCTAGCTTTCCTTTCCCGATGTTGGTTTCTGGTTTCTTGCTTTCCTTTCTGGATGTTGGTTTCCGGATTCTAGCTTTCCTTTCCGGATGTTGGTTTCTGGTTTCTTGCTTTCCTTTCTGGATGTTGGTTTCTGGTTTCTAGCTTTCCTTTCTGGATGTTGGTTTCTGGTTTCCAGCTTTCCTTTCTGGATGTTGCTTTCTGGTTTCTAGCTTTCCTTTCTAGATGTTGGTTTCTAGTTTCTAGCTTTCCTTTCTGGATGTTGGTTTCTGGTTTCTTGCTTTCCTTTCTGGATGTTGGTTTCTGGTTTCTAGCTTTCCTTTCTGGATGTTGGTTTCTGGTTTCTAGCTTTCCTTTCCCGATGTTGGTTTCTGGTTTCTTGCTTTCCTTTCTGGATATTGGTTTCTGGTTTCTAGCTTTCCTTTCTTGATGTTGGTTTCTGGTTTCTAGCTTTCCTCTCTGGATGTTGGTTTCTGGTTTCTAGCTTTCCTTTCTGGATGTTGGTTTCTGCTTTCTAGCTTTCCTTTCTGGATGTTGGTTTCTGGTTTCTCACTTTCCTTTCTGGATGTTGGTTTCTGGTTTCTCGCTTCCCTTTCTAGATGTTGGTTTCTGGTTTCTAGCTTTCCTTTCTGGATGTTGGTTTCTGTTTTCTAGCTTTCCTTTCTGGATGTTGGTTTCTGGTTTCTAGCTTTCCTTTCTGGATGTTGGTTTCTGGTTTATAGCTTTCCTTTCTTGATGTTGGTTTCAGGTTTCTAGCTTTCGTTTCTGGATGTTGGTTTCTGGTTTATAGCTTTCCTTTCTTGATGTTGGTTTCTGGTTTCTAGCTTTCCTTTCTGGATGTTTGTTTCTGGTTTATAGCTTTCCTTTCTTGATGTTGGTTTCTGGTTTCTAGCTTTCCTTTCTGGATGTTGGTTTCTGGTTTATAGCTTTCCTTTCTTGATGTTGGTTTCTGGTTTCTAGCTTTCCTTTCTGGATGTTGGTTTCTGGTTTCTAGCTTTCCTTTCTCGATATTGGTTTCTGGTTTCTAGCTTTCCTTTCTGGATGTTGGTTTCTGGTTTCTCTCTTTCCTTTCTGGATGTTGGTTTCTGGTTTCTCACTTTCCTTTCTGGATGTTGGTTTCTGGTTTCTCGCTTTCCTTTCTGGATGTTGGTTTCTGGTTTCCAGCTTTCCTTTCTGGATGTTGGTTTCTCGTTTCTCGCTTTCCTTTCTGGATGTTGGTTTCTAGTTTCTAGCTTTCCTTTCTAGATGTTGGTTTCTGGTTTCTAGCTTTCCTTTCTGGATGTTGGTTTCCGAATTCTAGCTTTCCTTTCTGGATGTTGGTTTCTGGTTTCTAGCTTTCCTTTCTGGATGTTGGTTTCTGGTTTCTAGCTTTCCTTTCTAGATGTTGGTTTCTGGTTTCTAGCTTTTCTTTCTGGATGTTGGTTTCCGAATTCTAGCTTTCCTTTCTGGATGTTGGTTTCTGGTTTCTAGCTTTCCTTTCTGGATGTTGGTTTCTGGTTTCTAGCTTTCCTTTCTGGATGTTGGTTTCTGGTTTCTGGCTTTCCTTTCTAGATGTTGGTTTCTGGTTTCTAGCTTTCCTTTCTGGATGTTGGTTTCCGGATTCTAGCTTTCCTTTCTGGATGTTGGTTTCTGGTTTCTACCTTTCCTTTCTGGATGTTGGTTTCTGGTTTCTAGCTTTCCTTTCTGGATGTTGGTTTCTGGTTTCCAGCTTTCCTTTCTGTATGTTGGTTTCTGGTTACGAGCTTTCCTTTCTAGATGTTGGTTTCTGGTTTCTAGCTTTCCTTTCTAGATGTTGGTTTCTGGTTTCTAGCTTTCCTTTCTAGATGTTGGTTTCTGGTTACGAGCTTTCCTTTCTGGATGTTGGTTTCTGGTTTCTAGCATTCCTTTCTGGATGTTGGTTTCTGGTTTCTAGCTTTCGAGATGTTGGTTTCTGGTTTCTGGCTTTCTAGATGTTGATTTCTATCTTTCCTCTCTGGATGTTGGTTTCTGGTTTCTAGCTTTCCTTTCTGGATGTTGGTTTCTGCTTTCTCGCTTTCCTTTCTGGATGTTGGTTTCTAGTTTCTAGCTTTCCTTTCTGGATGTTGGTTTCTGGTTTCTAGCTTTCCTTTCTGGATGTTGGTTTCTGGTTTCTAGCTTTCCTTTCTGGATGTTGGATTCTGGTTTCTCGCTTTCCTTTCTGGATGGTGGTTTCTGGTTTCTAGCTTTACTTTCTGGATATTGGTTTCTGGTTTCTCACTTTCCTTTCTAGATGTTGGTTTCTGGTCTCTCGCTTTCCTTTCTTGATGTTGGTTTCTGGTTTCTAGCTTTCCTTTCTGGATGTTGGTTTCTGTTTTCTAGCTTTCCTTTCTGGATGTTGGTTTCTGGTTTCTAGCTTTCCTTTCTGGATGTTGGTTTCTGGTTTATAGCTTTCCTTTCTTGATGTTGGTTTCTGGTTTCTAGCTTTCCTTTCTGGATGTTGGTTTCTGGTTTATAGCTTTCCTTTCTTGATGTTGGTTTCTGGTTTCTAGCTTTCCTTTCTGGATGTTGGTTTCTGGTTTATAGCTTTCCTTTCTGGATGTTGGTTTCTGGTTTCTAGCTTTCCTTTCTCGATATTGGTTTCTGGTTTCTAGCTTTCCTTTCTGGGTGTTGGTTTCTGGTTTCTCTCTTTCCTTTCTGGATGTTGGTTTCTGGTTTCTCACTTTCCTTTCTGGATGTTGGTTTCTGGTTTCTCGCTTTCCTTTCTGGATGTTGGTTTCTAGTTTCCAGCTTTCCTTTCTGGATGTTGGTTTCTGGTTTCTAGCTTTCCTTTCTGGATGTTGGTTTCTAGTTTGTAGCTTTCCTTTCTAGATGTTGGTTTCTGGTCTCTAGCTTTCCTTTCTGGATGTTGGTTTCTGAATTCTAGCTTTCCTTTCTGGATGTTGGTTTCTGGTTTCTAGCTTTCGTTTCTGGGTGTTGGTTTCTGGTTTCTAGCTTTCCTTTCTGGATGTTGGTTTCTCGTTTCCAGCTTTCCTTTCTGGATGTTGGTTTCTGGTTTCTCGCTTTCCTTTCTAGATGTTGGTTTCTGGTTTCGAGTTTTCCTTTCTAGTTGTTGGTTTCTGGTTTCTAGCTTTCCTTTATGGATGTTGGTATCTGGTTTCGAGCTTTCCTTTCTGGATATTGGTTTCTGGTTTCCAGCTTTCTTTTCTCGATGTTGGTTTCTGGGTTCTCGCTTTCCTTTATGGATGTTGGTATCTGGTTTCTTGCTTTCCTTTCTAGATGTTGGTTTCTGGTTTCTAGCTTTCCTTTCTAGATGTTGGTGTCTGGTTTCTAGCTTTCCTTTCTCGATGTTGGTTACTGGTTTCTAGCTTTCCTTTCTCGATGTTGGTTTCTGGTTTCCAGCTTTCCTTTCTGGATGTTGGTTTCTGGTTTCTAGCTTTCCTTTCTCGATGTTGGTTTCTGGATTCTAGCTTTCCTTTCCCGATGTTGGTTTCTGGTTTCTTGCTTTCCTTTCTGGATGTTGGTTTCCGGATTCTAGCTTTCCTTTCCGGATGTTGGTTTCTGGTTTCTTGCTTTCCTTTCTGGATGTTGGTTTCTGGTTTCTAGCTTTCCTTTCTGGATGTTGGTTTCTGGTTTCCAGCTTTCCTTTCTGGATGTTGCTTTCTGGTTTCTAGCTTTCCTTTCTAGATGTTGGTTTCTAGTTTCTAGCTTTCCTTTCTGGATGTTGGTTTCTGGTTTCTTGCTTTCCTTTCTGGATGTTGGTTTCTGGTTTCTAGCTTTCCTTTCTGGATGTTGGTTTCTGGTTTCTAGCTTTCCTTTCCCGATGTTGGTTTCTGGTTTCTTGCTTTCCTTTCTGGATGTTGGTTTCTGGTTTCTAGCTTTCCTTTCTTGATGTTGGTTTCTGGTTTCTAGCTTTCCTCTCTGGATGTTGGTTTCTTGTTTCTAGCTTTCCTTTCTGGATGTTGGTTTCTGCTTTCTAGCTTTCCTTTCTGGATGTTGGTTTCTAGTTTCTAGCTTTCCTTTCTGGATGTTGGTTTCTGGTTTCTAGCTTTCCTTTCTGGATGTTGGTTTCTGGTTTCTAGCTTTCCTTTCTGAATGGTGGTTTCTGGTTTCTAGCTTTACTTTCTGGATGTTGGTTTCTGGTTTCTCACTTTCCTTTCTGGATGTTGGTTTCTGGTTTCTCGCTTCCCTTTCTCGATGTTGGTTTGTGGTTTCTAGCTTTCCTTTCTGGATGTTGGTTTCTGTTTTCTAGCTTTCCTTTCTGGATGTTGGTTTCTGGTTTCTAGCTTTCCTTTCTGGATGTTGGTTTCTGGTTTATAGCTTTCCTTTCTTGATGTTGGTTTCAGGTTTCTAGCTTTCCTTTCTGGATGTTGGTTTCTGGTTTATAGCTTTCCTTTCTTGATGTTGGTTTCTGGTTTCTAGCTTTCCTTTCTGGATGTTGGTTTCTGGTTTATAGCTTTCCTTTCTCGATATTGGTTTCTGGTTTCTAGCTTTCCTTTCTGGATGTTGGTTTCTGGTTTCTCTCTTTCCTTTCTGGATGTTGGTTTCTGGTTTCTCACTTTCCTTTCTGGATGTTGGTTTCTGGTTTCTCGCTTTCCTTTCTGGATGTTGGTTTCTGGTTTCCAGCTTTCCTTTCTGGATGTTGGTTTCTGGTTTCTCGCTTTCCTTTCTGGATGTTGGTTTCTAGTTTCTAGCTTTCCTTTCTAGATGTTGGTTTCTGGTTTCTAGCTTTCCTTTCTGGATGTTGGTTTCCGAATTCTAGCTTTCCTTTCTGGATGTTGGTTTCTGGTTTCTAGCTTTCCTTTCTGGATGTTGGTTTCTGGTTTCTAGCTTTCCTTTCTGGATGTTGGTTTCTGGTTTCCAGCTTTCCTTTCTGGATGTTGGTTTCTGGTTTCTCGCTTTCCTTTCTCGATGTTGGTTTTTGGTTTCGAGCTTTCCTTTCTAGATGTTGGTTTCTGGTTTCTCGCTTTCCTTTCTGGATGTTGGTTTCTGGTTTCTAGCTTTCCTTTCTAGACGTTGGTTTCTGGTTTTAGCTTTCCTTTCTAGATGTTGGTTTCTGGTTTCTAGCTTTCCTTTCTAGATGTTGGTTCCTGGTTTCGAGCTTTCCTTTCTAGATGTTGGTTTCTGATTTCTAGCTTTCCTTTATGGATGTTGGTATCTGGTTTCGAGCTTTCCTTTCTGGATATTGGTTTCTGGTTTCCAGCTTTCTTTTCTAGATGTTGGTTTCTGGGTTCTCGCTTTCCTTTATGGATGTTGGTATCTGGTTTCTTGCTTTCCTTTCTAGATGTTAGTTTCTGGTTTCTAGCTTTCCTTTCTAGATGTTGGTGTCTGGTTTCTAGCTTTCCTTTCTCGATGTTGGTTACTGGTTTCTAGCTTTCCTTTCTCGATGTTGGTTTCTGGTTTCCAGCTTTCCTTTCTGGATGTTGGTTTCTGGTTTCTAGCTTTCCTTTCTAGATGTTGGTTTCTGGATTCTAGCTTTCCTTTCCCGATGTTGGTTTCTGGTTTCTTGCTTTCCTTTCTGGGTGTTGGTTTCCGGATTCTAGCTTTCCTTTCCCGATGTTGGTTTCTGGTTTCTTGCTTTCCTTTCTGGATGTTGGTTTCTGGTTCTAGCTTTCCTTTCTGGATGTTGCTTTCTGGTTTCTAGCTTTCCTTTCTGGATGTTGGTTTCTGTTTTCCAGCTTTCCTTTCTGGATGTTGGTTTCTGGTTTCTAGCTTTCCTTTCTAGATGTTGGTTTCTGGATTCTAGCTTTCCTTTCCCGATGTTGGTTTCTGGTTTCTTGCTTTCCTTTCTGGATGTTGGTTTCCGGATTCTATCTTTCCTTTCCCGATGTTGGTTTCTGGTTTCCAGCTTTCCTTTCTGGATGTTGGTTTCTGGTTTCTAGCTTTCCTTTCCCGATGTTGGTTTCTGGTTTCTTGCTTTCCTTTCTGGATGTTGGTTTCTGGTTTCTAGCTTTCCTTTCTGGATGTTGGTTTCTGGTTTCCAGCTTTCCTTTCTGGATGTTGCTTTCTGGTTTCTAGCTTTCCTTTCTGGATGTTGCTTTCTGGTTTCTAGCTTTCCTTTCTGGATGTTGGTTTCTGGTTTCCAGCTTTCCTTTCTGGATGTTGGTTTCTGGTTTCTAGCTTTCCTTTCTGGATGTTGGTTTCTGGTTTATAGCTTTCCTTTCTGGATGTTGCTTTCTGGTTTCTAGCTTTCCTTTCTGGATGTTGGTTTCTGGTTTCTAGCTTTCCTTTGTGGATGTTGGTTTCTGGTTTCTAGCTTTCCTTTCTGGATGTTGGTTTCTGGTTTCCAGCTTTCCTTTCTGGATGTTGGTTTCTGGTTTCTCGCTTTCCTTTCTCGATGTTGGTTTTTGGTTTCGAGCTTTCCTTTCTAGATGTTGGTTTCTGGTTTCTAGCTTTCCTTTCTCGATGTTGGTTTCTGGTTTCCAGCTTTCCTTTCTGGATGTTGGTTTCTGGTTTCTAGCTTTCCTTTCTAGATGTTGGTTTCTGGATTCTAGCTTTCCTTTCCCGATGTTGGTTTCTGGTTTCTTGCTTTCCTTTCTGGGTGTTGGTTTCCGGATTCTAGCTTTCCTTTCCCGATGTTGGTTTCTGGTTTCTTGCTTTCCTTTCTGGATGTTGGTTTCTGGTTCTAGCTTTCCTTTCTGGATGTTGCTTTCTGGTTTCTAGCTTTCCTTTCTGGATGTTGGTTTCTGTTTTCCAGCTTTCCTTTCTGGATGTTGGTTTCTGGTTTCTAGCTTTCCTTTCTAGATGTTGTTTCTGGATTCTAGCTTTCCTTTCCCGATGTTGGTTTCTGGTTTCTTGCTTTCCTTTCTGGATGTTGGTTTCCGGATTCTATCTTTCCTTTCCCGATGTTGGTTTCTGGTTTCCAGCTTTCCTTTCTGGATGTTGGTTTCTGGTTTCTAGCTTTCCTTTCCCGATGTTGGTTTCTGGTTTCTTGCTTTCCTTTCTGGATGTTGGTTTCTGGTTTCTAGCTTTCCTTTCTGGATGTTGGTTTCTGGTTTCCAGCTTTCCTTTCTGGATGTTGCTTTCTGGTTTCTAGCTTTCCTTTCTGGATGTTGCTTTCTGGTTTCTAGCTTTCCTTTCTGGATGTTGGTTTCTGGTTTCCAGCTTTCCTTTCTGGATGTTGGTTTCTGGTTTCTAGCTTTCCTTTCTGGATGTTGGTTTCTGGTTTATAGCTTTCCTTTCTGGATGTTGCTTTCTGGTTTCTAGCTTTCCTTTCTGGATGTTGGTTTCTGGTTTCTAGCTTTCCGTTCTGGATGTTGCTTTCTCGTTTCTAGCTTTCCTTTCTAGATGTTGGTTTCTGGTTTCTTGCTTTCCTTTCTGGATGTTGGTTTCTGGTTTCTAGCTTTCCTTTCTGGATGTTGGTTTCTGGTTTCCAGCTTTCCTTTCTGGATGTTGCTTTCTGGTTTCTCGCTTTCCTTTCTGGATGTTGGTTTCTGGTTTCCAGCTTTCCTTTCTGGATGTTGGTTTCTGGTTTCTAGCTTTCCTTTCTAGATGTTGGTTTCTAGATTCTGGCTTTCCTTTCTGGATGTTGGTTTCTGGTTTCTAGCTTTCCTTTCTGGATGTTGGTTTCTGCTTTCTAGCTTTCCTTTCTGGATGTTGGTTTCTGGTTTCTAGCTTTCCTTTCTGGATGTTGGTTTCTAGTTTCTACCTTTCCTTTCTGGATGTTGGTTTCTAGTTTCTAGCTTCCTTTCTGGATGTTGGTTTCTAGTTTCTACCTTTCTTTTCTGGATGTTGGTTTCTGGTTTCCAGCTCTCCTTTCTGGATGTTGGTTTCTGGTTTCTACCTTTCCTTTCTGGATGTTGGTTTCTGGTTTCTAGCTTTCCTTTCTGGATGTTGGTTTCTGCTTTCTAGCTTTCCTTTCTGGATGTTGGTTTCTGTTGTTGGATGTTGGCCACAACCATAAACACACTGCAGCCACAACCATCATCATCCCTGCCCATCACCAGCTTCATGTCTGCCTCAAGCTCTCACCTGCTCCAGTGTTTCATGTGAAGTCCGGTAATCGGCGTCATAGTTGGGTTGGTCATTTATCTGCGCTGTACATAAGTTTGCATGTCCCTTGCCCCTACTTGTGTCTGTTGACCACTTGTTTCATCCCATGTAGTTATTTATAGCGTTTTGTCGAACCTATATCCCCATGTTTTCTTTTCCAAAAACCTCATTTTTGGCTATAAGAAGCATTTTTATTGTCCGTCTTTTTGCCTCCCACGCTCGGTTGGCCTCGTTTAGGTGATTCTTTGGGGAAACTCAGTATTAAGTGAACAAAGTATTATGAACACCATTTTGGGATCCATGGATGGCTTTAGACCATCTGACTCAGAGTAGTCTGTTAAAGTTCTGATATGACAATATCTATCCACTGAAGTTGCTGTTGACAGGTATGATGGGTAATGTTGAAATGATTCCCTTATTTGAGAAATTTCAACACTCGAATTATTCAGGGGCCATGTCAGAGTGCATTTCTTTATTGGTTGTGTAAGTGGTTGTGCATGCTGGTGTCTTGGATGGAGATCTGCACATCACTTTTAATGCCGTTGTTTTGTAGGACAGTGTTTAGGGACATGCTCAGGACTAATACTAAAGTAATGGTGTTAACAAATTCATATACATGAGCACTATTATTGAAAACAAGCTAACTTTATGATGAGAATACCACAATGCTGTATACAGGAAATCAATGCAAAGATTGAATCTTCTCAGGAAGTTGAATTCATTTGGTGTTAGCTCACACGTGATGCGAATGTTGACTAGTTCCTTGCTAATCATTGTTTTGTGATTTAATTTGGTTTGTTGGTACAGTTATCTACGGTAAATGTGCGGAATAAGTCAAGATTGACAAAAGGACATCACACTGGCATTTCAAGTGGGTGGGCCTTCAACTAGTATGGAGTCTTTATATTTGCGAGCATTGAAAAGGAAGTCGATGTATGTACCGATGAGTCACTTCTTGAATTTTTTTTTTTTTACTGTTATCAAGGAGACACTTTCTTTATATGTTTAGTAAGAACATTTTCAAAACAGTAATTTATATCATGTGCAATTCAAGTGTTAATTTCAAATCCTTAGCCATTTTGCTGTTTAGTCCATCGTGCATATTTTACCTATTGTTCTTATTCCTTTTGATGTTTTATGTTTCTGCATGATGTTTTTAACTCGCAGTGTCACTGAAGAGGAATTTCCCTGGATACGAGACAATAAAGATTATTCTCATTATTACAGTATTATATTTAAGACCTCAGTCTGCTCCCTGAAAGGCAAACATAATCTTTTGCCGCAAGTCCATTGTGCGAATAAGGAGGTTTTGTGGGGTCTTGTACACTACATGGCCAAAAAGTATGCAGACACCCCTTCTAATTAGTGGATTTGGCTATTTCGGCCACACCCATTGCTGAAAGGTATATATAATCAAGCACACAGCCATACAATCTCCATAGACAAACTTTGGCAGTATAATAGGCCGTACTGAAGAACTCAGTGACTTTCAACGTGGCACCGTCATAAGCTGCCACCTTGCCAACAAGTCAGTTCGTCAAATTTCGGCCCTGCTAGAGCTGCCCCGGTCAACTGTGAATGCTGTTATTGTGAAGTGGAAACGTCTAGGAGCAACAACAGCTCAGCGACAAAGTGGTAGGCCACACAAGCTCACAGAATGGGACCACCGAGTGCTGAAGCACGTAACACGTACAAATCATCTGTCCTCGGTTGCAACACTCACTACCGGGTTCCAAACTGCCTCTGGAAGCAACATCAGCACAACAAATGTTCGTCGGGAGCTTCATGAAAATGGGTTTCCATGGCCGAGCAGCCGCACACAAGCCTAAGATCACCATGCGCAATGCCAAGCGTCAGCTGGAGTGGTGTAAAGCTCGCTGCCATTGGACTCTGGAGCAGTGGAACCGCATTCTCTGGAGTGATGAATCACACTTCACCATCTGGCATTCTGATGGACGAATCTTGGTTTGGCGGATGCAAGGAGAACTCTACCTGGACGAATGCACAGTGCCAACTGTAAAGTTTGGTGGAGGGGGAATAATGGTCTGGGGCTGTTGTTCATGGTTCGGGCTAGGCCCCTTAGTTCCAGTTAAAGGAAATCATAATGCTGCAGCTTACAATGACATTTTAGACAATTGTGTGCCTCCAATTTTGTGGCAACAGTTTGGGGAAGGCCCTTTCCTTTTTCAGTATGACAATGGCTCCCGTGCACTAAGCGAGGTCCATACAGAAAAAATTTGTCGAGATCGGTGTGGAAGAACTTGACTGGCCTGTACAGAGCCCTGATATCAACCCCATCAAACACCTTTGGGATGAATTGGAACGCCGACTGCGAGCCAGGCCTAATCACCCAACATCAGTGCCCGACCTCACTAATGCTCTTGTTGCTGAATGGAAGCAAATCCCCACAGCAATGTTCCAACATCTAGTGGAAAGCCTTCCCAGAAGAGTGGAGGTTGCTATAGCAACAAAGGGGTGGGGGGGGGACGAACTCCATATTAATGCCCATGATTTTGGAATGAGATATGTGATGTTTGGGTGTCCACATACATTTGGTCATGTAGTGTATCTCATTATGTATGAAATGAATGGCGTTCAGTTTTTCACATTTACATTTTGTTGGCTACGTCCTCAAATTCCCACGAAATCACTGAGGAACACAAGTCATTCTTTGGACAATGGGAAATAATAATAATTGTATTTATATAGTATCTCTTGCCAATGGATACAAGGCACAGGAACTCAATCTGCAGGATCTCTAAGGCTGCGGTAGTCATATTAGCAATACCTAATACTACGATCGTATACGATCATACTACGATCACTAATGGAGACTTCCCTCTTTCCGACTGGCCCTTTACTACAACCCGAGCTTTCACTGGTACGGTATCTCAAGTTGCATGCACTCTTTCCTCAGTCTCTGGACATGTCCTCCACTGACCGACGTCGCTGCTAGCTGGATTGTTTTAGAGATGAATGTTTCATTGAGGAAGCTTTGCTGATTGCTGTGACCCTTGACCTCAAAATCAATCGGCTTCTCATTTGTGACGACCTCTAAAACTTGGTGAAGTTTCATGACGATCGGTTTAGAATTGTGTCCTGTAGGCGAGTGACAAACAGACAAACAAGAAGACAAACAAGTACACATACATTCAAAGTACACCGCCCCATGCCAAATAATTAAATATGCTGCAGCGCGGCATTGCCGGGGCGCCTCCGGCGCCCGGCAATACCACAGTGCAGCTCATTGAGGCTGCATTGGGAGGGAGAGGTGCACACTAATTGATTGATTAATTGTATAATTAAAATCAATAAAAGATTATCACAAAATATTTTCATAATCAATTGGCTAATCGCATAACTAAACCACTAGTGCTTCATCCGAAGATGTATCTTTTAGAAATTTAATTAAATAAGTCATTTATAAAAAATTAAATAATTAATTGATTACTCAATAAATAATTAATCGATTAATCAATAAATAATTAATAGATGAAACGATTAATCAATAAATCAAAAATATCCTTGATAGCCACATCACTTGGTCACTCATGTCCAAATATTAGCTTCCCAGCTCAAAAGGTGCCTGAGATATTGGCCAAATGAGAAAGAAAATAAATAAATGATTTAATAATGAAAATAAATCAATAATAATCATAAAAAATTAAATTATTAATCAATTTGGCCAGAGAACACATAAACTACCACTATTTCATCAGAATCTGTAACTTAACAAAAAAAAATTTTTTTGTCATTAATCGAATAATTAAATAATTAATCGATTAATTGATTAATTAATAAATCAAAAATATCCTTTGCAGCCAAATCACCTGGTCATTGGCATGTCCAAATATCAGCTTCCTAACTCAAAAGGTGCCTGAGTTAATGGTCAGAAGAGAAAGGAAATTTGATTAATTAAATCGGAGGGCCGAGGTGGTGGAATTGCCGTTATCCACCGTCAAGACATCAAGACCAACCTCATCTCCATCTCATCTGCTCCATCATTTGAACACCTGGCTTTAAAACTCTCTGGTCACACGCAGTCAGTCATGGCTGTCGTCTACCGCCCTCCCAAACCACACCCATCATTCCTGTCTGACTTCTCCTACTTTCTGACCCAGCTATGTTCCCTCTCCCCCTCAATCCTCCTCCTTGGTGATTTCAATATCCACATGGACTCCACTGACTCCACAATAACCACTGACTTCACTGATTTACTCACCTGCTTTAACCTCACTCAACATGTCGACTTTCCTACCCATATCCGTGGTCACATTTTGGACCTTGTCTGCTCCACTGGATTAAATTTGCACCATCTCTATGGCTCCGACCTCACCCTCTCTGACCACTTAGCCATCACTCTGACCATCAACATCCCCGCCCCAACACCAAGGCATTATCGCACAATCAACTTCCGTAAGCTAAACGCTCTTTCACCTACCTCATTCTCATCCACCCTCTCTGAAAAAATGTCCACTTCTCCCTTCATTGACCTCCACACCCCTTCCGACCTCACTGACTACTACAACCACACTCTCTCCTCCTGCCTTGACCAGCTTGCGCCTGTAAAAACCAAAACAGTTTCTTTCACCCATTCTGCTCCCTGGTTTACCCCTGAACTCCACCTGATGAAAACTCGTGCTCGCCAACTTGAAAGACTCCGCAATAAAACGGGTCTCACAGTTCACTCCCAAGCCTACAAGGACCACATACAACACTACAAAGATGCCCTCTCCCGCGCCCGCTCTGCCTACTACTCTCAAATTATCCACTCTGGCTCCGGAAACCCAAAAGCACTCTTCTCGACAATAAACAAACTCCTCCGCCCCCTGAACACCACCACCCAGTCATTCACAGTAGACAACTGCATCTCCTTCCTCTCTTTCTTCCAACGCAAAATTGACAACATCTACAACAGCTTGACCACCGCCGCACCCGCTCCCCCTCCAACCACCTGCCCCCCCTTGTCCTGCCATCCCCTGTCTCGGTTCTCCCCAATCTCTCCTACTGACCTCTCTGAACTCCTCATAGGAATGAAAACTGCCACCTGCACTCTTGACCCCATCCCCTCCAGCTTTGTCAAAGCCTCCCTCCCTGCTCTCTCTCCACTTATCATTGCAACAATAAACTCCTCCCTGTCTACAGGCATCGTCCCACCTTCCCTCAAAATTGCTGCTGTTACCCCCATTCTAAAAAAACCTGGTCTAAACCCTGACACCCTAAACAACTTCAGACCCATCTCCAACCTACCCTTTCTGTCAAAAGTTTTGGAACGCGCTGTAGCCACTCAACTCAAACATCATCTCTCTGCCAATAACTTGTATGAAACATTCCAATCCGGATTCCGCTCCAACCACAGTACTGAAACTGCTCTCCTCAAAATCACCAACGACCTTCTCCTCTCCTCTGACGCTGGCAACCTCAACATTCTCGTCCTCCTCGACCTCAGCGCTGCCTTTGACACCATCGATCACACTATCCTCCTCACCCGACTTGAATCCACCTTTAACGTCACCGGCACTGCCCTCTCTTGGATTAAATCATACCTCTCTGACAGATGCCAGTTCATCTCCATCAATAACTGCAAATCCCCCACTGCTCCCCTCCCCCAAGGTGTCCCCCAAGGTTCAGTTCTTGGCCCCCTCCTCTTCATCCTTTACCTGTCCCCGCTCGGTCACTTAATCCGCCGTCATGGTCTCCAATTCCACTGCTTCGCCGATGACATCCAGCTTTTCATCTCCACCAAGTCCGTCTCCACCGACACCCACTCTATCCTGACAAACTGCATCACTGAAATAAAATCCTGGCTTCAAATCAACTTCCTCAAGCTTAACTGTGATAAATCTGAAATAATCATCATTGGCCCAAAAACGCTCACAAAATCCACCCATAACTTTGCCCTCAACATCGACGGTATCCCAGTATCCACCTCCCCTCACATCCGGAATCTTGGCGTCATCTTTGACCAAACCCTTTCCTTCGACAAATACACTAAACAGATCACAAAGTCAGCCTTCTTTCACCTGAAAAACATTGCCCGTCTCCGCTCATCCCTCTCCTCCACGGCTGCAGAAACCCTCATCCACGCCTTCATCACCTCCCGTCTGGACTACTGCAATAGCCTCCTCTATGGTTCACCCTCAAAAATCACCAATAAACTCCAATACATTCAGAACTCCGCTGCCCGTCTACTCACTCATTCCCGGACCCGTGACCACATCACCCCCGTCCTTTACAAGCTTCACTGGCTCCCCATCCCCCAGAGAATCCAGTACAAAATCCTCCTCTTGACATACAAAGCCCTCCATAACCTGGCCCCATCCTACCTGGCTGACCTCCTCTCCAGACACACTCCCACCCGCAACCTCCGCTCTGCTGGTACCAACCTCCTGACCCCCTCCATCCGGACCAAATTCAGATCCTGGGGGGACAGGGCCTTCTCCATCGCTGCTCCCACCCTCTGGAACTCACTACCTCACACCATCAGAGACTCCTCCTCACTCACCACATTCAAAACATCACTAAAGACCCACCTGTTCAACGCTGCATTCAACATTCAACCCACAGCATTTAACCCCTGACTATCTCTTCTCCTTCTCCCTCCTTTTGCTTTAAATATTTCCCTATTGATTCTTGTCTTGTCTTTTTGATTCTTGTCTTATATATATGCCGTATATCGCTGCTGTTTGTTTTCTTGATTCTTGTCTTTTTGCAATTGTTGTTTTCATGTATTGTTATGCATTATGTTTTCCACTCTGTCAAAGCGCCTTTGGGCTTCTGGAAAAGCGCTATACAAAATAAATGAATTATTATTATTATTATTATTATTATTAAATAAGTACTTAATTAATCGCTAATAATTAAATAACTCCTCAATTTATTGATTAATCAAAAAAAAAAATACCGTTTTTGACAAAGGACTTGCTCACTATTGTGCCGAAATTTCAGCTTCCTAGCTCAAAGGATGGCTGAGATATCGCCCGGACAAACAAACAAGAAAGAAAGCAAGAAAACAAACAAACAAACAAACAAGAAAACAAACAAGAAAACAAGTACACATACATTCAAAGTACACCGCCCCATGCCAAATAATTAAATATGCTGCAGCGCGGCATTGCCGGGGCGCCTCCGGCGCCCGGCAATACCGCAGTGCAGCTCATTGAGGCTGCATTGGGAGGGAGAGGTGTACACTAATTGATTGATTAATTGTATAATTAAAATCAATAAAAGATTATCACAAAATATTTTCATAATCAATTGGCTAATCGCATAACTAAACCAGTAGTGCTTCATCCGAAGATGTATCTTTTAGAAATTTAATTAAATAAGTCATTTATAAAAAATTAAATAATTAATTGATTACTCAATAAATAATTAATCGATTAATCAATAAATACTTAATAGATGAAATGATTAATCAATAAATCAAAAATATCCTTGATAGCCACATCACTTGGTCACTCATGTCCAAATATTAGCTTCCCAGCTCAAAAGGTGCCTGAGATATTGGCCAAATGAGAAAGAAAATAAATAAATGATTAATAATGAAAATAAATAAATAATAATCATAAAAAAATTAAATTATTAATCAATTTGGTCAGAGAACACATAAACTACCACTATTTCATCAGAATCTGTAACTTAAAAAAAAAAAATTTTTTTGTCATTAATCGAATAATTAAATAATTAATCGATTAATTGATTAATTAATAAATCAAAAATATCCTTTGCAGCCAAATCACCTGGTCATTGGCATGTCCAAATATCAGCTTCCTAACTCAAAAGGTGCCTGAGTTAATAATGGTCAGAAGATAAATGAAATTTAATTAATTAAATAAGTACTTAATTAAACGCTAATAATTAAATAACTCCTCAATTAATTGATTATTCAAAAAACAAAAAATACCGTATTTGACAAAGGACTTGCTCACTACTGTGCCGAAATTTCAGCTTCCTAGCTCAAAGGATGGCTGAGATATCGTCCGGACAACCAAGAAAGAAAACAAGAAACCAGAGTGAAAACTGAGTACTCTCTTTCAGCGTGCGTCACTGCCGAGCCCCCTTTGGTGCCCGGCAATGACGATTTGCAATGCCTGGAGATGGCATAGGAAAGGAGCGGTGTACAACAAGAAAACAAACAACCAGAGTGAAAACTGAGTACTCTCTTTCAGCGTGCGTCACTGCCGAGCCCCCTTCGGTGCCCGGCAATGACGATTTGCAATGCCTGGAGGTGGCATAGGAAAGGAGCGGTGTACAACATATTGAACTAAAACGGCATTCGGTAGAGCACATACCACTGCCAGGCTGAACAGTTTATGTTTTGTATCCCAATGATAGGCCGGATCTGGATTCGGACCTGAACCAAAGTCTAATCAGCTTGTTTTTGTCACCGAACTAACTCGTCCACCAAGCTTAGTCATAACTCGTCCACAACTTTTTTAAATATCATGTTACATATCACTTTTCGCTCGATCCCCCAATGGTGAAGAATCACTTGAAAATTCAATAATTCTCATATCCGAATCCATATTCAGATCTTCACCAGAATCGAATCGATTCATCCTTGTCAGACACCAAATTGATCCACCAAGTTTCGTCAAAATCCATCCACAACTTTTTGAGATATCCTGCTATGTATCGTTTTTGGCACTATCTCCTAATGGGGAGGAATCACTTAAGAAATTCTTGTAGCCGGATCCGAATCCGGATCTTCACCAAAATCTAATCATTTCGTGCTTGTCACATACACTACATCTCTGCGAAATTGCGTCCGAATCCGTCCACAACTGTTTGAGATATCTTGTTCACAGACAGACAGACAGACAGACAGACAGACAGAGGTGAAAACATAACATCCATCCACCTTCGGTGGCGGAGGTAATAACAAACGCAACCGACCAATATACTTGAAAAATCTTCGATTTTGCAAGTAAGGAGGTGGACAAATATAAGCTAAAGAGAAACTATAAACAAATAGGGGATGGGGTTTAGGAGGAGGAATCAGCTGGTATGTAATACTTTTGAATTGTCATTGTAACATCATCACTCATTACTCATTTAGTACCAGTGTTCACGACATAAATTCATCATATACTCTCCAAAAATAAACTTTTGAGTTTGTTTTAAAAACTGTTAAAACCAATAGTTTCCCTAAGGCTCACTTCAAGTGAATTCCATAACTTGGGTCCAGTATAAATAATAGTTTTGTTTGCAGAGGGAGTTCTTGTTTGTTGTTAATCGTACATATCAGTTTGTCTTGTTGGATATTTATGATTTTTTGGAAACAAAATTTGAGTAAGGTTCTGAGGCATCTCATTTCGACTCATTAGTAATTCTTCATGAAAAATGTATAGTTCTTCTATTTTCAGAACCTCATTATCATAAAAAAAAGAATATTTGAATGTGCATGTGAACCGTCACTGTATATAATTCCCAAAACTCTTTAACGAAACTCCAACATTTTGTCCAGCTGTAATTTCAAGGAGTTGCCCCAAACAACTATTCCATGATTCAATTGATGACATCATGGTGGAATAATGTATAATATAAGAACAACTGACTGAGGAAAATAATAATTCAACTTATTTATATGTTACCAATACATCAAGAAATCGATTGGCATAAAGTATCCAAATGCATTTTCTATGTCAGTTCTTCATCAATAGAGTCCAAGAAAATTTGGGAATGAACCCTCAATATGAACCCTTTTGTACTGGACTAGGTGGTTTATGGTTAGACTGTCCACTCCGAGTCTGCGATGTCGGTGGTTTTGATGGGCCGAATGGCTAACTCCTACGTCGATGTTCCTTGTATTTGTATGCATACATCAGCAAATAAAATAGGTCGAGGAAGCACACAGACTGAGTTCCTGAAAAACATAAAATTATTTTTTCCAAAATTTAATGACAATATATTTCCCTTTAGCCACTCTGAAACATGCTGAAGTTCAATATTGAGAAAATCCAACAAAATATTTACATCATGATAGAAAAAAGGCCGGAATCATCAACATATAGGATGGACAGTATCTCAGAGGCTTTATGAAAAATCACATATATATTGTTACGGACACGGCTTTTAGATGTTATATTGACCGAGCGGTGGTGTATTTAACCGCGTCCGAACAGTTACTCCCCGATTAAAACCCGATTCCACCCGAACGTTGACTAATCGCGCTACAGATATTCAATTGGGAAACCTCTAAAGCGACCGAAAGAGAAGAAGAGAGAAGAAAGACAGAGTTTGGAGGAAGAACATATTTATTATACACACACAAGCAATATTTTAGAGCGACCAATATTATTTACAGCAATAGATGGAAAAGAGCAGTCACACAGTGCATGGTTAACTTATTCTATTTCATTTACTTAATCCCCAAGACAAACGAGTAGGACAGGACGTTCACACTCACACGATGGATATTGCAGGCAGGTAATCGCTCGAGGTTGATGGCTTGAGAGGAAGGCAAGGTCGGAGGCCGCAGCACCCCTCGCGGTTTTGGCGGGAAAACCTCCGTCGCGTATCCGCGGCCGTCACGCGCTGGCTCGGCACACCTGCTCCTCTTCCTGGGGTGGAGCCGTCTCCCTCCGTTCAGCGCGTCTCTCCAACGACAGGGGGGTATTGCAGGCAGGCAGGTAGGTAGGTAGGTAGGGCTTGCGGTGGATTGCGCTCCTCTTCCAGGTCATCCCCCAGCGTATCTCTCAAGGCCTCTCTCCAGTCATCTCTCATCTGGACTCGTAAAGCAGTCCCCTGCAGTCGCTTTTATCACCTCCGGCGGAATTAAGCCGCCGGCTCCGAGGGCACGCCTACCGGGTCACTCACCGCGGTGTTGATTGGCTGTTAGGGCTGGTTCACTCCTTGCTTCTTATGACGAGGTGGAGACACGCCTTTCTTCCCCAACCTTACCTCGTGGCCAATGGTGGTTTGAAGAAAACCAGCCAAAATGCGGAAGGCAATTGGAAGGGAGGTTTTGGGGAAATTGGAAGGGCCTACGCTTATTTTGTTTGATACAATGCAAAGTCAATCTAGTGGAAAACACATACTTAGCCTACATGGAATAAGGAAATACACTATTTAAAAGATATATCGTGACCTGCGTGTATGTTCTATGAAATTAATTAGGAGGACGGCTGCGACCATTATTTACATTACCAGGATGTTACCATACCAAAACCATACTCTTCACATCCGTTACCCTTCCTCCAAAATTGTTACACTCCTCAAAACCCGTTACACTTCTCAAAACCCGTTACACTTCTCAAAATCGTTACACTGCACCCTCCTTTCTTCAGGCACGTCCTCGGGCCTACTAGACTTAACTGAGTGTGACATGTAGGTGTAATTCCCTCTACAATTAACCTGACCCTGAGTGTGACAATTTTAAAACACAAATAAGTATGTCCCCCTATTGCATTGCATCCTGTCTAACAGACTCAAGCCCACAGCTAACCGAATTACGGAATTATTCTGAAACTATACATTTACGGTGGGGAGCATTATTTACAATGACGTGATTTCTTATTTACAACGCAACCCAGGACCTGTGTGTTTTTTTCTTTTCTTTTTAGGGAACAAGAGAAAGAAATTCCTGTTGGGAGGGAGGAGACAGCACGCATTGCATCGATGCACCAGTACCAATACCACCAAAGCACCCAAAAGCACCCAAACACCACAAAGCACCCAAAAACACCATCCGGTGCGGTTACCATGGTTCATAATAAACACAACAAAACAACTGGTGGTGGTCTTCTCCTTCTCTGCTGGGCCGATGTTCTTCCCGACGTCTTCTGGCTTCATGCGGCCTATTTGGACATACTAAAAAAAAGCACAACTTGTGTCCATTTTTATTTAGGGCCTCAGGGGCCAACTAAGGGTGGTCCACCTGTTTGGCATAGGTGCCACCTTACCGAGGTCCGCAAGCAAGATTCCCTGGCCACTATGGCCGGTTTCCAACAGAGGTGCCCTGCCCCAGAACCTGGGGTCCATCAAGTGGTACTTGGCCGCCGAACAGCGGTCCATAAAGTGGTACATCAACGCAATGCGTGCTGGTTCTGGGAATCTCGGGCGCACAATGGCCACCTCACGCACGCTCCCCTCGGCACCCAATGGCGCACAGGTCATGTGGGAGACAAAAGAAAGACAATTGAGCGAGGGGTAAGGTCACAAGGGTACACATCAATAAGGCAATGCAAGGCGAAATGCGTACGGAGGGCGAAGTGAGAAAGCTCGTCCCTACCGTACGTCACCCCCCTGTCACCTACACTACCCTTGCTCTTACCCCATATTTACAAAATCTACCCATTTACAAATTCGTCACTACTGTCACGTCTTCCCCATATTTCCCTTATACCAAATTCGTCACCACAATCCCTCTACTTCAAAATTTGCCATCATCGAATTCATCATTAATCCTCATAAGGAGGCAGAGATGGAACATCAAAGCACAATGTCACACCCACGTCATGATGCGTCTCACAACCCAAACATTTGCACAGTAAAAAAAAATAATCAAACATGGCATGGTGTGGAGTACCTGTCACCTCAGGTGAGTGGATGCAGATGGTGCGAGGAGATCCTTCATCCTAACTATCCTCTAAATGATTTTAACACACTTTACACTACCCGGGGTCTTTCTTCGGCCAAACCATTGGCCCTCTTACACTATGGGTTCTAAAAACCAATTCCCATTGGCCAAACTGTGGTGCTTTTCAATTTGGGGTCTCACTCCCCCGATTCATCTCCCGGTGCCCTCGCACAATTTCTGGGCTGCGACGTGTACCTCTCCCAACAGGTCTACCCACCTGCACACCTCCACCACTGTAGTTGCCACCCGAGCTTACCTAGCTCCTCACCCTAACCTAACTACCTGGGGACAGCCCCTCTCCTGGCTCTGTCACCCCACTGGTGCCCTCTGGCACTGGGCTACCCGGGTCCGTCCTCCGGATCCTCGGGCCCCATCCACAACAACTACTACCGGCTCCCAGAGCCCACCTGCGGCCTCACCTGGCCGACATCCTCACAGTGGTGGAGTGCCCAAACCAACTACACACACTAACAGGCTACACGCCCAGCCATTTCCACAACACTAATGCACCCATCCAAAGACCATTCTTCCACTCGCACCACAGATGCCAATATCCAACCACAATTTACCTATACCCTCTACCTAACACTTACACTACCCGCCCCGGGTATCCGTGATGGGGGTCCACTCTTCCCCCATTCACACCTTCGCACCATCCACTCCACTCCACAATTTCCACCATACTCACTCCACGACCATCCATTCCAATACTCCAGATATTCCACACTACCATTTATTCCACACAGCCACATACACCTGTTCTTCATTCACCTGTCGTTGCACACCTGTGCAATCTCACCTGGTGCCACCTGCACCCTCCTTTCTTCCTGGACCATTTGGTCAACACAACACGCAATCACCACTACTCCCTCATACACTGCTCCATCCACCTGTTCAGTTGCACACCTGTGCAATCACACCTGTTCAATCACTCCCACACACGGCATCATCTCAGCTAACTCCTCCCCTCTGAAACTTGCGCTTCCCAGTCGTCCCTTTAAACTATTGCGCTCCCACGTCATTATAATCCACACTAATCTACCTGCGTCCCCACTACAGGTATCAGTCACTAACTAATCTTAACGTTACCTAATGTCAATCTCTTCTAGATCCCTATCATTATCCAAGCCCTCCCTGGCTCGGTTGTCATAGCCACCCCATAAACGATTGCGCATTTGCCCCCACCTGTGAGGGATGGTGGATTTGCCATCCCACCACATCGGGGGTCTCTCACTACCAATTTCGCTCGTCCAAATCCAACAATTCAAAAATTTTCCATTTACTGCCAATTCTATTCACTTTTCTAAATTTCGTTTTAAATCACTATCACTATCACCATCACCCGTCTACTTATTACATCCTCTCGGTGCGCCAATTCACATCTACAGCCCGGCTTCGTACAGCCGAGCACTGAACGCGGATTCTTTTGTGCTGGCGGCTGGATGCGTCCCGCATTCGGGGCCGGGGCGGGGGCTTACCCGGGCCGAGATCCCACGCATCACCTCGGCGTGGAGCCATCCAATGTCCCGATCTCGACCTGCCGGCACGTCTCAACAAAACGTGGTCGCCATAGCGACCCTTCCTATCCAGCCGCCCGCTCCGCCTAGTGGAGCCCGGCCGCGGCCGTTCAAAGCGAGGCCCAGCGTGGATCGCGCACGGCGGTTCTTTCGAAACCGCCGTGGTTCGGATCCCCGCTGGTTCTCGCGGCACGCGAAGCCCGGCACGCACCGAGGGCCCGAGTCGGCTATAAGTCGTTCTAACCTTTAACCCAGTTATCGTCGACGCTTCACCTGGATTCCTACAAGCATACGCTACCCCTTTCTTGCTCATACATGCAGCTGTTCCCATTCTCCTCGTACCTTTCCTGACACACCTCGGTACACCCATTCCACTCACAGCCTTGGTCACACACCTGACCACCGAACACTTTGGCACACATTCGTTGCTCGCACACCTCACCAATACACCGCTTCGCGCCCCCTCCTCGGTCACCTCCTCTGTGACGATCACAGGTGTGCCCTCATTCGCACACCCAACCACGTGCCTCACCACCAACTCCAGCGTGCATTCCCACTCACGCTCTACCATTCCAGGTGTGCATCCTTCCATCCCAGGTGTATATCCTCGCTCACCTATCACAACCAGCTCACTCTCCT
Source organism: Myxine glutinosa (assembly GCF_964187855.1). Lineage (NCBI taxonomy): Eukaryota > Metazoa > Chordata > Myxini > Myxiniformes > Myxinidae > Myxine > Myxine glutinosa. The sequence continues at coordinate 114,430,380 of NC_136261.1, read as the reverse complement.
TGTCACTCTCACTACTCTCACCTCCACTCTCGGTCGCGCACTCACCCTTACTCTTGACAGCATGCGCTTTCCCCATGCACCCGTCCGTTACACACCTTTCTCGCGCATCCTCCCGCGCACACTTCTTCGTTACTTCCTCCGTAACACTCACCACCGGCATGCATTCTCCCTTACTCTTGACAGCATGCGCTTTCCCCATGCACCCGTCCGTTACACACCTTTCTCGCGCATCCTCCTGCGCACACTTCTTCGTTACTTCCTCCGTAACACTCACCACACCGCGCTTCCCTGTGCTCCCTCGCACACGCGCTTCGACCAACTCACTCTTGACGGTACACTCACTCCTCGGCGTGCACTTTTTCCTCACACACCCCATGGTCGGACATTCTCGCACACCTCTTTTTTCGCACACCGGTCCTGTCACACACCTCACCAACGGCCTTTCACGAACACCCGGATCCAAACCAATCCCCAAGCCGACTGAATCTCCCCTCACATCATGTACATTGCCACTCACCTCCGTACCTCGTCGCACCTCCTCTGCCGCCTGCAAACTTTTTATTTGGTTAGTGAGCACCGCATCATGATTTGAACACAGACCTTGTACATATTCCATGACTTCCTCCTTTATCTCCCTCTTAGCTTCCCTCCGTCTCTTCTTAATTTCACTCACCCCTTCTTCCACCTCCTCTAATTTTTCCTTTACCTCTTTCAGCTCCCGGTGCGCCCCCTCGATTTCTTCCTCCATTGCTACTTTAACCGTTTCTATGTGCGTCCTTACCTCCCGGTCCTTCGTCTCCATTACTTCTGTCACCTCTTCCAACCTCTTCGTCAATCCCTCATGTACCATTTGACATTCCTTTTGTGTCGCTATTAATTCATTTTTAATGTCCTTTTGTGTCGCTTTTAAACCCCCGATGATTGCTGTGTTCTTTTCCACTTGGTCCGTTAGTTCCTTTTGTCCCACTGTCAGCTGTTCTACTCCTTTCGTCAGATCTTCTATTCCCCCCTGTAACTTTGCCGTATTATTTCTCACCTCTTTCTCTATATGCTTTTCGCCTCGCTTTACCTCCTCGCGCAGCCCCGAGACCTCCTCACTCACCCCTCGTCGTATTTCCTCCATCTGGTTCCCCATCTGTTCGATTTCCCGGGCGGATTGTTCCCCTATTTCCCGCAATTTGTCCTCCATCCTATTTTCTAACCCCATTAACCCATTTTTCACCCCTTCTATCCCATTGTCTAACCCCTCAAATTTCTTGTCTAATCCCTCAAATTTCTTGTCTAATCCCTCACCGGTACCCCTCATTTGGCCCTCCAATCGCTCACCCTGAGCATCCATCCGGTTCCCCATTACCCCCATTTGGTCCTCCAATCGCTCACCCTGAGCATCCATCCGGTTCCCCATTACCCCCAATTGGTTCCTCATTACCCCCAATTGCTCACTATTCTGGGCCATAAGGGCCTTCATTTGTATAAAAAAAAGGTTCAAATCCATTGGCATCTCCGGTTCGCCTACTGCGACCATGGGCGTGGCTAAATGTGGCGCCGCTGTAATCACGTGCGCTAGAGCGCCATTTTGTGCACCTGAAATTCCCGCAACCACATTGCCATTTTCCTCCTCCCTTTCTTCCACATACATTTCCCCTGGTTCCTGGGTTACCCCTAACCCGTCTATCTCCCCCACCGACATCCGATCGCCTTGATTGTCCATGGCGCGATCTAAAAATTCGGGTTTTATAAAACACAATTTCGTCCGCTTTATAATTTTGAGCGCGTGCAGCGCGCTCCGGGTCGATCCCACTCCCCGACACCAATTGTTACTCTAATAGTACAATTGGTGTTCCAAAATTTGGGCCTAACAAATTTAGTCCCAGGTTCGAATCCAACTCCTCGACACCAATTGTTACAGTACTAACACAATTGGTGTCCAAAATTTGGGCTAAATAAATTTAGTCCCAGGTTCGAATCCCATCTCCTGACTACCAATTGTTACGGACACGGCTTTTAGATGTTATATTGACCGAGCGGTGGTGTATTTAACCGCGTCCGAACAGTTACTCCCCGATTAAAACCCGATTCCACCCGAACGTTGACTAATCGCGCTACAGATATTCAATTGGGAAACCTCTAAAGCGACCGAAAGAGAAGAAGAGAGAAGAAAGACAGAGTTTGGAGGAAGAACATATTTATTATACACACACAAGCAATATTTTAGAGCGACCAATATTATTTACAGCAATAGATGGAAAAGAGCAGTCACACAGTGCATGGTTAACTTATTCTATTTCATTTACTTAATCCCCAAGACAAACGAGTAGGACAGGACGTTCACACTCACACGATGGATATTGCAGGCAGGTAATCGCTCGAGGTTGATGGCTTGAGAGGAAGGCAAGGTCGGAGGCCGCAGCACCCCTCGCGGTTTTGGCGGGAAAACCTCCGTCGCGTATCCGCGGCCGTCACGCGCTGGCTCGGCACACCTGCTCCTCTTCCTGGGGTGGAGCCGTCTCCCTCCGTTCAGCGCGTCTCTCCAACGACAGGGGGGTATTGCAGGCAGGCAGGTAGGTAGGTAGGTAGGGCTTGCGGTGGATTGCGCTCCTCTTCCAGGTCATCCCCCAGCGTATCTCTCAAGGCCTCTCTCCAGTCATCTCTCATCTGGACTCGTAAAGCAGTCCCCTGCAGTCGCTTTTATCACCTCCGGCGGAATTAAGCCGCCGGCTCCGAGGGCACGCCTACCGGGTCACTCACCGCGGTGTTGATTGGCTGTTAGGGCTGGTTCACTCCTTGCTTCTTATGACGAGGTGGAGACACGCCTTTCTTCCCCAACCTTACCTCGTGGCCAATGGTGGTTTGAAGAAAACCAGCCAAAATGCGGAAGGCAATTGGAAGGGAGGTTTTGGGGAAATTGGAAGGGCCTACGCTTATTTTGTTTGATACAATGCAAAGTCAATCTAGTGGAAAACACATACTTAGCCTACATGGAATAAGGAAATACACTATTTAAAAGATATATCGTGACCTGCGTGTATGTTCTATGAAATTAATTAGGAGGACGGCTGCGACCATTATTTACATTACCAGGATGTTACCATACCAAAACCATACTCTTCACATCCGTTACCCTTCCTCCAAAATTGTTACACTCCTCAAAACCCGTTACACTTCTCAAAACCCGTTACACTTCTCAAAATCGTTACAATATATATATATATATATATATATATATATATATATATATATATATATATATATATATATGTATATATATATATTGTTACGGATCTCAACGTCGGCCCTTGTCCCCTTACCAAGGGGGAATTAATCCCCTTGTCTATGACTGACCGACGTGAGTCCTGAAGTTGCCCAGCTCCCTCCGGAGAGGCAGGTGAGCAATCCCATTCGAGACCGCGGACAAGATGTTAATTGCCGAGCGGACTAGCAGCCGCGGCACGAACCATTAGCAGAAACTAGACCCGATTCTAAACGTTGGCCAAATCGTGCCACAGGTATCCAATGGGGAAATCACTAAAACGAAACGGATGTAAAGAAAAGAAGGCAAGGTAGGAAGAACAAATACAATTTATTACTAATATTTACACAATCGAAGGAACCAAGGAGAAGGAAAGAAACGAAAATAATTTACAGAAGGATGGCAGGATCAGAAGGACACAGAGCAATTCTAGCTTACCTATGCAGTCTTACTTAAACCCCAGGACAACACAAAAGACGGACGACAGTCAGACTTACACGGGGAATGATGATAGGAATGACAGGAATGAATGACTGGAAGGGGAGGAAGGTTCAGCTGGAGTTTTGCTCCCGCCCGGGACGTCGGGCTCGAACTCGACGGCCACCGATGCCACCGATCCCACAGCAATTGGGGTCCCGCATAGCAGCGGGTCGAAGCTGCGTGTCACGGGGGGGGGGGGCGGACTACGGTGGTCTCAAAGCTGCGGTTGGTTCAGCTGCGGCGGACTCAAAGGTGCGGTTTGTTCACTCAACTCTCTCAGTGCTCACTCCTCCAATGAACTGAACTCTGCTGCTCCTCCTCCACTGAACTCAACTCTCTCAGTGCTCACTCCTCCACTGAACTGAACTCTGCTGCTCCTCCTCCACTGAACTCAACTCTCTCCCGGTGGACTGCGGTGGGAGGCTCCGGGCGACGGGTTATATAGCGCCACACCCTGGAACGCTCGCGAAACTGCCCGATCGTTCCCCCTCTGCCCTCTCAAGCCAAACCCCTATCCTTCGTTGGTTGATCGGGGCTGGTTCACTCCCCCTTCCCATGACGAGGTGGAGACACGCCTTTCTTCTCCGAGCCTTGACCACGTGTGTAATGGAGTCGCGAATGCAGTTGGCAATCCGAATGGCGATGGTGATGCCAATAACCCCATCCAAAGTTACTGGCATTTTGAATACTAGGACGTGCCCGTACGTGGGTGCCCGTTCCTCGGCTTGCGAGTACGGTGACAATCCCCCCCCTCTATTTACATGAAATGGTTTGGTCCATTCGCAAAGTCAAAGCGAACGGCTTGCGAGTACGGTGACAATCCCCCCCCCCTCTATTTACATGAAATGGTTTGGTCCATGAAATGGTTTGGTCCATTCGCAAAGCCAAAGCGAACGGCTTGCGAGTACGGTGACAATCCCCCCCCTCTATTTACATGAAATGGTTTGGTCCAAAGCGAACGGCTTGCGGAGTTTGGTAAAGAAATCGCCATAGCTCGGTAACTACTTCTCCGATTAATATGAAACCTTGAAAAGGCACATCCTCGGGTCCCCAGCAATATACCTGGCAAGTTTCAAGTATATCGGACCGGTAGTTGTCGAGAAACAGCGGTCACAGACAAACACACACACACACACACACACACACAGACACACACACACACAGAGATTACTGGAATTATAGATAGATGCCATGGGGGCGTAGGAGGGATCCTATCATATGTCATCTGATGCAATGCAGAGTCAACTAATGGGAAACAGAGCCTTAAACTACATAGAATAAGAAATAACTATTTAGAAGGGTATATGGTGGCCTACGTGCATGCGATGGATTAACTAAGGGGACGACCTATGACCTTTACACAATGGAGGTATTTACAAGGAATCATGACACTTACACAGCGTGATATTTACAACAATTACACAGGATTCTCAAATCCGCAACACTGCACCCTCATCCCCTAGGCATGACCCGGGCCTATAAAACTTTAATTTAGTGTGGCATGTAGGTGTAGTTCCCTCTACAATTAACCTGACCCTGAGTGCGACAATTTTAAAACACAAATAAGTATGTCCCCCTGCTGCATTGCATCCTATCTAACAGCTTCACGCCCACAGGATAACCGAATTGCGGAATGGTTCTCAAACTAAACATGTACGGTGGGGAGCATTATTTACAATTGACGCTGATTGTATTTACAAAACGCAACCCAGGACCTGCGATTGTTCTTTTTGGGGGGGTAAGACAGCCTGCGCTGCATCGACGCACCAGCACCAATAGAGAGCACCAGAAATGCACCAGAGTGCACAGTCACCACAGTTCATAATAAAAAACAAACCCCTGTTGGTGTCTTGTTCTTCTGCTCCCTCTGCTGGCCAATGTTCTTCCAGATGTTGTCTTTCTTCGTCCTCTTGCTGGCAGCCGATTTGGACATAATAAAAAATGCACAAAATGTGTCCACTTTTTATTTATGGCCCACAGGGGCCGACTAGGGGTGGTTCACCTGTGTGGCATAGGTGCCACGTCACCGAGGTCCGCAAGCAAGATCCTGGGCCATCGTGGCCGGTTCCAGCAGAGGGGCCATGCCCCAACCCGTGGGGTCCATGAGTGGTGCTCAGCCACAGACATGTGGTCCATAAGTGGTGCATCGATGCAAGCAGCTGGTTGCGGGGGTTCGGGCACACAATGGCGGACTCCCGCACGCTCCCCTCGGTGCCCAGAGAGCACGATCCGTGGGTCGGGGAAGGAAGACAGAGAGGGCAGGTTAGCGAGGGGTAAGGTCACAAGGGTACACATCAATAAAGGCAATGCAAGGTGAGGTGCATCTGGAGACTGAGCGGAGAAAAGCTCGTCCCTACCGAACGTCACCCCCCCCTGTTACCTGTTCTACCCTTGCCCCTTACCCCCGTATGTACAAAAATCTACACCCTTACCAATCCGTCTCTCCGTCTCGTCCTCCCCATATTTCCACTATACCAAATTCGTCACAATCCCATTGTCTAAATTTGTCATCACCAATTCATCATCAATCCTCATAAGGAGGGAGAGATGGAACATCAGCACAATGTCACACCCACATCATGATGCGTCTCACAATCCAAAACATTTGCACAAAAATTTCCCATTGACCAAACTGTGGTGCTTCATCAATTTAGGGTCTCACTCCCCCGATTCAACTCCCTGTGCCTTTGCACAATTTCAGGACTGGGTCGTGTGGCTCTCCCAGCAGGTCTACCCACCTGCACACCTCCACCACTGCAGTTGCCTCCGAGTTTAGCTGCTCCTTACCCTAACCTATCTACCTGGGGAAGGCCCTCTGGTGCTCTCCCTACTCGGTGCCCTCTGGCACTGGGCTACCCGGGTCCGTCCTCCGGATCCTCGGGCCCCATCCACAACTCTAACGGCTCCCAGAGCCCATCTGTGGCCTCACCTGGCCGACATCCTCACAGTGGCGAAGTGCCCATTTACTACACACACTAACAGGCCACACGCCCAGCCAATTCCACGTCACTAATGCACCCATCCAAACACCATTCTTCCACCACGCACCACAGATGCCAATATCCAACCACAATTTACCTACTCCCTCTATCTAACTCTTAAACTACCCTCCCCGGGTATTTGTGATAGGGGTCCACTTTTCCCCCATTCACACCTTCGCACCATCCACTCCACTCCACAGTTTCCACCATACTCACTCCACACCATCCATTCCATATTCCATATATTCCATAATCCAGGTATTCCACACACCTGTTCATTTGCACACCTGTGCAATCACACCGGGTGCCTCCTGCACCCTCCTTCCTCCCAGGCTTCTTCCATCATTTCATACAATGCACAACCACAATTGTTCCTCATGCAATGCTCCATCCACTTCCATGCTCAATACAATCCACAATCACAATTATTCCTCATACGCTGCTTCATACACTTCCACGCGCAATACAACTCACAATCACCTCACTCTTTTCACAATACACTTCCGAATACACTTTCGATTCTCAAACACACGGCATCATCTGATCTACCTGGTTTCCCTCTACTTGGTGCTCCCCGTCTTCCCTTTAAACTAAGCACACCCCACGTCGTTATCATCCATTCTAACCTCTCTATGTCCCCGACTACCTGTCCAATGTCACTACTTACCTCTACCGTTACCTATGGTCAATCTTCTCTAGATCCCTATCATTTTATCCTCACCCTCCCGGGCTAGTTTTCACTGCCATAACCCCATAGCTAATGCTCATGTGCCCCGTTTGATGTGAGGGATGGCAGAGTTGCCATCCCACCACATCAGGCATGTCCCAGTATCAATTTGGCCCATCCAATTCCAGCCAATCAATAATTTTCCAATCACTGCCAATCCTATTCACTATTCTAAATTTTGGATCAAAACACTATTATCATCACAGTCCGCTATATCTGAGCCTCGGTGCATCGTTACATCATTAAAACTCGGCTTCGCAAAGCCGAGCAATGAATTCCAGTGGTTTGGTCGCCTGCAGGTTGAATCCGTCCGGCATTCGGTTCAGGGGAGGCGGTTTGGTCGGGCCGAGATTCCACGCACCATCTCGGCACGGCTCCTTGCGACCTTTGGTCCGACGGCTCAATCTCACCCGGTCGGCACCCCGCCCCACGAGGGGGCACCGTCCCGCTTCCTCTTACCCACCCTTGAACCGGACCGGTCGCCTTGCCCGGCTAGGCCCGGACTCGACCGTGCGGGGCGGGCCAGGCCCGAATCGGGCGTGACGCTTCGAAGAGAAGCGATGCAGCACCGACCCATGCCGGGCCTCGCCTCCAACAAAGCGCACCGCGCCCCGAGTGCTCACCTCGGCTATCCATCGCCCTAACTGCTAACCCGGTAAACGTCGATGCTTCACTTGCATGCTCACACCACGCGACCCTTTTCACACTCACCAAACCCGGCGTCTCGGCGCCTCCAGTGCATCCCACACACTCCGTCCATTCCACCACTGCACTCCCTGTTACACACCACACCTCTCGCGCACCCTCTTGTGCACACTCGTCGTTCGCACACTTCATTCCACACCTCTCCTCCATTACGTCCTCCATAACACTCATGGGGGTGCACTCTTGCATCCACCCACTCACGCGCTCCGATGTGCCCTGCCGCACACGCGCCACAACAAACTCAGGTGTGCGTTCTCGCACACTCTCAACCATTCCAAGCGTGCATTCTCGCACCCACTCCACCACCAACTCACTCTCCGGGTCACTCTCACCCTCGCACGTACACTCCGTATCGCTCTCACTCTCTGTGTCACACTCCGTACACCCCAACGTGCATTCTCGCTCACACTCGGTTTCACACTCGCGCTCCGATGTGCCCTTTCGCACATGCGCCACCACCAAATCACTCTCCGTGTCACACTCCGTACACCCCGACGTGCATTCTTGCTCGCACTCGGTTCCACACTCGCGCTCCGATGTGCCCTTTCGCACCTGCGCCACCAACTCACTCTCCGTGTCACACTCCGTACACCCCGACGTGCATTCTTTCTCCGACGCACACTCTTTCCTCACAAGCGCGCCATTTCCACTCACACCACTCACAGGGGACCCTTCACCAACGCCCGGATGCTTTCTCGATCCCAAGTGCGCGAAAATTCTTTCTGCGCCAAACATCCTTTTACAAAATCTCCCCGCACAATATACAGCACGACTCACCTGGGGGATTCTTCTCCTTCGCTCCAACACCACCTGCAAACTTTCCTTGGTGTTATTAAGCACAGCATCGTGATGTGAGCAGGGACTTTGCACATTTCCCATCTTTCCCTGCCGCGAGTGCTTTTCTAAGTCCCCGGTCTCTCCAATTTCAATTCCCACTACCTTTTCTTTACTCACCTCGACGACCGCTGGCTGTATTAAAATTCCCTCTACCTCAGCGGTCGCCGGCTTTTCCATACCCCGGGTCGCGATCTCTATACCCGTCATTTTACCCGCGCTTTCCTCCGCCTCACTCAACCAGCGCTTCTCGACCTGCTTTACCTCGTCGTGCACCCGTGGGACCTGCTCGCCCAACCTGCGGTCTCTGTCCCTCTCCGCTTCCCTTACTTCATATGTGGCTTGCCCCTCGCCAACCCCTCATTAATTATTTGGCTTGGCCAATTATGCCCTCCAGTTTGTCCCCTAATCTGCTTCCGACTCCCTCCAATTTGCTTTCTAAGTTATTGGTATTGGCCCTTACTTCTTCCCTCGTTGGCATTGCATCCATCTTTTCCACCTCCTTACTCAATCCCCCGAATTTGGTTTTCCCATTATTTCCCATTTCCTCAATTTGGCTTCGCAGCCTATTTCCTATTTGTTCATACGTCTTGACAATAAGGGCCTCCACCTGTGCCATAAAGGCTTGCATTTCAACAGCCGTTGGCACAAAGGGCGCGGCTCTCGCCGCTACCACGTGCGAGCCGCCATTTTGTGCACCTCCCACCTCTTGTGAGGCGCCGCCATCTCGTGTGCCTGAAGCCTCCGCTACCACATCCTCATTGCTCTCCTCTTCTCTCTCCCCCCCATATACATTTCCCTGGGGTCCTGGGTCGACTCTACCCCCCCTTCTAACTCACCCACCGGCATCCGTTCACCTTGATCATCCATGGCACGATTTTTAATTTGGAATATAAAATAAAATTTTGGCCACTCGTAATTTTGAGTGCGCTAAGCGCACTTCAGGTCCGAATCTCGCTCCTGACACCAATTGTTACGGATCTCAACGTCGGCCCTTTTCCCCTTACCATGGGGGAATTAATCCCCTTGTCTATGACTGACCGACGTGAGTCGTGACGTTGCCCAGCTCCCTCCGGAGAGGCAGGTGAGCAACCCCGTTCGAGACCGCGGACAAGACGTTAATTGCCGAGCGGATTAGCAGCCGCGGCACGAACCATTAGCAGAAACTAGACCCGATTCTAAACGTTGGCCAAATCGTGCCACAGGTATCCAATGGGGAAATCACTAAAACGAAACGGATGTAAAGGAAAGAAGGCAAGGTCGGAAGAACAAATATAATTTATTACTAATATTTACACAATCAAAGGAACCAAGGAGAAGGAAAGAAACGAAAATAATTTACAGAAGGATGGAAGGATCAGAAGGACACAGAGCAATTCTAGCTTCCCTATGCAGTCTTACTTAAACCCCAGGACAACACAAAAGACAGACGACAGTCAGACTTACACGGGGAATGATTATAGGAATGACAGGCACGAATGGCTGGAAGGGGAGGAAGGTTCAGCTGGAGTTTTGCTCCCGCCCGGGACGTCGGGCTCGACCTCGACGGCCACCGATGCCACCGATCCCACAGCAATCGGGTTCCCGCGTAGCAGCGGGTCGAAGCTGCGTGTCACAGGGGGGGCCGTACTATGGTGGTCTCAAAGCTGCGGTTGGTTCAGCTGCGGCGGACTCAAAGCTGCGGTTTGTTCACTCAACTCTCTCAGTGCTTACTCCTCCACTGAACTGAACTCTGCTGCTCCTCCTCCTCCACTGAACTCAACTCTCTCAGTGCTCACTCCTTCACTGAACTGAACTCTGCTGCTCCTCCTCCACTGAACTCAACTCTCTCCCGGTGGACTGCGGTGGGAGGCTCCGGGCGATGGGTTATATAGCGCCACACACTGGAACGCTCGCGAAACTGCCCGATCGTTCTCTCTCCGCCCTCTCAAGCCATACCCCTTATCCTTGGTTGGTTGATCGGGGCTGGTTCACTCCCCCTTCCCATGATGAGGTGGAGACACGCCTTTCTTCTCCGAGCCTTGACCACGTGCGTAATGGAGTCGCGAATGCAGTTGGCAATCCGAATGGCGATGGTGATGCCAATAACCCCATCCAAAGTTACTGGCATTTTGAAGATGCCATGGGGGCGTCGGAGGGATCCTATCTTATGTCATCTGTTGCAATGCAGAGTCAACTAATGGGAAACAGAGCCTTAAACTACATAGAATAAGAAATAACTATTTAGAAGGGTATATGGTGGCCTACGTGGATTAACTAAGGGGACGACCTGTGACCTTTACACTACGGAGGTATTTACAAGGAATCATTACACTTACACAGGGTGATATTCTTACACACATATACCCTTCTAAATAGTTATTTCTTATTCTATGTAGTTTAAGGCTCTGTTTCCCATTAGTTGACTCTGCATTGCAACAGATGACATAAGATAGGATCCCTCCGACGCCCCCATGGCATCTTCAAAATGCCAGTAACTTTGGATGGGGTTATTGGCATCACCATATATAATATATATATATATATATATATATATATATATATATATATATATATATATATATATATATATATATATATATATATATAAAAATATATATATATATATATATTGTTGCGGATTTGAGGATCCTGTGTATTTGTTGTAAATATCACCCTGTATATATATATATATATATATATATATATATATACTGTATACATATATATATATATATATATATATATATATATATATATATATATATATATATATATATATATATATATATCTATATTATAATAGCCGTAGATGATTCTGTCTGTCTGTCTGTCTATCTGTTGGGTGTCTGTCCGGGGTGTGGCTTACTCGGTTTGCAGAGTAGCTCCACCCATAGCTCCACCCATTCTGGGAGTGGCTATAAACAAATATCCACCATCTATCTATAATTCCAGTAATCTCTGTCTGTCTGTCTGTACGTTTGTTTGTTTGTCTGTGACCGCTGTTTCTCGACAACTACCGGTCCGATATACTTGAAACTTGCCAGGTATATTGCTGGGGACCCGAGGATGTGCCTTTTCAAGGTTTCATATTAATCGGACAATTACTTACCGAGCTATGTCCAAAAAACGATTCAACCAATCAGAGAGCAGCGAACGATCGCGTGTGCCGAACGTGGAGGACACACTCTGCCTCGGATGGCACATTTGAGAGCGTATTCATTTATTTCACGTTTGCAAACTATGTTGGCGTTAAACTATGTTTTAATAAAGTTTTAAAACTAATAAAAACGAATTTGCGATTCATTCGCTTTCCTGCGCGTTTGTGCACGCGATAGCGATTGCTTTACCAAACTCCGGAAGCCGTTCGCTTTGGACCAAACCATTGCATGTAAATAGAGGGGGGGGATTGTCACCACTCGCAAGCCGTTCGCTTTGGACCAAACCATTTCATGTAAATAGAGGGGGGGGATATAATTTTAGATATAGATATAGTACGGGCATGCCCTAGTTTTATTAACTCGCATAGCTTTGAGTCCTGTTTTGTAGGCCCGTGGTGTCTTGCTCTCCCCCAGTTTTATTTCAAATCAAATTCGATAAATCATTTCATTTTTCACAGTCGCTAACATAGTTTTAGACTCGGTTGAAAAAAAACGGGAAGAAAATCCGATGAAAGTTGCCGTTTATAGAACGAAATGAATTCTCAAAGGCCTGTAACTTCAAGGCCATTGAGTCTCTCTCACGCCTTTATCTCCAATCTACCTCACCATATGATTTCATTTTTATCGATGGTTTTACTTTTAGACTCGGTGTCAGCAATAATTGAGAACAATCCACACACGCGGGAAAATGCAGAGATATATATTTTAAAATCGCGTCATGGTGTATCATACACCGCCCAACATGACACCGCCGGCAATGTGTCGATATATATTAAAAATTCGCTTTTGCTTTTCCGTTATGATATATTACTATTTCGTTTGATGATAGTCGTCACAAAAACGTCAACAATGATGCCGACATATATTTCTTCGTTTTTATTTCATTCAACATATTAGCCGGAAGTAAAATATGTTTCAGGAAATTACCGAGAGATATTTCTTCGTTTTTTTTATTAGTTATGTGCGCATACACTTTAAATAGGTTTATTTGAAATCTTTAATTTTCCACAAACATTCCACACACGCGGGAAAATGCAGAGATATATTTTTTATAATCGCGTCATGGTGTATCATACACCGCCCAACATGACACCGACGGCAATGTGTCGATATCTATTTTAAATTCGATATATCATTTCATTTTTCACAGTCGCTAACATAGTTTTAGACTCGGTTGAAAAAAAACGAGAAGAAAATCCGATGAAAGTTGCCGTTTATAGAACGAAATGAATTCTCAAATGCCTGTAACTTCAAGGCCATTGAGTCTCTCTCACGCCTTTATCTCCAATCTAACTCACCATATGATTTCATTTTTATCGATGGTTTTAGAGTCGGTGTCAGCAATAATTGAGAACATTCCACACACGCGGGAAAATGCAGATATATTTTTTAAAATCGCGTCATGGTGTATCATACACCGCCTAACATGACACCGACGGCAACGTGTCGATACATATTAAAAATTCGATATATCATTTCATTTTTCACAGTCGCTAACATAGTTTTAGACTCGGTTGAAAAAAAACGGGAAGGAAATCCAATGAAAGTTGCCGTTTATAGAACGAAATGAATTCTCAAACGCCTGTAACTTCAACTTCAAGGCCATTGAGTCTCTCTCACGCCTTTATCTCCAATCTAACTCACCATATGATTTCATTTTTATCGATGGTTTTGGACTCGGTGTCAGCAATAATTGAGAACATTCCACACACGCGGGAAAATGCAGAGATATATTTTTAAAAATCGCGTCATGGTGTATCATACACCGCCCAACATGACACCGACGGCAACGTGTCGATATATATTAAAAATTCGCTTTTGCTTTTCCGTTAAGATATATTACTTTTTCGTTTGATGACAGTCGTCACAAAAACGTCAACAATGATGCCGACATATATTTCTTCGTTTTTATTTAATTCAACATTATTAGCCGGAAGTAAAATATGTTTCAGGAAATTACCGAGAGATATTTCTTCGTTTTTTAAAATTAGTTATGTGCGAATACACTTTAAATAGGTTTATTTGAAATCTTTAATTTTCCACAATATAATTTACTTGCCATTTATCATTTGATGATTACGAGACAAATTCCTCTTGAGGATCGTGACACTTCATGCGCTGCGTGGAAACTTCTATTTCCAAAATGAATGAGACGATCGATGAAGAACGCAGACTTGAACAGGATGCAGCAAGAAAACGAATGAGACGGGCGAACGAGTCCATCGACGAACGTCAATGCAAACTTGCGGGGTCACCCGTGGGAATCCCACGGGCATGGATGTGTGTGACATTTCGACATATTGAGTTAGATGCTGCACATTCATTTTTACAAAATGGTTACTGGCAAGTCATCAGATCCAGAAATGGTGTAAAAACCACCGTTTAGAGGCCATTTTTCCCCGCAAAGCGGGGGTTGGCCTTTTCGGGGACCGTGGTAGTTGTTGTTTTTTTGTCCCCTTTTTGAAGCAATGTTTTACGGCCGGATGCCCTTCCTGACGCCAACCCTTTTTGCCGCCTTCAACGACAAACAGGGAATTACCAGTGAACTGGTACTCAATTAGCCGACCTCGGAAGGATGACAGGCTGAGTCAACCCCCCTGGCATTAATTCGGCGATCGACCGAGATTCGAACCCAGGATCCTAAGCCGGCACCCTAGCCGCTAGCCCAACACCAGAAATGGTGTCATGAACACAATTTATTTACGCACAAGCACAAAAGCAAGACGGGCCGATTTCCGATTCCGACGGGCCGACGGGCGAGACGGGCCGATTTCCGATTCCGACGGGCCGATTTGGAGCAAGAAAAAGAACGAGACGGGAGAAAAAGGAGAGAAACGAGACGGGGAAAGCCGATTGGAGAGGCGAGTGAGGCGCGATTGGAGAGGAGTGTGAGGCGCGATTGGAGAGGAGTGTGAGGCACGATTGGAGAGGAGTGTGAGGCGTGATTGGAGAGGAGTGTGAGGCACGATTGGAGAGGAGTGATTGGAGGGGAGTGTGAGGCACGATTGGAGAGGAGTGTGAGGCACGATTGGAGAGGAGTGTGAGGCACGATTGGAGAGGAGTGTGAGGCGCGATTGGAGAGGAGTGTGAGGCGCGATTGGAGAGGCGTGTGAAGGATTGGAGAGGAGAGGAGTGTGAGGGATTGGAGAGGTGAGGGATTGGAAAGGAGAGGGATGTGAGGGTTTGGAGAGGAGAGGAGTGCTAGGTGGAGACAGGAGAGTGTCAGGTGGAGACAGGAGAGTGTCAGGTGGAGAGGAGTGAGGGGTCACATATTATGTGAAATAAATAAATTGTGTTCATCACACCATTTCTGGATCTGATGACTTGCCAGTAACCATTTTGTAAAAATGAATGTGCAGCATATAACTCAATATGTCGAAATTATCGATGGTTTTAGAGTCGGTGTCAGCAATAATTGAGAACATTCCACACACGCGGGAAAATGCAGATATATTTTTTAAAATCGCGTCATGGTGTATCATACACCGCCTAACATGACACCGACGGCAACGTGTCGATACATATTAAAAATTCGATATATCATTTCATTTTTCACAGTCGCTAACATAGTTTTCGACTCGGTTGAAAAAAAACGGGAAGGAAATCCAATGAAAGTTGCCGTTTATAGAACGAAATGAATTCTCAAACGCCTGTAACTTCAACTTCAAGGCCATTGAGTCTCTCTCACGCCTTTATCTCCAATCTAACTCACCATATGATTTCATTTTTATCGATGGTTTTGGACTCGGTGTCAGCAATAATTGAGAACATTCCACACACGCGGGAAAATGCAGAGATATATTTTTAAAAATCGCGTCATGGTGTATCATACACCGCCCAACATGACACCGACGGCAACGTGTCGATATATATTAAAAATTCGCTTTTGCTTTTCCGTTAAGATATATTACTTTTTCGTTTGATGACAGTCGTCACAAAAACGTCAACAATGATGCCGACATATATTTCTTCGTTTTTATTTAATTCAACATTATTAGCCGGAAGTAAAATATGTTTCAGGAAATTACCGAGAGATATTTCTTCGTTTTTTAAAATTAGTTATGTGCGAATACACTTTAAATAGGTTTATTTGAAATCTTTAATTTTCCACAATATAATTTACTTGCCATTTATCATTTGATGATTACGAGACAAATTCCTCTTGAGGATCGTGACAATTCATGCGCTGCGTGGAAACTTCTATTTCCAAAATGAATGAGACGATCGATGAAGAACGCAGACTTGAACAGGATGCAGCAAGAAAACGAATGAGACGGGCGAACGAGTCCATCGACGAACGTCAATGCAAACTTGCGGGGTCACCCGTGGGAATCCCACGGGCATGGATGTGTGTGACATTTCGACATATTGAGTTAGATGCTGCACATTCATTTTTACAAAATGGTTACTGGCAAGTCATCAGATCCAGAAATGGTGTAAAAACCACCGTTTAGAGGCCATTTTTCCCCGCAAAGCGGGGGTTGGCCTTTTCGGGGACCGTGGTAGTTGTTGTTTTTTTGTCCCCTTTTTGAAGCAATGTTTTACGGCCGGATGCCCTTCCTGACGCCAACCCTTTTTGCCGCCTTCAACGACAAACAGGGAATTACCAGTGAACTGGTACTCAATTAGCCGACCTCGGAAGGATGACAGGCTGAGTCAACCCCCCTGGCATTAATTCGGCGATCGACCGAGATTCGAACCCAGGATCCTAAGCCGGCACCCTAGCCGCTAGCCCAACACCAGAAATGGTGTCATGAACACAATTTATTTACGCACAAGCACAAAAGCAAGACGGGCCGATTTCCGATTCCGACGGGCCGACGGGCGAGACGGGCCGATTTCCGATTCCGACGGGCCGATTTGGAGCAAGAAAAAGAACGAGACGGGAGCAAAAGGAGAGAAACGAGACGGGGAAAGCCGATTGGAGAGGCGAGTGAGGCGCGATTGGAGAGGAGTGTGAGGCGCGATTGGAGAGGAGTGTGAGGCACGATTGGAGAGGAGTGTGAGGCGTGATTGGAGAGGAGTGTGAGGCACGATTGGAGAGGAGTGATTGGAGGGGAGTGTGAGGCACGATTGGAGAGGAGTGTGAGGCACGATTGGAGAGGAGTGTGAGGCGCGATTGGAGAGGAGTGTGAGGCGCGATTGGAGAGGAGTGTGAGGCGCGATTGGAGAGGCGTGTGAAGGATTGGAGAGGAGAGGAGTGTGAGGGATTGGAGAGGTGAGGGATTGGAAAGGAGAGGGATGTGAGGGTTTGGAGAGGAGAGGAGTGCTAGGTGGAGAGAGGAGAGTGTCAGGTGGAGACAGGAGAGTGTCAGGTGGAGACAGGAGAGTGTCAGGTGGAGAGGAGTGAGGGGTCACATATTATGTGAAATAAATAAATTGTGTTCATCACACCATTTCTGGATCTGATGACTTGCCAGTAACCATTTTGTAAAAATGAATGTGCAGCATATAACTCAATATGTCGAAATTATCGATGGTTTTAGAGTCGGTGTCAGCAATAATTGAGAACATTCCACACACGCGGGAAAATGCAGATATATTTTTTAAAATCGCGTCATGGTGTATCATACACCGCCTAACATGACACCGACGGCAACGTGTCGATACATATTAAAAATTCGATATATCATTTCATTTTTCACAGTCGCTAACATAGTTTTCGACTCGGTTGAAAAAAAACGGGAAGGAAATCCAATGAAAGTTGCCGTTTATAGAACGAAATGAATTCTCAAACGCCTGTAACTTCAACTTCAAGGCCATTGAGTCTCTCTCACGCCTTTATCTCCAATCTAACTCACCATATGATTTCATTTTTATCGATGGTTTTGGACTCGGTGTCAGCAATAATTGAGAACATTCCACACACGCGGGAAAATGCAGAGATATATTTTTAAAAATCGCGTCATGGTGTATCATACACCGCCCAACATGACACCGACGGCAACGTGTCGATATATATTAAAAATTCGCTTTTGCTTTTCCGTTAAGATATATTACTTTTTCGTTTGATGACAGTCGTCACAAAAACGTCAACAATGATGCCGACATATATTTCTTCGTTTTTATTTAATTCAACATTATTAGCCGGAAGTAAAATATGTTTCAGGAAATTACCGAGAGATATTTCTTCGTTTTTTAAAATTAGTTATGTGCGAATACACTTTAAATAGGTTTATTTGAAATCTTTAATTTTCCACAATATAATTTACTTGCCATTTATCATTTGATGATTACGAGACAAATTCCTCTTGAGGATCGTGACAATTCATGCGCTGCGTGGAAACTTCTATTTCCAAAATGAATGAGACGATCGATGAAGAACGCAGACTTGAACAGGATGCAGCAAGAAAACGAATGAGACGGGCGAACGAGTCCATCGACGAACGTCAATGCAAACTTGCGGGGTCACCCGTGGGAATCCCACGGGTGACCCCGCTAGTATCTATATTATAATAGCCGTAGATGATTCTGTCTGTCTGTCTGTCTATCTGTTGGGTGTCTGTCCGGGGTGTGGCTTACTCGGTTTGCAGAGTAGCTCCACCCATAGCTCCACCCATTCTGGGAGTGGCTATAAACAAATATCCACCATTTTATTAACTCGCATAGCTTTGAGTCCTGTTTTGTAGGCCCGTGGTGTCTTGCTCTCCCCCAGTTTTATTTCAAATCAAATTCGATAAATCATTTCATTTTTCACAGTCGCTAACATAGTTTTAGACTCGGTTGAAAAAAAACGGGAAAAAAATCCGATGAAAGTTGCCGTTTATAGAACGAAATGAATTCTCAAAGGCCTGTAACTTCAAGGCCATTGAGTCTCTCTCACGCCTTTATCTCCAATCTAACTCACCATATGATTTCATTTTTATCGATGGTTTTACTTTTAGACTCGGTGTCAGCAATAATTGAGAACAATCCACACACGCGGGAAAATGCAGAGATATATATTTTAAAATCGCGTCATGGTGTATCATACACCGCCCAACATGACACCGCCGGCAATGTGTCGATATATATTAAAAATTCGCTTTTGCTTTTCCGTTATGATATATTACTATTTCGTTTGATGATAGTCGTCACAAAAACGTCAACAATGATGCCGACATATATTTCTTCGTTTTTATTTCATTCAACATATTAGCCGGAAGTAAAATATGTTTCAGGAAATTACCGAGAGATATTTCTTCGTTTTTTTTATTAGTTATGTGCGCATACACTTTAAATAGGTTTATTTGAAATCTTTAATTTTCCACAAACATTCCACACACGCGGGATAATGCAGAGATATATTTTTTATAATCGCGTCATGGTGTATCATACACCGCCCAACATGACACCGACGGCAATGTGTCGATATCTATTTTAAATTCGATATATCATTTCATTTTTCAAAGTCGCTAACATAGTTTTAGACTCGGTTGAAAAAAAACGAGAAGAAAATCCGATGAAAGTTGCCGTTTATAGAACGAAATGAATTCTCAAATGCCTGTAACTTCAAGGCCATTGAGTCTCTCTCACGCCTTTATCTCCAATCTAACTCACCATATGATTTCATTTTTATCGATGGTTTTAGAGTCGGTGTCAGCAATAATTGAGAACATTCCACACACGCGGGAAAATGCAGATATATTTTTTAAAATCGCGTCATGGTGTATCATACACCGCCTAACATGACACCGACGGCAACGTGTCGATACATATTAAAAATTCGATATATCATTTCATTTTTCACAGTCGCTAACATAGTTTTAGACTCGGTTGAAAAAAAACGGGAAGGAAATCCAATGAAAGTTGCCGTTTATAGAACGAAATGAATTCTCAAACGCCTGTAACTTCAACTTCAAGGCCATTGAGTCTCTCTCACGCCTTTATCTCCAATCTAACTCACCATATGATTTCATTTTTATCGATGGTTTTGGACTCGGTGTCAGCAATAATTGAGAACATTCCACACACGCGGGAAAATGCAGAGATATATTTTTAAAAATCGCGTCATGGTGTATCATACACCGCCCAACATGACACCGACGGCAACGTGTCGATATATATTAAAAATTCGCTTTTGCTTTTCCGTTAAGATATATTACTTTTTCGTTTGATGACAGTCGTCACAAAAACGTCAACAATGATGCCGACATATATTTCTTCGTTTTTATTTAATTCAACATTATTAGCCGGAAGTAAAATATGTTTCAGGAAATTACCGAGAGATATTTCTTCGTTTTTTAAAATTAGTTATGTGCGAATACACTTTAAATAGGTTTATTTGAAATCTTTAATTTTCCACAATATAATTTACTTGCCATTTATCATTTGATGATTACGAGACAAATTCCTCTTGAGGATCGTGACACTTCATGCGCTGCGTGGAAACTTCTATTTCCAAAATGAATGAGACGATCGATGAAGAACGCAGACTTGAACAGGATGCAGCAAGAAAACGAATGAGACGGGCGAACGAGTCCATCGACGAACGTCAATGCAAACTTGCGGGGTCACCCGTGGGAATCCCACGGGCATGGATGTGTGTGACATTTCGACATATTGAGTTAGATGCTGCACATTCATTTTTACAAAATGGTTACTGGCAAGTCATCAGATCCAGAAATGGTGTAAAAACCACCGTTTAGAGGCCATTTTTCCCCGCAAAGCGGGGGTTGGCCTTTTCGGGGACCGTGGTAGTTGTTGTTTTTTTGTCCCCTTTTTGAAGCAATGTTTTACGGCCGGATGCCCTTCCTGACGCCAACCCTTTTTGCCGCCTTCAACGACAAACAGGGAATTACCAGTGAACTGGTACTCAATTAGCCGACCTCGGAAGGATGACAGGCTGAGTCAACCCCCCTGGCATTAATTCGGCGATCGACCGAGATTCGAACCCAGGATCCTAAGCCGGCACCCTAGCCGCTAGCCCAACACCAGAAATGGTGTCATGAACACAATTTATTTACGCACAAGCACAAAAGCAAGACGGGCCGATTTCCGATTCCGACGGGCCGACGGGCGAGACGGGCCGATTTCCGATTCCGACGGGCCGATTTGGAGCAAGAAAAAGAACGAGACGGGAGAAAAAGGAGAGAAACGAGACGGGGAAAGCCGATTGGAGAGGCGAGTGAGGCGCGATTGGAGAGGAGTGTGAGGCGCGATTGGAGAGGAGTGTGAGGCACGATTGGAGAGGAGTGTGAGGCGTGATTGGAGAGGAGTGTGAGGCACGATTGGAGAGGAGTGATTGGAGGGGAGTGTGAGGAACGATTGGAGAGGAGTGTGAGGCACGATTGGAGAGGAGTGTGAGGCGCGATTGGAGAGGAGTGTGAGGCGCGATTGGAGAGGAGTGTGAGGCGCGATTGGAGAGGCGTGTGAAGGATTGGAGAGGAGAGGAGTGTGAGGGATTGGAGAGGTGAGGGATTGGAAAGGAGAGGGATGTGAGGGTTTGGAGAGGAGAGGAGTGCTAGGTGGAGAGAGGAGAGTGTCAGGTGGAGACAGGAGAGTGTCAGGTGGAGACAGGAGAGTGTCAGGTGGAGAGGAGTGAGGGGTCACATATTATGTGAAATAAATAAATTGTGTTCATCACACCATTTCTGGATCTGATGACTTGCCAGTAACCATTTTGTAAAAATGAATGTGCAGCATATAACTCAATATGTCGAAATTATCGATGGTTTTAGAGTCGGTGTCAGCAATAATTGAGAACATTCCACACACGCGGGAAAATGCAGATATATTTTTTAAAATCGCGTCATGGTGTATCATACACCGCCTAACATGACACCGACGGCAACGTGTCGATACATATTAAAAATTCGATATATCATTTCATTTTTCACAGTCGCTAACATAGTTTTCGACTCGGTTGAAAAAAAACGGGAAGGAAATCCAATGAAAGTTGCCGTTTATAGAACGAAATGAATTCTCAAACGCCTGTAACTTCAACTTCAAGGCCATTGAGTCTCTCTCACGCCTTTATCTCCAATCTAACTCACCATATGATTTCATTTTTATCGATGGTTTTGGACTCGGTGTCAGCAATAATTGAGAACATTCCACACACGCGGGAAAATGCAGAGATATATTTTTAAAAATCGCGTCATGGTGTATCATACACCGCCCAACATGACACCGACGGCAACGTGTCGATATATATTAAAAATTCGCTTTTGCTTTTCCGTTAAGATATATTACTTTTTCGTTTGATGACAGTCGTCACAAAAACGTCAACAATGATGCCGACATATATTTCTTCGTTTTTTAAAATTAGTTATGTGCGAATACACTTTAAATAGGTTTATTTGAAATCTTTAATTTTCCACAATATAATTTACTTGCCATTTATCATTTGATGATTACGAGACAAATTCCTCTTGAGGATCGTGACAATTCATGCGCTGCGTGGAAACTTCTATTTCCAAAATGAATGAGACGATCGATGAAGAACGCAGACTTGAACAGGATGCAGCAAGAAAACGAATGAGACGGGCGAACGAGTCCATCGACGAACGTCAATGCAAACTTGCGGGGTCACCCGTGGGAATCCCACGGGCATGGATGTGTGTGACATTTCGACATATTGAGTTAGATGCTGCACATTCATTTTTACAAAATGGTTACTGGCAAGTCATCAGATCCAGAAATGGTGTAAAAACCACCGTTTAGAGGCCATTTTTCCCCGCAAAGCGGGGGTTGGCCTTTTCGGGGACCGTGGTAGTTGTTGTTTTTTTGTCCCCTTTTTGAAGCAATGTTTTACGGCCGGATGCCCTTCCTGACGCCAACCCTTTTTGCCGCCTTCAACGACAAACAGGGAATTACCAGTGAACTGGTACTCAATTAGCCGACCTCGGAAGGATGACAGGCTGAGTCAACCCCCCTGGCATTAATTCGGCGATCGACCGAGATTCGAACCCAGGATCCTAAGCCGGCACCCTAGCCGCTAGCCCAACACCAGAAATGGTGTCATGAACACAATTTATTTACGCACAAGCACAAAAGCAAGACGGGCCGATTTCCGATTCCGACGGGCCGACGGGCGAGACGGGCCGATTTCCGATTCCGACGGGCCGATTTGGAGCAAGAAAAAGAACGAGACGGGAGCAAAAGGAGAGAAACGAGACGGGGAAAGCCGATTGGAGAGGCGAGTGAGGCGCGATTGGAGAGGAGTGTGAGGCGCGATTGGAGAGGAGTGTGAGGCACGATTGGAGAGGAGTGTGAGGCGTGATTGGAGAGGAGTGTGAGGCACGATTGGAGAGGAGTGATTGGAGGGGAGTGTGAGGCACGATTGGAGAGGAGTGTGAGGCACGATTGGAGAGGAGTGTGAGGCGCGATTGGAGAGGAGTGTGAGGCGCGATTGGAGAGGAGTGTGAGGCGCGATTGGAGAGGCGTGTGAAGGATTGGAGAGGAGAGGAGTGTGAGGGATTGGAGAGGTGAGGGATTGGAAAGGAGAGGGATGTGAGGGTTTGGAGAGGAGAGGAGTGCTAGGTGGAGAGAGGAGAGTGTCAGGTGGAGACAGGAGAGTGTCAGGTGGAGACAGGAGAGTGTCAGGTGGAGAGGAGTGAGGGGTCACATATTATGTGAAATAAATAAATTGTGTTCATCACACCATTTCTGGATCTGATGACTTGCCAGTAACCATTTTGTAAAAATGAATGTGCAGCATATAACTCAATATGTCGAAATGTCACACACATCCATGCCCG
>NC_136261.1:114383211-114406382 GCF_964187855.1 Myxine glutinosa | reverse complement strand
AATATTGATGAGTCTGCGACGTGCACACCACTTAATAATGCCAGGTATTAATCATAATATCTCGCGAGATCTCGCGAGATCACAGCGAGGTCACGTCTTTTCGGAGCTGTTCCATGCGCTCACGCTTTCGAAGCTAAGTGATATTTCTCAATTGTGTTTTTGTCGAGACTGTATCTATCTTTCGGTGTCTGTACCTATAGCGTATCTTTTTGGAAAATTTTCGGTGCTAATTTTTCATACATGTATACACAATCGTCGGTTAATGCGTATCGAGTATTCTGCGGCCTAGTACTCGTAGGCTTCGGCTACCGTACCGTCTCCGACCTTGTGGTTTTGTTTTTCTCTCAGCGATTCGTCGAATGCGCTGAAATTAATTTTCGTTCTCTGTTTCGTCCCAGTCATTCACCCCATACCTCCTTGTTTAATATCTCTACTCACAAAAAAAAAAAAAACCCCAAAAAATATTTCCTTCCCAGGTCTTATTCGTTTATTTGTTGTTCTTTTTGTTCGTTCGTTCTTCGTTCGCGATCACGCGATCACGTGGTTAGAAATGTATAATCTCTCCCCTGAACAACTATTTTCTCTCATATATTATAACACCCTTTTCTTCTTTTCCTACAAAAGGATGCTTTCGTCTTGCTCACCAAATCTATTCATTCCAAAAAATATATATAATACCATCTCTTACAGTTCCTCCTTTCTACATTCCCTAAACTATCCAGAACTCCACCCCCTCCTCCAGTGTCCTCAAACGTATTTTTGACTCGAAGGTCTCAAACTCATTTTGCAAAAAATGTTCGTTTCCCATGAATCGTACACTTTTCAAAATCCAATCTCACCCCTCCCCTCCAAATCCTCCCCCATCACCCATCCCTTTCAAATCTCCCCCCTTGCCCCTTCCCTCCCCTCCCTCCTAAACTCCCCCCACACCCCTCCCCTCCGAGACTCTCCCTCGCTCCTCCCCTCCTAGACTCCCCTCTCACCCCCTCCTCCTCAAAGCATCCTCCCTGCTTCTTCCCCCTTCCAACTTTCACCTTCATCTCCCCCAACCTTCTGCCTCGCTCTTCCCCCTCCTCAAATAACACCTCACTGTGCCTCACCCAATCTCCATCAAACCTTTTGTCCACCCCATTCTTCTCTTTCTCCAAGCTATTCTGAAATCTCTGAAATCTCTGACACACCTTCAACAGCTCTCCCTACCTCTTCCTCCTCTTCCACATCTTACCCTACCCCTCCCCCCCTGTTCTGGACCCGATGCTCCCCCTTCCTCTTCATTAACGGTATGGACCTCAAACATCCAGGGCCTTCGCTCAAACTTGACTGACCTCTCCATACAGGTTGCTTCTGACAAACCAGATGTGATCTGCTTAACAGAAACTTTCCTCCTTCATGATGTCTCTGATGCCTTGGTATCTCTCCCAGGTTACTCCCTCCTCCGGTATGATAGACCTGAGCCTCGTCCTGGAGGTGGGGTTGCTATCTTTATAAAAAAACTCTCTTCCTCACTCGCCCTCCACTGCCCTCTCTCCACCTCACCCCCAGGAATACCTTTGGCTACGGCTTCCCCTTCGCTCCCACCTTTTGTTCATATGTGTGTTGTACCGTCCACCAAACAGCGATGACTCCATCTACATCTCACTGTCTGATAATATGGACCAACTTCTATCTACCCATCCCAACTCTCTCTTCCTCATATGTGGTGATTTCAATTGTCACCATGCCAGTTGGCTGGGTGTGGGTACCTCTCTCACCAGCCATGGCTCTTCAACAAAGGACTTCTGCGACTCACTGGGACTGACACAATCTGTCAATTTCCTGACCCGGATCTCAGTCAACGGAGCATCTTCTCTTCTGGATTTGGTTATGACAAACTTCAATGAAAATGTCTGCTGCTCTTCTTCTGCTCCAATCGGCTCATCTGATCATGTGCTTGTCAAAGTGGACATCTCTCTGACCATTCTCAGAGAGCCTCCTCAGCGTCGACGAGTCTGGCATTTCACTCAGGCCAACTGGCACGGTCTTCAAGCAGCCATCAATCATCTGGACTGGTCTCCCATCTCTACCGCCTCTGACATCAACTCATCCTGGGAATTCTTTCAAAGTAAATTGCTCTCTCTCATGCACAGATTTATCCCATCTCGTCTTCAGTTGTCATACCCTTCCTCCCGTCCATGGTACACGGAATCTTGTGGTGAGGCTGTTGCCCTGAAACAACTTGCTTTCGTCTCCTGGAAAGCAAATCCAACGGAAGGAAATCTCATTTCCTTTCACAAAGCCCGAAACAAGTGTGTGTCCACCCTCAGGAGAGCCAGGAAACAATATCTCACCGTTCTCAAGACCGAACTCTCTTATCTGTCTCCCTCTTCCAAATCCTGGTGGCGTCTGGTCAAATCTGTTTCTGGTGTTTGTTCCCCCTCCATCCCCTCCCTCCCTCAAACAGCTTAACGGCTGACTCCGCACGTGAAAAAGCTGAATGCCTCAACTCTGTGTTTGCCCCTAAATCTTGTGTCCCAAACCCATCCCTCTCTGTACCCACCGTACCCAGTCGTACCCAGCTGCTCCTGGACTCTGTGTCCTTTCCTCCTGACAAGGTGGAAAAGTTTCTGTCAACCCTCGACTCTGATTCTGCAACTGGACCTGACGGCATCAGCCCACGGGTCCTAAAATCATGTTCTTCTGCTCTATCTCACCCTCTTTCTGTTCTCTTCACCCACTCTTTTGCTCAAGGTCATCTGCCATCTGCTTGGAAATCAGCCAACATCACCGCTTTGCACAAAAAAGGTGCAAAAACAGATCCCAGCAACTACAGACCAATCAGCCTTCTCCCAATTATCAGCAAAGTCATGGAATCCATCATTGCTTCAGATATGAAATCTTTCCTCTTATCCAATGGCTTGATCTCTGATCATCAATTTGGTTTCAGACCTGGTCACTCTACTCTGGACATGTTGCTTCTGCTTTCTCAACAATGGATGGAGGTCCTCAATGCCAAACAGGAAATTAGAGCTGTCTCCCTTGACATTTCACGTGCCTTCGATACGGTCTGGCACCCTGCTCTGCTCACCAAACTCTCCTCCTTTGGTATCCATGGAAATCTCCACGCATGGCTGGCGGACTTCCTCTCTGGTCGTAGACAACGTGTGGCCCTGAATGGGTTTCACTCATCTCCTCTGCCTGTTCAGGCTGGAGTTCCCCAAGGTAGTGTTCTGGGCCCTGTGCTTTTTCTGGTCTTCATCAATGATCTCTCTGACTCTCTTGAAAATCCTCTCTATCTCTTTGCTGACGACTCTACTCTCTGTCGCTCCATTCCTCATCCCTCAGATCGGTAGTCTGCAGCCGCATCACTCTCTGCAGACCTGGACAAAATCACAGACTGGGCAAACAAATGGAACATGTCTTTCAATCGTGATAAATCTCACACTCTTACGATGTCTCTCCGAAAAGACCGACTGGAAAACCCTCCCATCCACTTTCTGAATAATCCTCTCCAAGAAGTTCTGTCACTCAAGCTTTTGGGTCTCACTATTTGCCATGATCTTTCCTGGGAAAACCACATTTCAAATCTGGCCTCCAAAGCCAGTCGCCGAATGGGCATCCTCCGTCGTGCGAAGTCCTTCCTTGGCACACCTGAGCTCCTCACCACATACAAGGCTTTCATCCGCAGCTCTATGGAATACTGCTCTCCCCTCTGGTCTGGTGCTCCTGCCTCACACCTAGCCCGTCTTCACGCTGTTGAAACCAAAGCGTTCAGAATCATTGGAATCTCCCGTGATGAAGCTAACTCCAAGGGCCTTTCTTTCACTCACCGCAGGCAGGTTGGTGGTCTTTCCGTCTTCTACCGACTCCTCTCTGGCCTTGCCCCCCCCCCCCCCCCCAGCCCTCTCTTGGCTCTGTCCCCCAAATATTCCTACAGGTCACACAAGATCTGCCTGCAACCCTCTTATGGTTAAACTGCCAAAATCAAGACTTTCTGCTCACCTTCACTCCTTCATTCCTCTTTTCTCCCACCTCTGGAACAAACTCCCTCACTCTCTTCAATCCCACTGCACCCTCCAGGTCTTTAAAACAGCTGTTCACCACCATCTCTTATCCTCCCCCATCCAAAACCTTGATCTTTTCTACCCCCGCTAATTTCGGTCCCCTTGTGTTTTATACCTCTACCCCCCGCCCTCCCCCTCCCACGCCTCCTGCCCCCAAGCCCTCTCCCTCCCACACTTCTCCCTGCTCTCAAATGTTGTGGTTGTGTGCTTCCCCTTCTCTCCCCATCTTGTCTGCCGCTCCCTCTTTTTGTGTGTTTTGTTTGCCTGGTTGATTTGTTTGTGAAATAAATGTTAGCTCTTTCACGAGCTTCGATTCAGTATACAAAAAAAAAAATCACTTCTTTGGCTCTAATACCTCTAATATCTAATATCTAAATTATATATACTAGGGCATGCCCGTACGTGGGGTGCCCGTTCCTTGCCAAAAAAAAAAAAAAAAACGCTACCCGTACGCTCTACCCCGCCCATACGCCCGTAAACAAAAAAAACAACGCTCTTCGCTTCCGCCCTTCGCTCTGACTGAATTGGGAGAAATAATGCGCATAAGAAATCGAGAAATTATTATTTTCTCCGGAAGAAATCGAATTACGAACCGTAATGGCGCACGCGGTCGGCTCGGCTCGCTCTCACATCGGCCACGCCTACGCAATAAAGCGTTCTGTGATTGGCTGCCGGAAGTGCAGTCTTCACTGTCCGGAAGGTCGCAAATCGCAGTTACGATGAATCGCAAATTAGTTTTAATTAGTTTTAAAAACATAGTTGAACGCCAACATAGTTTTCCAACGTGAAATAAATGAATACGCTCTCAAATGTGCCGTCCGAGGCAGAGTCTGTTCGCCACGTTCGGCACACGTGATAGCTCGCTGCTCTCTGATTGGTTGAATCGTTTTTTGGACATAGCTCGGTAACTACTTCTCCGATTAATATGAAACCTTGAAAAGGCACATCCTCGGGTCCCCAGCAATATACCTGGCAAGTTTCAAGTATATCGGACCCGTGGTTGTCGAGAAACAGCGGTCACAGACAAACATACATACATACATACATACATACATACAAACATACAAACATACAAACATACACACAGAGATTACTGGAATTATAGATATATATATATATATATATATATATATATATATATATATATATATATATATATATAAATATCTAAACAGGCCGCGCTTTGCGGCCCCGCCTTGGTCGCCGCAAACGGCTCCTCCATCCGCACCTTCGGTTTGCGCAGCGTCGCATTCTGCTTCGGGGGCCAGCGCTTCAGGTGGGACTTCATCACGGCGAATGTGCCCATGGCCTTGCTGGGTGCAGATTTTCTTTGCGCGCATGGGCTTTTGGTCGACATCAAACGGCGTCGGCTCATCAATGCGGAGACCTTCAGCTCGCTCGCTTGCTCATTGAGCGGCTCCGCTCCGACCAAGCTAGCCTGCGCGCTCCCCGTCCGCGGACAATTTCACCCGCCTACTCGCCGAGTTTCCCGCCCTCACGCAGCCGACGTTTTCGGCCATCGCCGTCAAGCACGGCGTCGAACACCACATCCCGACCACAGGTCCACCGGTCTATGCCAGGGCTCGCCGCCTCGACCCGGCCAAACTCGCCGTGGCGAAGGCGGAATTCGACGCGCTGGAGCGATTGGGCATTGTGCGGCACTCGAATAGTGCGTGGGCCCTCGCCCCTGCACATCGTGCCCAAACCGGGTGGCGGATGGCGACCATGCGACGATTACCGCCGCCTCAACGATGCCACCACCCCCGACCGGTACCCGATAACACATATACAGGACTTTTCCGCCCGTTTGGCGGGGCGGGTGATCTTTTCCAAGGTCGACCTCATTCGGGGCTACCACCAGGTACCCGTCCGGCCGGCCGACGTGCCGAAGACGGCGGTAATTACACCTTTTGGCCTCTTCGAGTTCCTTCGCATGCCATTCGGCCTTAAGAACGCTGCCCAGGCCTTCCAGTGGCTGATGCACAGTGTGCTGCGCGACCCTCACCTTCCTTTTCGTCTACTTGGACGACATTCTCGTCGCCAGCACTTCCCGGGGGGAGCACCTCATCCACCTGCGAACGCTTTTTGAGTGTCTCGGCCAGCACGGCCTCATCATCAACCCGGCGAAGTGCCAGTTTGGCGTAACGGCCGTCGACTTCCTGGGGCACCGCATCATGAAGCGCAGGGCCATTCTGCTGCCTACCAAGGTGGAGGCAGTCACAGGTTTCCCGCACCCCTGCTCCATCAAGGCCCTACAGGAATTTTTGGGGATGGTAAATTTCTACCACCAGTTCATGCGTCGCGCCGCCCAACTCATGCGCCCCCTGTACGAAGCCCTCCGGGGCAAGCCGGCCAAGCACGACGTCGCCTGGACCAAAGAAATGGACAAGGCGTTCATGGGCGCTAAGCTGGCCCTTGCCAACGCAACCATGCTGACGCACCCGGCGCTCGACGCACCCATCGCCCTCACCACAGACGCTTCCGACTACGTGGTGGGTGCCGTGCATGAACAGTGGGTGAACGGGGCTTGGCAACCGCTGGCCTTCTTCAGCCGGCAGCTTCGCCCTAACGAGCGCATGTATAGCGCTTTCGACCGCGATCTCCTCGGCCTTTACCTGGCCGTTCGCCACTTCCGCCATCTTTTAGAGGGCCGCCCGTTCACGGCGTTTGTGGACCACAAACCCCTGGTCTTCGCCATGGCCAAGGTTACGGAGCCGTGGTCGGCCCGCCAGCAGCGCGACCTCTCCGCCGGGCCCGAATTTACGACGGACATCCGGCACGTCGTGGGCAAGGACAACGCTGTGGCCGATTGCCTCTCCCGGTCCGGGGCGAACACCATCCACCTGGGTGTGGACTTCGCCGGCATGGCGGCCGACCAGACCGCCGACCCCATGGTGCAAGCCCTCCGGACAGCGGACACAGGCCTGCGGTTGGCCGACGTCCCCTTGGAGGGCACATGCACAGTTCTCCTGTGCGACGTTTCCCTGGGCCAACCTCGCCCCATCGTGCCCACCGGATGGCAGCGGCACATTTTTGACGCCCTCCACGGCCTTTCCCACCCGGGTTGGAAAGCGTCGCAGAAGCTCGTGGCAGCATGGTTCATCTGGCACGGGCTCCGCAAGGACGTCCGCGACTGGGCCAATGCCTGTGTCGCCTGCCAGCGCGCGGAGGTCCACCGGCACACCCAGGCCCCGTTGTCACCATTCGACGTACCCGCGTGGCGCTTCGACCACGTCAATGTGGACCTGGTGGGACCCCTTCCCTCCTCGTGGGGCTTCACCCACCTCCTCACGATGGTGGACAGGACCACCAGGTGGCCGGAGGCCATCCCGCTGGCATCAACAACATCCGCCGACGTGGCGCAGGCCTTCATTGGCACTTGGATTGCCCGTTTCGGCACCCCCTCGGACATCTCCTCCGACAGAGGCCCGCAATTCACCTCCGAGCTTTGGGGCACAGTCGCCCAGGCCTTGGGGGCCAAGCTACACCGCACCACGGCCTACCACCCCCAAGCCAACGGCTTGTGCGAGCGGTTCCACCGCTCGATGAAAGCCGCTCTCAGGGCCAGCCTCCAGGACGACGGTTGGGCCGACAGGCTCCCGTGGGTCCTATTGGGCCTCCGAACGGCCCCTAAAGAGGACCTCCAGGCTTCCACCGCCAAGCTGGTCTACAGCCAGCCACTGCGCGTGCCAGGTGAGTTCATCCCTGATGCCACCGGCCCCTGGTCCGCGGCTCGCCAACGCTCGGTCCTCCAGGAGGCCGCCAGGAGGTTTGCCCCCATGCCCACATCCCACTACGGCTGCCCCCAACCCCACGTCCCCCCAGCACTTCGCACTGCGGAGTACGTTTTTATCCGGAGCGACGCACACTGGGGACCGCTCCGGCCGCCGTACGATGGACCTTTCCGGGTCCTGAAGAGGGACGACCAGTCGTTCATCATTGACATCGGTGGCAAACCGGACCGCATCTCCGTGGACCGCCTCAAGCCGGCCCATTTGTACCTCGACCAACCTCCACGGTTGTCCCTTCCTCCACGACGGGGCCGTCCCCCATCAACCAAGCCCCCCGCCCGACCATCCACCGCCACGCCACCTACCACACCCACACGAATCGCCAGGGGTCGTCTCAGCCAGGTCATCAAGACCCCCCTCAAACTGACTCTCCCGGTGCAAGTTAATTCTGGGGGGGGCTCATGTAGCGGTTACCAGAAGCATGACACAATCACCTTGCACCGGCCGATGACGTAACCAGCGGGCGGTTACGTGCCCGGACTCGCCCGGACATGTCCGGAATTCCCTTGCCCGGGCGGACTCTCGATTTGCATACCACGCCCCGTTGAGAGGCGTGGCTGACTTATTTGCATACCACGCCCCGCCTGAGAGGCGTGGCTTTTGTGTGGTGAACTTGTGTTATAAATTGCCGCCCGTGTTAATGGGCTATTCAGTGCTTTTGAGTTCTTTCGAGTGAGCTGGAAATAAATAGCTCAGTGAAACTTCATTCCTGGCGTCGTCCATTTTGTCCGGTTTTTATCGTGCGAGCATAGCTCCCACATATGTATAAATATTACATATTTATACATATGTGGGAGTCGTCCATAACCGCGACCTAACAGTTTCCCCGATTCACCCAATTCACTCGAACGTTGGCCGTATCGCGCCACAGATATTCAATGAGGGAAAACTCTAAAGCGACCGAATGTAAAGAGGAAGAAGAAGACGTACAGAAGAGTAACGGGATTTATTATTTACACACACAAGCAAAAAGGAGCAGTCACGGTTATTTACAGGGGACATGAAAAAGCAGGTGACACAGTGAAAATTACTAGCTTATACAAACTTAATTAACTACCCAGGACAGAACAAACAGAAACGGACTCACACGGGGAATTGCAGAGTGGATTGGCTGGAAGGAGAGGGAGGTCCAACGGGTCCGGCAGCACGATCGGCGCATTGGGCAGCCGCCGTTCCTTCGCGGCCCTGCTCAAAACCGCCGTCCAGGCCCCAAGCGGCTGTTGAGTGTTGTTGCTGCTGTTGAGTGTTGTTGCTGCTGTGGACGCTGCTGCTGGCGAGCAAGGCGATGAATAGCAGGCTTTGTGCTTCCCTGGATGATCTCCTTTGAACAAGAATCGCTGCTGGATGATCTCTTCTCTTGGACAAGAATCGCTGCTGGATGATCTCCCTCCTCTCTCTCTCGTAGGACCTTGCGCGCGCGCTTTTATAATGCCGCCGGCGATTAAGCCGCCGGCCTTCAGGACACGCCCATCGGTGTGCTCACCTCGGCCCTGGTTGGTCGCGCGACCCTCTGGCTCCGCCCTTGATGACGACGGGCGGGCACGCCTTTCTTCCCCAACCCGAGCACATGTTTAATGGCGGCAATTGTAGTTGGCAATGCGAATGGCAATTGACGAAAGGGGAAATGGAGGTTTTGGGAATGGGAATGAAGGATGAAGGGAATCTATCGTTTTCACTTGGTGCAATGGAGTGTCATTTTAATGGAAGACAAGGCCTTACCCTAAAACACATAATAAGGATATAAACTACTGAACAAGGGTATTATAGTGTCCTTCAATGGATGCTTTATGGAATTAACTACCGGGACGCTCTTTGACCTTTACACAACACTGGAGGCAGGAGGGGCCAGAATCAAACAATGTTACACAGCAATTTACCACGATACAACACAATAAAAAAAAATACAATCCTCATATCCGCAACAATATATATATATATATATATATATATATATATATATATATATATATATATATATAATATGTATATATACAGTATATAACATATACTGTACATATACATATTGTTACAGCCCAGGGTCCTGGTCTAGTACGAGGGGGTTAGCCTCCGTTCCCTCCCAAACTTACCAGACGTGAGGCTGCCACTCACAAATAACTTTGTACTTTGGCAGGTTGCGAATCAGCAACTACAAACGCCAATTGGTCTATCGAGAGATAGCAGGCTCCATCGTCTAACTCCGCTTATCTGTACCAAGTGGCGGTTTCAATCCGGAAACGTACCTTCCATCCGGTGGTGTACCACTTTATTTTATTCCTGGATGGAAATTTAGATGGCCAAGCTACCGTTGGTGCCCGAAGGACTCATGATAATTTTGCAATGGCTGATCATTTCTCTGGCTGC
The DNA here is from genome assembly GCF_964187855.1 of Myxine glutinosa. Classification (NCBI taxonomy): domain Eukaryota; kingdom Metazoa; phylum Chordata; class Myxini; order Myxiniformes; family Myxinidae; genus Myxine; species Myxine glutinosa. Next base: position 114,396,190 of record NC_136261.1, on the reverse strand, counting down.
AAGAAATGGCGGACCAATGGAAGAAAAGACATTCATGGACAGAGGGAAAGGAAACGTTTAACGGTTTGATTTATTTACAAGTATTTACAGTGCAACTTATCAATAGGAAAGAGAAAAGGACAAGAGGCAGAAACTTAGCTTAATCTACGCCTTATGACGATTACTTTGAAGAAACACAACAAGGGCGCCCGGCACACATTCATGGGGGAGGGGACAGGGAACGAACTTTGGGATCCTGTTCGCAAAATGGCCATGATGTTGCCAGATGCTCCTCGCAACGCCTTTTGTCTCGACCTCACCAACGAGCACCTGGCCGGCATATGGGCAGGTAAAGGACATGAGCAGGTAAAGGTGATTCGCAGCATGAACATGAGGAAAGTAAAGGCAATCGTCAGCACCAACTTGGGCGGGGAGTCCCAGCACGAACACGGGCAGGCAAGCAGGCATGTGTAGAAAGAGTCCAAGTCGTGCACACGTGCAGCGAGAAGGAGAGTCAGATGAACCCATGCACCGAGAGCGATCAACACGCGTGCAAAACTAACAAAGCCGAAGGCCTTTCTGTCATGTGCATGTGCAGTGGGAGGGAGCAGGGAGAGTCCGGCCAAGAGAGAGAGTAATGCAGGCACGTGCGAGGTGAACAAAGTCCAAAGCCAAGAGAGAGTAATGCAGGCACGTGCCAGGTGAACAAAGTCCAAAGTCAAGAGAGTGAATCACGTGCAGGGGCCTGTGAGAGGGTCCGGCCTAAAGCCCACGTGTACAGCCAACACAGTCCAAGGCCAAGAGAGAAAATAATCATACAGACACGTGCTGAGTGAACAAAGTCCAAGGCCAGAGAGAGGAATGCACATGTGCAAGGCCTTTTTGTCAAGCCCTGTTTGATGGTGTCCGGGCTCCCGATTGGTGGAGCCCATCACTCTGCCCCCTTAAAGTCCCCCGAAGTTCCTCAGGCCCTGATTGGTGGGTTTGAAAAGTTCCCTGTCCACAAAATTTTGTTGCTGGCATCCACTCTTGAGGTCTTTGGCCTGTCTTCTGTACTTCAAGACCCTGAATCAACAACTGTGGATGCAATCCTGGTGCATCTGCCTGGCCAATCATTCCTTATGAGTGGAGGGCCTGTCTTTCCCTCCCCAACCCATAAAGACATACTAACCCAAAATAAGGGGAAGGGGCTAAGATAATGGTCTGCTCTGAAATAACTATTCTAAGGGACCTGTATGGTGGTTGTTATTACTTCATAGCGGTTTGCCAAAACACTACATATATATATATATATATATATATATATATATATATATATATATATATATATGTATATATATATATATATATATATATATATATATATATATATACATACATACATACATATATATATATATATATATATATATATATATATATATATATATATATATATATATATATATAACACAGTTTGTGTGTGTGTGTGTGTGTGTGTGTGTGTGTGTGTGTAATGTTAATGATAGACTCCTAAACGGAGAGGCTCACGTGCTTGATATTTGGCAGAGACATGGCCATTGAGCCTGGGAAGAACATGGCCTACCTCAAAATATTTGACGAGATCCATATTTTTTATTCATATTTACCTCAGCGCATTTCAGCGAGGAATATTATACACGGAATCTGAGCCGGTGGCAGAGCAGCGCGCTGCTTCGCTCAGAGCGATCACGTGATGTTCCAACCTTTCCGCCATAATCTCACAGTTACGCCTTCGCATGTAATTCAGAGCGAAAAGCGATTGCGTTTTTTCACATTTCAGCGAGGAACATTGCCATTCACACCACATAGGTTTTTTTTCTTTAATCTTTAGATCCATATTTTTTGCCATAATGTAGCGCATTATGGCTCGCTCGAGCTCGAGTTAGCCAATCGCCTGGGAGCATGAGGCCACGTTGGCCACGCCCACGACACGACGCAGAGTTGCAATCTTGACGAAGACTGACTGTGATAAAGGCAATGGCACCGAAGAAAAGAAATTTGTCGCGTTCAACCTCCCGAGCAAGGAAAATCGCTGATCGGAGACTCCATGAAACCGATGAAGAAACTTTTCACCATCGACAAGCCAATCAAGAACGTGTCTCTAGATTCAGACAGCAAGAGACAGAAGATGAGAGAACGGCAGGTCTAAGCGCCAATCAACAACGTCTGGCGAGGGCCAGACAGCGAGAGACAGAAGATGAGACAAACTGTATTTCAAACTGTATTTCAAACAAACTGTATTTCCCATATACACGGCCATGTATTCCTATTAACGTTATGTAAAGTACATAAATTGTGTGGATTACGTCATTTGTGGATGTGATCAATTGCCAGTAACCATCTATATCCCTCCCTTCCCCTTCCCTCCTCCCCCTCCCTCCCACTCCCCCTCCCTACCCCTCCCTTTCCCCCCTACCCCTTCCCCTTCCCCCTCCCCCCTCCCCCTTCCCCACCCCTCCTCCTCCCTTTCCCCCCTCCACTTCCCCCTCCCACCTCCCCCTCCACTCCCTCCCCCTCCCCTTTCGTGGTGGTGAGGTGTTTTTATCATGTGTTTTATGGCTGTGAGGTGTTTTCAATTTCGTGGTGGTGAGGTGTTTTTATTTCGTGTTTTATGGCTGTGAGGTGTTTTAAATTACTTGGTGGTGAGGTGATTTGAATTACTTGGTGGTGAGGTGTTTTGAATTACTTGGTGGTGAGGTGTAATCGTCCCAAACTTCCAGTCTGCACCTACTACTCCCCTATGTATGTGCTGAGGGGTTCTTTCTTGAAAAAACAACATTCAACCTAAATCTTCAACCTAAATTGCCTATAAAAATGTAATATCACAAACACAAATAAATTTGTGCAAAATAATTGTTTGTATTATGATTGGTGTAAATCATGACAACACAGCAACTCAGGTACAGTCATTATCCTCAGCTAAAATAAGCCCGTTCCTCAGCAACGACGCTTGGTGAGGCGAGCGCAGCGAGCCGAGCTAGTGTGTATATATATATATATATATATATATATATATATATATATACTGTATATATGTGAAGAATCAGCTCTTCGTTTGCAAAAGAAGTCCACAATAGCCTGGAATGGCGCAGCTTTATTAAAGAACCAACTTATACAGATCCGGAGGAGGCCAAGACATCTATAGCAAAAGCCAGTCTCATGCCACGTCAAGCCTTCCTGGCAACGCATTGATTCTCATTCACTTATATACCAAATACGATTTATCAGAAAAATCTCCGAGAGAACGAAGCGACTGGCGAGAGTCCCTCCCACCGTTATCATTCGGGGGAGTCAGCCTTTCCTTTATCATTTGGACCAATTGTTTTCTGGGCTCCGAGAAAACAGAACTGTAACTCACAAAGAGAAGAGTGTATGCTTAGCCAAACAAACCCATATATTTTATGGGTTTGTGTACATGAGTAATCCAAAGCATGTTTATACAGAGTCATGCGTTGCTGAGATTAAAACAAAATATATATAGTTAACGATAGGTTCATGTCATTCTACTTGCATTACGCAAAAACAAGCGCATGTGGGCGTGGTTTTATGACCAGCCTCGAAAAAAGCACACGTATACCATTGTCCAGCATGACCTCATTTTAAATGAAAGCGAAGCAAAAACCTCATTGTAACTCAGGCGTCACTGTCATTAAACAAAACAGTTAATGTTTTTGGCAATTTATCAAAGGATTTATGTCTACGATTCAAGCAGCCTACCTAAGGTTCGAATACATTTTATTAACTCATGAAATAACATTATAGAACAGCATTTTATAACATAGCTTACGTGGTAATACGTCAGTCAACCGGCATTTATAATTGAGCATTAAGCAGTAACAAATCTGAGACCTGACATTCCTTCCTCTTGTCTCGTCGAGACAAAGTATCTCAAGAGACAACGTGCCACATCGGGCTTTATTGAAAGACCATCGTGTAATGCGGGTATCTCCCAAGGGCATACCGTGCGCCCATAGCGCCTCGCCCGTGCATTTGGCGAACGTGTCGTGTGGTGCGTGCTCGGAGCCTGAGGGCTCAAAACATGAAAGTTCATTAACGTTTCGGATCCACAACGAAGACGTCTGGTCCAGATGAGGTTCTGCTCCGCCAGAGGGTGCATCACTTCCCCTGCGGAACTGGCTCCCCCCACCCTTTGCAGACGCAGTCCTTGCAGATCTTCGAAGTTAATCAACGGTCATGCCCATGAGGTCCCTCACGTGTTGCTGTTCTGGGGAATACAAAATGTCGTCAGTATCTTGTGTCTCAATTTCCTGGTCAGGGTACAGAGCGTAAAAATCCGAATCCGAATCACTTGAAGCAAAGAGATCCGCAACATGTGGATCAAAGAGATCCGAAACATTTGGATCAAAGAGATCCGAAACATTTGAAGAAAAGAGAGGGACTTCCTTTATGTCAAAGTCTCCCATGGGCGCCTGGTCGGCTTGCGGGTCTAGGACATCCGCGTCGGGTCCCTCAACCGCCAGACCCAGTGTCGCAATCAGATCCATAGTTGGGTCGGAAGGGGGCGTGCAGCTGTCAGCTTGTAATACATAAGCAGCGTTAGCCAGTACACGCAAGGGGTTTATAGCACAAGTATCACAGTCATCACATACACCGTTACAGGCAGCAGCCAGTTCCCACATGGGATCCACACAAGTATCACAGTCGTCACAAAATTCAATACAATTTTCTGGAGCGCTGGTCGCAACTGCCTTGTTGAAGGACCCGTTCAGGTCGACGGCCTCTGTGGTCAGAGCCATAGTTGTTGTCGGCGGCTTCTTCACTTTCCATCCTGTAAAATACTTTCTCATATAGAGGAGGACTAGAGATTTCATTAGTGCCCCCCAAATTACTACCCCGATTATCACAGCCAGTGCGGTCAATAACCACTTCACTATGGTGCCCGTCCATCCCTGGAACCAGTCAGTGAGCCAGCTAAATGTATAAGAATTTTCGCGCGCGATCCGATCGATCCAATAGTATGTCATGAGCCGTAGCGGTGTCGTTTGCCACCTTTTCTAGGGCCAAAGCCAATTTATCTATCCGGAAACTATCCATGACTGTGCCCGCTCCTGGGAAGAAGAAACCAAACACCTTTTCCCCTAGGCTCCCGTGTAGTTTAGTGGTTCCATCTTCGTTCATGACTGACCTCTTATAACGCCTGTCCAAGGACTTTGGGTCTAGCTCATCCAGTATCTCAACGTCAGGAAGGACTGAACCCAGATAACATGTGCCCCCCCAATTATTTGGTAAATAGGGGTAAGCCTTGTCGCCGCATATAAACATTGTCCCATGGGGTGGGACCAGGTGGGTGGATAAGCACTGGAGTCCCTTTACCACCCCATTAATCCTACTAACCCCCCTAGAGAATGTTATAGCCGTTATGTTGTGGTTGCGTTTATCTTGCAGTACTATTCGTAATGTAATCCCCGAGCTCCCTTGTCCCAGCTTCCCGGGGAGAGTGTAGGCGCATTCTGATTCTCCCATACGCAAGTGGCCGGAACCCTGGAGGCAGACCCTCCCTTTCTGTGGTTTGACCCAGACGGGGCAGGCCTCTCGGCCACATGGGCAATCATTGACGGGCGATAATTAAATTGTCGATTGCAACTCTTGCCGTTGTCAACCCCTTCTCTTTCCAGCGTGGTGACTAAACATGGGGAATCGATAGGTTGTGAGCAGAGGTCATTGAGGGACAGAGGTAGCACTATCATGTGTATTCCTGTGGTGCCTGCTTGGGGAAAGCGCATGCACGACCAGCAGTGTGTCCTATTTTGAATTGTTGCCACCTCCCTGGCCACTTTCCGATATGTGTTTTCACCCTTCTTTGGGGCCTTATTCTGGGGTTGTGGCGTGAGTATGTATTCGATGCATGGTATGTAGTTCCTTTCGCCACCGGCCGCGCCAGGGGTCCAGACGCTGCACCGGACCTGCATGGTCATGTCTTTCCCTAGGCGTGTGCGTGTTTGTAGCTTAAAATCAGGGGTTCCCCATTTGTATCCTGGTTGGGCCAAGGTCTTAATGCTAGCTTGCCCGTCTTCCCGGAACTCTCGTTGCTTTTGTAGTACCATGCCAACGCGTCCAGGCCCTGCCGACGGTGCTAGCCAATTTATGTTCACCCAATTTGTGTGCAGGGCTCTCTGTTCGAAACATGGTAGTGATACTCTTTGTCCCCATGTTACGGTGAGGTGTCGGGTTTCGTTTTCGCATCTATTGGAATCGGAATTTCCCCTAGCTGCTGTCGCTATCAATAGTATTGTACCTATGATTAGGCCCATCCTTACTGTGTTCTGGGGGTGTGGTGTCTGGTGCTTGTATGGCCAACTTACAGTGCGTGGCGTGGATCCACGAAGTCTTGCCCTCGCAAAAGACTGCCGTTGGTGTAGTCAGCAACACCTGGACTGGTCCCTTCCACCTTGGTTCCAAGGCGTTCTTGCAGGTGAAGTGCTCCACGAACACCTGGTCTTTTTCCTCTGGTGGAACACCTGGTCCACAAGTCTCCTGGGAGCGCCTGGTCTACAGGTCTCCAATTTCCTAATCCACTTTTTTCAAGTGGATCCAATTTTATCCAATATTCAATTTTTTTTAAATTCAATCCCATTTAATCCAGTCCAATTCAAATTAAATTCAATCCTTCTCTCAGCATCCCATTACCTGTTTCCAACATCAATAAAAATAAAATTATAAAATTAATAAAAAATCAATCATCTCAACTCTCAAATCGAATCAAAAAATAAAAATAAACGAAAATTACTTCAGCGAGAGTTTCAACTAGAATTACCACAAACCAACCACCATTAACCTCCATTAACACAAACAAACCACCATTAACCTCCATTAACACAAACAAACCACCATTAACCTCCATTAACCTCCCCCTATTATTTATTTATTTTCACGAATAAACAAATAATAGAAATAACCTGGTCTACTTCCAATTTCAATTCTGGTCAGTTCTGGTGTCTGGTCACACACAATGTTTTCCTCACCCACTGTGATTCGCTCAAAATAGATTCTCACTGTTATGTCTGAAATTCGTCTCATGAAAACCCATTCAAGAGTCCGGTGTGACAGACAGCCAAACACATAGACACGCCGAAGACCCCAGGGTACCCATCAAACTAGCTTGTCCCCAGATCCACAACACAGCGAAACATGTGAGTTTACTAAAATAATCACTTACTCATAACTAGCTGGATAACTAGCATAACTAGCTCAACACCTGGAACTCATAACTAATACTCATACCACTAATTACTCATACCAATACTTACTTAAAATAATGTAATATCCCAATCTTCACCCCTTATGCAAATCGAAGCACCCCGGACAACCCACAACCAATATCAACCACTGTAGCCGCCTTCCCCTCCAGGTAGCCACACACAGCCACATACATCTCCCTCCACGTCACACAAGACAACAGCCAACGAGTGTGTCCACCACACAGAAACCTTTGGCAATGCAACAACCGAACACCCAGACAACCAACAACAAAACCCAATCCATCTCCATGGCTCATCAAGCAGTTCCAACTTAATCCAGCTTCACATACCGATTTCCCCAAAAACTCGTGAAACTTCACCCCCATTTTGGAAAAACCCTGGACTAAACCCTGACACCCTAAATAGCTTCAGACCCATCTCCAACCTACCCTTTCTGTCAAAAGTTTTGGAACGTGCTGTGGCCACTCAACTCAAACATCACCACTCTGCCAATAACCTGTATGAAACATCCCAATCCGGATTCTGCTCCAGCCACAGTACTGAAACTGCTCTCCTCAAAATCACCAGCGACCTTTTCTCTCCTCTGATGCCGGCAACCTCAACATTTTCATCCTCCTCACCTCAACGCCTCCTAACATCATCAATCACACCATCCTCCTCACCCTGTTTAGACCAGCTTGTGCCTATTAAACCCAAATTAGTTCACCCCCAAGCCTACAAGGACCACCTACAGCACTGCAAAGATGTCCTCTACTCCACCTACTACCCTCAAATTATCCACTCTGGCTCCGGAATCCCAAAAGCACTCTTCTCTACAATAAACAAACTAAATAAACAAACTTTACAACGTGAACAAACTCCTCAGCTCCCTGGATACCACCACCTTGCTCCACACACCTGTTGGTGCACACCTGTGCACTCACACCCGGTGCCACCTGCACCCTCCTTCCTTCCTGGACCATTCATCCAAAGCAAAATTGACAGCATCTACAACAGCTTAATCACCACAATTCACTCCCCCTTAAGGTGTCCCCCAAGGTTCAGTTCTTGGCCCCCTCCTCTTCGTCCTGTACCTATCCCCCCTTGGTCACTTAATCCGTCATGCACCATAGCCAATGCACCATGGTCTCCAATTCCACTGCTTCACCGATGACATCCAGCTTTTTCATCTCCACCAAATCGTGCTCCACCACCACCCACTCTATCCTGACAAACTGCCTAACTGAAATAAAATTCTAGCTTCAGATCAGCTTCCTCGAACTTAACTACGCTAAATCTGAATTAATCTTCATTCCCCCCAACATCGATGGTTTCCCAGTATCCACATCCGGAATCTTGGCATCATCATTGACCAAAACCCTCTCCTTTGAAAAATACACTAAACAGATCATAAAGACCTTAAACCTTAATCATAAAAACTGAAAAATGCTTCGCCATGGAATAGTCCACCACTCATGTAAATAATCATAAGAGTTCTGCGAAACATCTCCATCTTTAAAACTTAGCCAACCAAATTTAAACCACATGTTTTCCCCCCAAAAAACAAGTCACATTCTTTGTATATTGCCAACATTGTTCATCGTTTAAGTATCATCCAGACCTAAATTTTTATAAACCATCAACTTGTAGATGCATTTATTTATATCCCATTAACCCAAGAACTCTCAATTGCTTGGTTATATTTTAGTAATGTCATATATCCATATTTCCTTTCCAAATTGTTCCTGATATACACATTAATCCCATCTGTCTTCGTTTCCAGATGAACTCAAATCAGGAAATCAACACAAATCCTTATTACCTCCAATCAATTCAAAATTAAATCAACAATTCAAAACCAGATCGGATCAGCGATCAGAAATCACTTTTCCAATCAACACATTCCAAGCAACAATTCATTCAAAGACCAAGCTTAAAAACACAACTCTCATCTTACTGTGACAAATAAGCAACCAACCTACTTCACACTAAAACAAATAACTTTTCATCACCCCTTTCTTCTCCACCGCCTCTTACACTTAAACAGATCATAATTACTCACTCATACACTGTTGCCCATCACCCAGTTGCCCCAGACCCAAACACAGGTTTGAAATCCCAGTAGGTTGTTCTTCAATCCCAACCATCATGTGATCCCAACATCTCTCCATTTATTTCGTTCCTCATGGGGTTGGTGTTTTATGGCCTTTACCTCTTACCCAATCACACTGCACATTATTCCCCGTCCTTGATGGATAATTTTACATCCAGATGGGCACAGCATCCCATTTTTGGCGACCCAGCCCTAAAACAAGCCCCTGGACTCCTTGCAGGCTGGACCAAAACCCCCGGACGAAGTTGCATCCCCAAACCCGTCCATATAAACTCCATTGTTGTCCTGTTCATCTCTCTGTGTTACATTTACATTTTGTGACTCACAGCTCCTGCCTCCATTTAACGTGACTCAAATCCATCTCAAATCCCCACAGCTCGATCGAACACGTCACTGTACTCGACCCGGTTAAATTAAATTCCAAGCGTACTGTACCTGACTGACGCTTCCACAACAACAAAAAACTCGATATTCTCTGTCCACTAATTATGTACATGATTTTGGTTTTACCCACAATATAATGTCCCGATATTCTCCAGATTTAAGTCCTATATATCCTGTCGTTAAAGCAACACCCTGTAGACTGACTCCGCCTGTCGTTCTTCCAAGGTTAGTGAATTACCTCTGACCTTTCCCTTGCATATCTCGAACAAAGGTCAACTAAACTTTAAAAGGTCAAACTTCGAATTGGGGTAACCAGCGCTTTATTTTTCCGCAAATAATACAAGTCCGGCGACAATGGACAAATGACCATTAATGTGGCTCTACATAGCATAATGCTAACTTCTACGAATCCAACAACCGTCACAATCCGTCCAAGGACCTTCCGTACGAGGCGTGCTTCACAATGCCCATCGCACATCCTTCCTCGTTCGCACAACGCTTCATCAACGCACCTCCTCGCGTCCACACCTTGGCACAAGCCACACCACATACCGACAGTTGAAACCTCGACCGTCCTCCTTCCTCGGATCAGCGTTCTGTTGAAAACGTGACATTTCTGCTCAAATTATTGAATTTCCAAATACTCTCCCTGCAGCGCCCGTGAGGCAGCTTGTCCCACATTATCTGCCTCCAGACCCATATGCGTTTTAATAACTTAACCTTATCAGCATCGTTCGCCAGCATACCCTTTGTCCGGCGCATCGATCATCCCAAATGCTTCGATGCATCTTCCAGCCGCCACTCCGCACTGTACCTTACTGTATGAACAAGACTTCCTGTTGGAACTTGACTCCGGAAATTAATTACTCTGTCTTGAAATCGTTTATTTTAGCCATCTTAAATAAATCCATCCATCTATCCATCTTATAAATCCATCTTAAATAACGTATTCGTCCTGTGACATTGCCTGGCATATATGTCGCAGCCGGCCACTATTCCGACATGGCTCATGACTCATGTCTAATTCTGACAAGAAGATGAAGGATGAAGGACATGACATGAAGAAGAAGATTCTGACAAGATACTGACATGTGAACGTCCGACATCCAGCAAAGTCGAAATGACCCACAATGCATTTGGGCACACACTTCCTCTGAGAGTGGGCGAGTTATCGCCGGCACTCTGAGCAACCTCATCGCACCCGACCCCAAAATGCACTATATGACACCAATTTCAAAGGTGAGCTGCCTCAGCGATACATCCCACACATACAATCCACAATATCTGCCATTGAATGAACTCTTCAATTCAAGTAAAACACACATATTGATTCGAATTCTGCAACCATCTCCAAGAAACCGCTTCATATCAACAGTAGATCGACAAGGGCACTCCGGGTGCTTTCCTGACCCGATTTATATCAATTCGCTTCCCAAACAACTCCCAAACAGATGAAAATCCGGACTCAGTTCAGGACCTCGCCTGTTCTCTCGGATAGACGTTAAAATGGACATTCCCGGCCTGAATTTCCCCCAAGTCGAGCAGATCGCTTACAAAGTTTCACACCGAAACCCTCTGCTTTGCACATGACACACAGACAAACACATTGGCCAGACACACACGTCAATTAACATCCCAATATACATTCATTCCTCATTCATGTTACGTCTCTCATTCAAGGAAAAGGATTTTTTTTGGGACGGGTTTGGACGGGGGGTGGGTTGAGGTGAAAAGGGGAGGCAGGGCGGGGGGTGTTGGGGTGTTGCCTAGAGCCCCGGGACTGAGCTCAGGTCTTGGGGGGGTGGGGGGGTGTTGCCTAGAGCCCCGGGACTGAGCTCAGGTCTTGGGGGGGTGGGGGTTCTTGGTCTGGTATCTGGTCCAGCGGCATCACTCGCTGTTTTACTTGTTTAACTACCTCCTTAATTGTTTTGTCCTGAACTTTGCTTCCTGAACTTGCTTCCTTTGGCTCTGAAGCTTCAAATTCCTACAATGCAGCTCCTGCTTCAATTTTCAATATTTCAAAACCTAACCTGTCCTTCTCACCCTGTGGCCACCTGGCCCATTTCCTGTGAGCTTATTTATTTTCTCTTGTCCACCAGATCCTGGCCTGCTTTATCTGGACCTCTTGTCTAGAACTTAGTCTAGAGCTTTCTGGCTTGACCTCGTAGTTGTCACTACCTTCTTGTCAAACCTACCTGGTACCTACGCATTTCACCCTTCCTGGCCATGTCCCTTTGGCCGTCTATGTTCCTATGGCTTTCTATCTAAGTTTAGCCACAGCCCTTCGTTCCCTGGCATGCAATGGCATACCCCATCTTGTCTCTGGGCTGTTCCTTCCTGGAAAAATCTTGGCCACCTGGTTTCAACCTATATGGCTGTCCGACCTCATTTTCCCCTCCTGGTGCTAACTGTAACTTTAAGCTTACTGTTAAGTCCTTACTGGTTTATCCTTACTTGTTTATCCTGGCTTTAACAAAGCTACGCCATTCTGAGGCCTAAATGAGCCTCTACTTACAATTTCTGTTCGAGTGCAGACAGCGGGGAAGACAAGGAGACTGAACCCGCTCGAAGGAGGAAGGTACGAATTTGGAATAATAGCCCTCTGATATAAAACAACTCCCACCTTTAATCAAATCAACGTGCCGGCGCCGGCCTCAGGTCAGCCTTCCTCCTGTCCATCGGGCTCCGTTTCCCGTCCTCCGCGTCTGTTGACACCCCACTCCTGGTACCATCTGTGAAGAATCAGCTCTTCGTTTGCAAAAGAAGTCCACAATAGCCTGGAATGGCGCAGCTTTATTAAAGAACCAACTTATACAGATCCGGAGGAGGCCAAGACATCTATAGCAAAAGCCAGTCTCATGCCACGTCAAGCCTTCCTGGCAACGCATTGATTCTCATTCACTTATATACCAAATACGATTTATCAGAAAAATCTCCGAGAGAACGAAGCGACTGGCGAGAGTCCCTCCCACCGTTATCATTCGGGGGAGTCAGCCTTTCCTTTATCATTTGGACCAATTGTTTTCTGGGCTCCGAGAAAACAGAACTGTAACTCACAAAGAGAAGAGTGTATGCTTAGCCAAACAAACCCATATATTTTATGGGTTTGTGTACATGAGTAATCCAAAGCATGTTTATACAGAGTCATGCGTTGCTGAGATTAAAACAAAATATATATAGTTAACGATAGGTTCATGTCATTCTACTTGCATTACGCAAAAACAAGCGCATGTGGGCGTGGTTTTATGACCAGCCTCGAAAAAAGCACACGTATACCATTGTC
>NC_136261.1:114325711-114378211 GCF_964187855.1 Myxine glutinosa | reverse complement strand
CAGTTGAGGAAGGTGTTGGAGACGTTAATTAAGGGGCAGATACGGAACCATTTAAATAATTACAAATTAATTAAAGGTAGTCAGCACAGATTTGCAAAGGTGAGATAATGTTTAACAAATTTATTGGATTTCTATGAAGTCGGTTTTTACTGGGTGGATGAGGGAATTGCACTGATGTATTGCATCTCGACCTTCAGAAAGCGTTTGTAAGGTACCACAGGTTGTTAACCAAGGTGAGGGCTTGTGGAGTGGCTGGACGGGTAAATAACTGGATTGGAAGCTGGCTTTGTGATGGGAAGCTAAGAGTGGCTTATGAGGATAGATGGTTTATGAGTCTGATTTCCAAATTTGTAGATGAAACAAAGCTATGAGGTAAGGTACATAGTAGAGAGGGGGTGATCATATTCAAAAGTCTATAGATACTGTTATGAATTTTGGGGTAGTGATATATAGATCAGGTAGATCTGTGTAGGTATCATGCTCCGACTGTCGTGAAGAAGAAGAACCATTTCGATGTACATAAGTAGAGGACCTGTTTAGCCCAGACGTTGGATTAAGTTTGTATATTTGTGGTCATACGAGGATGGCCTTGTGCTAATTATCGTATGCATTATGTTAATTCCCCTGTGTGTGAGACCTTGTGATTTATCCTCCGTCCCATATGGCAACACACATAGACACTAGGCAGGCTCAAAAGCACCACACATACTAAATAAATTCCCCCCACAATAAAACTCACCGGAAGTGCAGGCAGGAAGCGCCCACGCATTGCTCCAACATGGCGATAAAACATTGTTCAGGCCGGCTGAGGCCATGCCCACCTCGTGATGGATTGGTCGAGGGGTTTAATGGGGAGATCACACCAATGGGTGGGAGTTGACCAATGAAAGGCCAGAGTAAGGAAGGACTTGTGATTGGCCAGGGGCAGAGCAAGGAGTGAGCCGCTGATTGGTAGAAGAAAGCGACGTACTGATTGGCCACTGACCGATAGCATGAGAGAGAAGTGACGTGGCCATTGGTGGAGAACTGAGCCTGTGGTGTTGGCCGGCAGTGATTGTTTGAGAGAGGCGGAGGACGTCACGAGAGATTGATAAAAAGTGGAGAGAGACCGACATTTTCCTCTTTTGTTCTGGACCTTCTCTCTTGCCCTGAACTTGCCCTCTTGCCTTCTCTCCCGCTTGCCCCTCACGCTTCCTCTGCCATCGACTCTCTCCTCTTGGTTCCAGACTCTGGTGGAAGACGGTGGAGCAAGCACGAAGAGTTGGGTTCTCCGTGCGAACGACGAGCGTGCGAGCGTGGTTTGCCACTGGAGCGTGATGAGGCAGGGGCGAGCGAGACGTCCGGAGAGGCCTGGCAGCATGTGAATGAGGCGGACTGAGGCCTACTTCCCGCCAACGCACCGGACGAGCCAACAAGCCAACGAGACCCCGAGTGGTTGAGTTAAGCCCACACCCACATACACAACGTTTCTTTTCATTTAAATTATCCCCTCGTGTGTGTTCTAAGTCAGGTGTGGGGACGTCACAATTTAGGACATTCATTTGAGCGTCGCGTTTTCATTGTTCTCGGGTTCCATTAAATAAACCTGTTATTTTTGTACATTGTAAATCCGGTTTTCGTTTGAGTTACTTTTTGCAGGATTGAAGACTGCTCAGCGGATCGTGTCAGATAAAAGCTTCCAGCTTCTTATTCTTCTTTCTTCTTCCCGTGTGTAGATATAAAATCCGCTATTTGAACTGAATGCCTTTGTAGTTAAAGCTGGCTTTGGCTATTCGTGATTTCCCGGTCAACACTGAGGGGAATCACACGACAATACTTTCATAGATTTGGCAAAAGATTGGCAGATGCAATTTAAAATTATCGAAATATCAGGTGCTGCAGATGGGTAAGAATAGTGAATATAGAGATTACATGATGTAAGAGGCAATTTGGAAGTGTGTCACACAGGTGAAGGATCTGTGGGTGGTAATAGATATGGGGGTAATCAGACAGCACAATGCCAGGCCACTATAGGTAAAGCTAAAATGGTTTTATGTTGTATTCGTAGGGTGATAATTATAAATTAAAAGAGGTTGTTTTAACTCTGTGCAATAATTTAGTGAGGGCCTCATCTGGAATATTGTGTACAGTTTTGGTCACTACATATCAGGAAGGACATAGCTGAGATAGAGAGGGCAGAGCATAGAGCTACTAGATTGATTCTGGAGCTAGTTATGCGAAGCTATATGGGGAGCGGCTAAAGGAGGCAAAACTTTATACATTAGAAAGGAGGTGATTGCGGGGACATTTGATGAAAATGTTTAAGATAATGAAGGGTGTTGACAAAATAAGTGCAGAAGTACTTTTTAGTGTAATATACCACGAAAGGACCAGGGGCCATATCCTGAAAGTAGGAATAGAAGAGTTAGGACAGTAATAAAACAAAAG
The DNA here is from genome assembly GCF_964187855.1 of Myxine glutinosa. NCBI lineage: Eukaryota > Metazoa > Chordata > Myxini > Myxiniformes > Myxinidae > Myxine > Myxine glutinosa. The sequence continues at coordinate 114,375,784 of NC_136261.1, read as the reverse complement.
TCTTTCACTGAGAGAATAGTCAATACATGGAATGGTCTCCCTGGAAATGTAGTGGCATTAGCGGGGATAAATAGGTTTAAATTGGAATTAGATAAGTACCTTGATGGGTTTGAGATAGAGGGATACAGGGATATTGGAATGACTTGTACATAGCTTGTGTGGATTGGTGAGAGTAGCTGATGTTGGTGCAGTGTAGGCCTGACAGGCCAAATGACCTCCTCGTGCACCAAAGTTCCTTTTTGTTACTTTCGCACGCGAAGCGAAAAGCGGGGTTAAGAATTGGGTCAGGTCCGTCAGTCCATCTGATCAGTTTATGATTGTCAGTTTGTGATTGATGAACAACTCATTTAAAATGAGTGCTATATTTTGAACATGAGTCGAAGCATGAATAGGAAGACAAATTTGCCATTTAACGTACTTCGGGTCTGAAATCGTCCTGATCGCACATTCAGAGAGAAGAGCAAGATAATATTTTTACTCTGTCTGCCAGGCAGTCAAACAAAATGGAAGATAATTCTAAAAGGGAAACTTACTATTATTAAGAACGTCATAAAGGACACAAACAACAGGCATGAGTAACTAATGTAACATGTTAAATAAGGTGGTGTAATAGACACTGGAAAAAACGGAGGTAAAACCTGGAATTAATTTACTTATATACCTTTAAACGTCTTTGAACACTTACTTAAATTGAGTTATGAAATTGAACACTGTAGAACACAAATCGCCTTCATAATACTTCGAAGAAACATGCAGAAACATGCAATATTGCATGCAGTGTTTGTTTGAGTGCTTGCACTACTTCACGACCGCTCCACAATCTGATTGGTAATGGAACATCCCTATTGAGGGCTTCAATGGAGGATTATCGTCTGACGGAGCAGGAATATATTATTAGTTCAGGGTGCCGGGTCTTTAACGTCCACCCACTGATGCTGGCAGACGGTGGCAGACGAGACCCCCACTTCAACGTCGAAGGACAAAGATGAACACATTGTTTACACAAGCTGAACACAAGGGTGCATATCAGGGTGAAGAAAAGGCTGCCATATAGCTATGTATGATGGTGATCGATGCTGCTTCCTATGGTAATCAATAAGGCCTCCATCTCCTAAACTGTGACTCAACATTGTCTTATTACAGTGCATAAGTGTGGTGCATAAAACTTCCACAGTAGTACGAAACTTCCGAATTTTTTTTCAACTTTCCTCAAAATCATGTTTTTATTAAAATTGAAGTATGTACCTGAACACTGCATGGGGTATCATGTTCTGTAAACTCTCCAGTTATTCCTTGTTGTTATTTTTCTAAGTTATTTTCTTGTAGTTAATATTTGTTATTTTCTGGTGAAACTGCCAAAATCAAGACTCTCCGCTCACCTTCACTCTTTCATTCCTCTTTTCTCCCACCTCTAGAACAAACTCCCTCACTCTCTTCAATCCCACTCCTCCCTCCAGGTCTTCAAAACAGCTGTTCACCACCATCTCTTATCTTCCCCCATCCAAAACCTTGATCTTTTCTACCCCCGTTAATTCACCCCAGATCCACTTTTCTGAAATACCGACTTCTTTCCTGGAAGTGCTAGCAGTGTCCATGTGTTTTGTTTTTTTACATCTCCCCACCCTTCCCATGCCTCCTCCCCCCAAGCCCTCTCCGTCCCACAGATCTCCCGATGTCCCTGCTCTCAAATGTTGTACTTGTGTGCTTCCCTCTCTCTCCCCATCTTGTCTCCCACTCCCTATATTTTGTCTTATGTGTCCGTTTGTTTTTTTGGCATTAATGTTAGCTCTTACACGAGCCTCGATCTTGTAAACAAAACAAATAAAAAAAAGTGATGCTTTCCCACAATTAGTCCATTTCATGAACCATCTTTTCTACTGGTGCTCATATCTCTTGAGTTATGCTTACAGGTGGGTGCTCTTCATCATTTTATAAATTTTATTTATTGGTAGACGTGAGAAATTGGCTAAATGAAAGTACTTTCCTGCTTAATCCCCACCCCCACCCAAAGCTTTTTTTAGTTACAATTTTACTTGGTAACGTGGGATATCACATTGGTGATTACAGTTTATTGTGATTTAATTAAAATTAATTGTTAATTATTGTCAGGTAATTAATTGTTAACACTTCGAATGAAATTGATTTTTATGAATAAATTTAATATTAATATAGGAAAAGGAGGTGGGAATTGTTTGATTTCCCTCACTCATGGCTGTAGTTCGGAAAATAAATTGTGACCTGAATTGTGACCTTTTGCAGCATCACTTTCCGATAACCGATCAGCTATGATAACTGATTAAGCCAGGGTAATTAACGGCTGGAATACTGTTTCTAAAATAGAGTCCACAAGGAAAATGTGAATGGACAGGACAGCTGGATTGACATCTCCGATGAAGGACAGCATTGCGACTCAACCCGGTGCATGTGCGTTATCCATCCTACCAGCTTGTAGTTGTTTTTGTTAACCATTGAGCCTTCCTATTCCTCAAATCCACTTTATCCTATAACCCACTTTCAATGTCCCATTACTGAATAAATAATATTAATTTTATTTAACTTGGATATCTCAACAAGCTCGAACTCGTGTATAAATAGGTAATCCCTCCCCCTTCCATGCCTCCTCCCCCCAAGCCCTCTCCCTCCCACAGATCTCCCGACGTCCCTGTTCTCTGCTGTTGTACTTGTGTGCTTCCCTCTCTCTCCCCATCTTGTCTCCTGCTCCCTTTATTGTATGTTTTGTGTGTCGGTTTTTTTTGTTCCGTTTATTGTGTGATTAATGTTATCTCTTACACGAGCCTCGACCTTGTGTACAACAACAAAAAAAAATAGCAATACGTTGTTTGTGTGCTCTGCTTTTACATGGTGTCCCGGGTCCAACTACCCTTTAATTTTATTTATTTCAATCCATCAAATGATTCCAAATTCCATGTTTCTTTCTTACAGACGTTGGAGATATGACGGTTTCCTTTGTAATGGAGTACCTTGGGTACTTAGTTTGTGGCAGTGATCCTGTGAGGTGGTAGGATAGTTCAGAGGTCGTGTACAGGGATCTGCAGTTGTCTAATCTGGGAATGATTTCCATTGGAGAATAACCTGTTCACAAACTGCTGTTCTGCTCTTTTATAGGTCGGGTGTAGCATTGAGTGTGGGGCCCTCATAGGAGATGTCAATTCAGCTGTCCTGTCTATTCACATTTTCCTTGTGGACTCTGTTTTAGAAACAGTAGGCCAGCCAGTAGCCTACTGCCTACTCTAGCTTAATTATGATTTGCTTTTCTAATCCACAGAGGTGTTCCTTCAGTAGCATAGCCTCAACTCAGTACAAGATGGAACCTGAAGATTAAATTTGTTATGAAATCAAGGGAAAGGTGCATTAACTAGATAAGGTAGCGTGCTGCTTGAACTTTGGCCGAAGTGAGCATCATTTGTGCCAAATGAACAGTAATGGGCATCTACATTTTTATACATGCAAATGAGGGAGGAGAGAGGTAAAGTGTGAAAGTTTATTTTGCATAAGACAAGAGAGAAAAATGGAAGTTTGATGAGATGTCTGGAAAAATGAGAAAGGATTTTTGAGGAGGTTGGAGTGCAGAGGAATGGGAAGGAGCACATGTGGAGCGTATAGTACTAGCAGAGAGAAGGGATAAATTTTCCTTCATTTTACCTACTTTATATGGTCCCTTAGGTCATCATGGTATAGATGAAAATGCATATGCATAACAATATTCATTTTCTGAAGCAATCTGTGTTTTGCTGCCTGAGATCATACGTCTTCATGCACCATGCTCACCAGGTTCTTCCGAAGCAGCTTTTACAAATCCCGAGGGTTACAATCCCAGACGGTCGCCACTCTGTCACATAATCATGTGTCTGAACATATTAATGTTTGGTTAATGATAATTTTTATACTGGTACATTGGCTACAAAATGTAGTTGTTATAATATGTGTTAAAATTTTCACATGCACAGGAAACCAGTATGTTTGTCTTCAGACAAGGTCTACTGGTTGTAATGTCCATATGTGTCTTAAGGTCTAAGAGGCAATGACCTCCAGGTGAGGCACGCAGAACCAGCCACCACTGTGTTAACCCAAGCCAGACGCCCTCTATCAGCGACCGTCTGGTGCGGCTGTGTGTTGGGCGGTGTGGGTGATTGTTTAAACTTGACCCTCAATCCGTCACAATGGCATTGCCTGAGGGGCATGGTTATGTAAGGAAGGTAAGGGGGAAGGGAAAAATGGGAGGAGAGTGGAGGTCGAGGAGAGAGAGGAGGCAGACAGAGAAAGATAGAGGAGATAGAGAAGAGGATGAAGGAGGAGGAGAGAGAGGAGAGAATCAGAGAGAGGATATAGAGAAGGGGATGGAGGAGGAGAGAGGGAAGAGAGTCGGAGAGAGAGGAGATAGAGAAAAGGATGGAGGAGGAGGAGGAGGAGAGAGAGGAGAGAGAGAGAGAGAGAGAGAGAGAGAGAGAGAGAGAGAGAGAGAGAGAGAGAAAAGGATGGAGGAGGAGGAGGAGGAGGAGAGAGAGAGAGAGAGAGAGAGAGAAGAGAAGAGAAGAGAAGAGAAGGGAAAGAAGAGAGAAGAGAGAAGAGAGGAAAGAGAGAGTGGAGGGGGAGAAGAGGGAAGAGAGGAAACAGAGAGAGAGGAGAGAGTGGAGGGGGAGAAGAGAGAGGAGAGAGAGAAAAGAGACAATGAGAGCGAGTGAGAGCTGGAGGACGGAGACGGAGATAGAGAGAGAGGGGTGAGAGAGAGAGAGAGAGAGAGAGAGGGGGGAGAGAGAGGATGGAGGTAGAAAGAGAGAAAGAGTGAGGGAGAGAGGAAGAGGGAAAATACGACAAATGGAAAAAAGGGTGGGAATAGAAATGCAATTCAAGTTTATTGGAGGTGAGACAAAGAGGGAAATGTGGCAAAGCAATTAAGTAAATTAGGGATAAACATAGCAATAAACACAGAGTATGGTCTGCAATTAAACAACCTTTTATAATTTGTCTTCCTAACATACATATAAATCTTCTTCTTTAACAGACAGCATTAATCCACGTTTTTGTTGTGGAGTGAGCCGAGAGAAGAGAGAGAGGAGAGAGCCCGAGTCTATCACGAACCGGCTGGCTAGGTCTGACGTTCGACTAGTTAGGGCATCAATTGGGAATTTGTTTCATGGTGCCGGCAATAGCTCGCCGACTCTTCGCGAAGGACACCATTGTATATTTAAAGTCCACCAACGAACCTAATATACATGTAAATAAATTATCAAATTGTTTCGATAGAAAAAAAAAATGAAGATCCATTGAATGTAGGAATTTTGAGTTGTTTTTTTTTAAAGAAATATGACATTTAATGAGTTTTCTGCCCAAGAAAAAATCGCTCAACTTGATAGTTTTCGCAACTTTTCCTCTGGTTTGAGGGATTTTCACTCATATTGGTAACTATTTATCAGCCGTTGATCAAATACCTTTTAGAAATTGACATTTAACTGTAAAAAAAATTCCAATCTTTACTGTTACAAAGAAAGATCAAACACATAATTTTAAAAATGGATCCTTTTAAAAATGCTGCAAAAATATTTTACATCAGAAAAGTAATTAAATTACATTCTGTCTTTTTAAATGACAGTTAAAATGGAAATAAAGGAAAGACTGATTACTGCGTCATGTTTTCAGTATTTCCTAAAAAATGTAACCATGTGATGTAAGGGGCGTTGTTCTATGAAGCTCGGTTTTCAATCAAATTACAATTTTGTTTCCCTGTGATCACACTCAATTGCACATGACATTTTTTTTTGCTAAAAGTCAGTGTTCTAAAGCTAAATGGCGTTGGGATACAGTTGGTTTTGTTCATTCAATGTAATTAAATATATGTAATTGCAATCAAACTTACCTTTATCAAGATGATTTTGATTGTGCCTTTTTATTCATAACAGAAATGAGAACGCAATATGTTGCTATTGAAAAGAACCAGAGAGGGAACATCTGAAACCTTGTCGTTATTGTAGGTTGAATTTCCTAAACATTAAGTCCTGAATCTCAAATATTGTAGATGTATTTTACACTTTATGTATGATTGATAACACAGAATAAAACTGGAATCTTCTTGCCTGTGAGCTGTCTAGCCCGGGTTCAAATTTTGACCCAGCTATAAACTCTCACCCTGGTATTTCGCAGAAAGCCAATTCATCAATGTGTGTGCCATCCCTCGGATGGATGTTAAACAGGGCGTCACATCTTCCAGCATTAGCTGATGGATCTTAAGCTCATGAAAGTATGGAAGTAAAATATAATGTTAAAAGCTGTCAATCATGCATTATGTAGCACATAAAGTTAGGTAAGACTCCCCTAATCACTTTCGTGCCTTTCAAAAGTAAAACAAACAAGTACAGATACATTCAAAGTACACCGCCCCCATGCCAAATAATTAAATATCCTCCAGCACAGCATTGCCGGGGTGCCTCAGGCGCCCGGCAATACCGCCGTGCAGCTCATAGAGACTGTATTTGGAGGGAGAGGTGTTCACTAATTGATTGATTAATTGCATAATTAAAATCAATAAATAGAAATCATAAATTATTTTTTTCATATATTGGCTAATAGCATACCTAAACTACCAGTGCTTCATTCGAAGCTCTAACTTTTAGAAAATAAATCAAGTCATTAATCGAAAAAATTAAATAATTAATTTATTAATCAATAAATAATTAATCGATTAATTGATTAATCAATAAATCAAAAATATCCTTTAGAGACACATCACTTGGTCACTATCATGTCCAAATATTAGCTTCCTAGCTCAAACGTTGCCTGAGATATTGCCCAGATGAGAAAGAAAATAAATAAATGATGAATAATGCAAATAAATAAATAATAATCATAATATATTTAAAAAATTTATAAATTGCCGAATAGAATACCTAAACCACCACCGTTTCATCCGAATCTGTAACTTAAAAAATTAATTAATGTAATCATTAATCGAATAATTAAATAATTAATCGATTAATTGATTAATCAATAAATGAAAATTAGCCTTTACAGCCAAATCACTTGGCCATTGTCATGTCCAAATATTAGCTTCCTCGCTCAAAAGGTGCCTGAGATATTGCCCAGATGAAAAAGGAAATAAAAATAAATAAATGATTAATAATGAAAATAAATAAATAGTGATAATAAAATAATTTAAAATATTATAAATTGCCGAATAGAATACCTAAACCACCACCGTTTCATCCGAATCTGTAACTTAAAAAATTAATTAATGTAATCATTAATCGTATAATTAAATAATTAATCTATTAATTGATTAATAAATAAGTCAAAAATATCCTTTACAGCCAAACCACATGGTCAATGCCGTGTCCAAATATCAGCTTCTTAGCTCAAAAGGTGCCTGAGATATCGCCCATATGAGAAAGAAAATAAATAAGCACTTAATTAATTGTTAATAATTAAACAAGAAGACGTCATGCGGAGCAAGTTGCAAAATCCGCCCCCCACCCCAAAGAAAAAAAATTCCATTGATACAGCAAATTGTCCATTTCATCAAGATTAAATTGACAATCTTGATCAAAGCTCGGGTCAACAGGAAGAAAAGTGACGATTTTTCAGATGAAAAATGATGATTTTGTAAGGTTGACCTTGAGTTGACCTTTGAACTTTTGATCTCAAAAATAGTTAGTTTCCCTATTTAGTGATTCAATGTGCAAATGCTATTCAATTTTCAAGTCAATCGGATGAAAATTGAGGATTTTAAAAACTAGGCCTATGTTGACCTTTTGGCCTATGTTGACCTCAAAAATAGTTGGTGGTTGAATTCAGTGACCATATATGTAAATCCTCTTAGAATTTCAAGTGAATCAAATGAAAACTGGTGATTTTAGAAATTTGGTCTATGTTGACCTTTTGGCCTATGTTCATCTAAAATATAATTTGTGGTTGAATTAAATGACCAGATATGTAAGTCATCTTCAAATTTCAAGTCAATTGGATGAAAATTGAGGATTTTAGAAATTTAACCTATGTTGACCTTTTGGCCTATGTTGACCTTTTGGCCTATGTTGACCTCAAATATACTTGGTTTTTGAATTCAGTGACCAGATATGCAAGTCCTCTTCAAATTTCAAGTGAATCAGATGAAAATTGAGGATTTTAGAAATTTGGCAAAGTTGGTGACCTTTGGCCTATGTTGACCTTTTGACCTTTTGACTCCAAGAACAATAGGCTTCTCAATTGGGACGACCTATACAACTTGGTGAAGTTTCCTGGCGATCGGTTTAGAATTGTGACCTGTAGGCCGGTGACAAACAAACAGACAAACAAACAGACAAACAAGCAGACAAACAGACAAGAAGACGTAATGCGGAGCACGATACTTGCAAAATACGCCCCCCCCCCCCAACCCCTCCCCAAGAAAAAAATTCCATTGATACAGCAAATTGTCCATTTCATCAAGATAAAAATTGAAAATCTTGATCAAAGCTCGGGTCAATAGGAAGAAAAGTGACGATTTTTCAGATGAAAAATGATGATTTTGGAAGGTTGACCTTGAGTTGACCTTTGACATTTTGACCTCAAAAATAGTTGGTTTCCCTATTTAGTGACTCAATGTACAAATGCTGTTCAATTTTCAAGTCAATCGGTTGAGAATTGACGGCTTTTTAGATGAAAATTGATGATTTTAAAATTTTGACCTTGAGTTGCCCTTTGACCTTTTGACCTCAAAAATAGTATGTTTCCCAATTTAGTGACTCAATATGCAAATGCTATTCAATTTTCAAGTCAATCGGATTTAAAATGGCGATTTTATAAATTTGACCTCCAGATGACCTTTGACCTCAAAATCAATAGGCTTCTCAATTGGGACGACTTATACAACTTGGTGAAGGTTTTTGACGATCGGTTTAGAATTGTGACCTGTAGGCCGGTGACAAACAGTCAAACAGACAGACAAACAGACAGAACCACAAACGGAACCGACCAATATACTTGAAAAATCTTCGATTTTGCAAGTAATAATTGATCAATTAATTGATTAATCAAAAATAATAATACCGTTTTTACCAAAGCACGTGCTGACTATTATGTCTAAATTTCAGCTTCCTAGCTCAAAGGATGGCTGAGATATTGCCCGGACAAACAAACAAGAAAACATGAAAGAAAGAAAGAAATAAAGAAACCAACAAGAATGAAAACTGAGTACTCCCTTTCAGCACACGTCATCACCGGGCCCCTTTCGGCACCTGGCGATGACATCATGCAGCGTCTGGATATGGAATAGGGAAAGAGCGTTGTACAACAATTTCAAGAGAAATACCAATTAAATGAACAAATCCCTTGTTATTTTTACGCATTTTTCATGTTGAGAAAATGTCGTTGGGAACGCTACCCTCAGCTGCGGTGTAGTAGGTATACATCTGTGGACGGTTTTTTATGGTATTGTACCACATATTTTTTGGAGCGGGATGCTTTTTGGAGCCACCCCCCCTCCCCCTTTCCAACCCTTGGCCCTTCCCATTATGAAATTGCTTTTTTTCTGAAGACTCCTTCACAGTGTCAAGGAAAGGTCAGTATAGTATTTTTCTCAAATACAATGCTCAGTGGTACATTTTCGTCAGTGTACCATAAACAATACCACCAATTATTGTGTTTAATTATTTGCTAGTTCATCCTCTTAAAAAATATACTCCGCTTATACACCTCATAAAGTTTGGACTTTATCTGTGTGCTTGCACTGCATGTACAGACTTGTTGTACACATGAGATACATTATCAGAGTTGTGCTACCAATGTACAGTGTGTATTAGAAAGGGGGGTGGGGGAAGGATGGTCATAAAGGCAATACTTACACTGTGCATACATTGAGTGGGGAGAGGTGTCAATAATACCCTCATTGCTGCAATATCATATTAAATATATGACCCCATGTATAATGTATTGTACATTGTTGTATTGCTGAAAGAAATCACAGAAATATCTTATAAAAACAACATAAAACAATGGCGTACATAACATAACGAGCTGTGGAAAAGTCCACACATATTGGCAATGGTAAATGTTGAAAGAAAAACTCATATTAACAATCAGATTGAGATACCATTTCATTCTTCAAAACTTTTCAGAAGGACAAAGACCAAACTAGAAATATCGTTGTATCTAAATTTTTTGTATCTAAAAAAAAATTTCTGCCTAAAACGATAGCAAAAAGGAGACACTGGCAGACACTTTGCTCGTGTTGTCCATCTAAAAGATCCATCCCTCTTTCTCTTGCTCGACCCGAAATGGAGCTCTTGGGTTCTCGCAACTCTGGCACCTTTCGCACGCCCTGTTCCGAAGCAGCTCTTTACACTGTCGTCACAGGAAGACCGGCGAGCGGTGAGAGATGAGCACCGGGTCAAACCCTGGCTCTGGCTCACCAACTCTCACCCTCCTGAGCCATACACAAAGCCAGGAAGGAAGACCACCGATAGCGGACCACACCCCTGGGGTGCAGTCGTTAACCACTTCACTGTGACCCCCTTCCCGCTTGGTTGCGCACCCAGGAGCCTGGAGCAATAAGAGATAGACCAGTTTTGAATTCTATCGATGATAGTTCTTTTTGAAGTCTTCATTTTGCAACGACATGCCGGATTAACCGCAGACGTTCTGAGTCGTTTTTCCCAATGTGTTGTTATCTCTTCAAACTCCAATTTCCGTATATTATCACGTCATCTCTTGAGATAACTTGCACTTGGGTCACTTGCACAGTTTGTTATTCTACAATTCTTCACCAATGTATATTACTTAAAAAGAACCTCATGGGTACAAGTAAACCTGCTAATTCCAAATTGGCAGTGCGACCAGTGTCAAGAAAAATGGTTTTTAAAACCGTCAATTCCTGATTGCAAATTATACAGTATAAAGCCAGAGTTCTGATAATTGCATGGATTTAAAAAATCTTATTGGATTATTATTGGCTCTTTATATTCAGAGGTTTTTGCACTTCAATGCACAGAAGTGTAACATCGAATCATCTATCATCATCATACTAAAATACGCCATTTCGTGTCTGTCCGTCTGTCTGATGAATTTTTGACGCCAATACATTCCGTCCTTTATCCAATCTCAACCAAACTTGACAGGATGACCAAGGGTTACATAATGAAGGTTGTAGCGCATTCATTTGCCCCCCTCCCCAAAAGGGTTTCACGCCATTGCCGTCTATGGGTTGCGTGTTGAGGTGTATATCCATATTAAGTTAGCTTTATCGTGGCGTTTTTCCAGGGCCGCTTCGAATAATAAAACTAACGATAATAGCATAATCTCACATAATCTCACATAATCTCACATAAATCTCACACTCTTACGATGTCTCTCTGAAAAGACCGACTGGACAACCCTCCCATCTACTTTCTGAATAATCCTCTCCAAGAAGTTCTGTCACTCAAGCTTTTGGGTCTCACTATCTGCCATGATCTTTCCTGGGAAAACCACATTTCCAAGCTGGCCTCCAAAGCCAGTCGCCGACTGGGCATCCTCCGTCGTGCGAAGTCCTTCCTTGGCACACCTGAGCTCCTCACCACATACAAGGCTTTCATCTGCAGCTCAATGGAGTACTGCTCTCCCCTCTGGGCTGGTGCTTCTGCCTCACACCAAGCTCGTCTTCACGCTGTTGAAACCAAAGCGTTCAGAATCATTGGAATCTCCCACGATGACGCTGTCTCCGAGGGCCTTTCACTCACTCACCGCAGGCAGGTTGGTGGTCTTTCCGTCTTCTACCGACTCCTCTCCGGCCTTGCTCCCCCAGCTCTCTCTGGGCTCTGTCCCCCAAATATTCCTACAGGTCGCACAAGATCTGCCTGCAACCCTCTTATGGTTAAACTGCCAAAATCAAGACTCTCTGCTCACCTTCACTCCTTCATTCCTCTTTTCTCCTGCCTCTGGAACAAACTCCCTCACTCTCTTCAATCCCACTCCTCCCTCCAGGTCTTTAAAACAGCTGTTCACCACTATCTCTTATCTTCCCCCATCCAAAACCGTGATCTTTTCTACCCCCGCTAATTTCACCCCAAATCCACTTTTTTGAAATACCAACTTCTTTCCTGGAAGTCCTTGGTGTCCTTGCGTTTTATACCTATCCTGCCTCCCCCCAAGCCCTCTCCCTCCCACACATCTCCCGATGTCCCTGCTCCCAAATGTTGTGTTTGTGTGCTTCCCCTTCTCTCCCCATCTTGTCTACCGCTCCCATTTTTATACACTGTGTTTGCTTGTTTGTTTGATTTGTTTGTTTGATAAATGTTAGCTCTTTCACGAGCCTCGATTCTGTATACAAAAAAAATTATTAATAATAATAATAATAATATTAATGTTATTACAAAACAATATTAATACCAATAATATCCCACCTCCCCAAGGGGGTTTTTCCGGCGAGTCAACGCATATAAATAGCTTATCATGGCGTTTTCGTGGGAGCAACTGCCTCTACCAGAAGTAATGAACATTAATGAACAGTAATGAATATTATGAACTACAAACACGTATGATTAGCTTTTTAAACAGTCGCTAATGCTCTTTATGACACTAAATGAAGAAATTTGGAGGAATCCCGGCATGCGTGAGGTTGTAGCGGTTCCCGCTGAATGTACACAATCGCCTTGCACCTGGCAGGACGCGGCCAGGGCGCGATCGCCATGCCGGGCTCGTCCGGACGGGCCCAGATGCGCCTCTCCTGGGCATGCCCGGACTCGCTGTTCCCGGGCACGCCTGAACCTCCCGGGCACGCCCGGTCTCGTCTTTCCCAGGCATGCCCGCTCTCGCCTTTCCAGGGCTCGCCCAGAGCGCCCGGGCACGCCCAGCCTCGACTTGCCAGGCAGCGTCCAGGACGCCCGGGCATGTCCAGACTTGCCTTTCCAGGGCTCGCCCAGAGCGTCCGGGCATGCCCGCTCTCGCCTTTACAGGGCTCGCCCAGAGCGCTCGGGCACGCCCAGCCTCGACTTGCCAGGCCGCATCCAGGACGCCCGGGCATGTCCAGACTCGCCTTTCCAGGGCTCGCCCTTGACACCCGGGCATGCCCGGTCTCGGTTTTCCCGGGCAAACGCCCCGGCATAAATGTGTATATATATTTCTGCCCGATAAACGGGCTTGTGAGAATACCTGAGCTGTTTTGTTTCAATAAAGCAACTCGGACGAATTCCGTCTTTGGTCGCGTCAATTCTTTCGACTCGCGTTGGAGCGCAGCTCCTTCACTGGTGACCTACCGACATGGACACGGCAGTGACTCTTAAACTGCCTACCTTCTGGGAGACTCACGCGGCTGTTTGGTTCGCCCAGGCGGACTCCCAGTTCGCCCTGCGAGGCATCACCGCGGACAACACCCGCTTCCACCACGTCGTGGCAGTGCTCGGTTCCGCCACCGCGGCCCGCGCCCTTTGCCTCCTCGAGCACCCGCCGGCTGCTGACAAGTATGACGCGCTGAAGACGCTCCTCCTCGACGCTTTCGCCCTCTCACCGGTGGCACATGCACGGCGCCTGCTCGACCTGCCCGAGCTCGGCGACACGCGCCCGTCCGAGCGCATGGACTATATGCTCTCGTTGCTCGGTGAGCACTCTCCGGATTTTCTGTTCCGCGAGCTGTTCCTTCGCCAGCTGCCTCACCCGGTACGCCTCGCCCTGGCTGGCACGTCGATCACCGATCCCCGCGCCCTCGCCAGGGAAGCCGATAAGATCTCCTCGGCGGGCCAACACATCGGCGCGGCTACCTGGAGCCTGCCGCCGTCCGAGGCGATGCCCACGACGCCCGAGCGCCCTGCGCGGTTGGAGGCCGAACTGCCGGTGCAACTGGCGGCCGCCACGCTGTGCCGACCGCTTCCGACACGACGGCCGGGGCCTCCACCTGACCAGGCGTGGTGTTATTACCACGTCAGGTTCGGATACAAGGCTCGGACGTGCCGACACCCGTGCACTTTCGGCAAATCGGGAAACGGCCGGGCTGGCGTTCATTCCCAGCCATGAGCGCCGGCCACTCGGGCAACTTGCTTTTTATTCGAGACAAAGCGTCCGGGCGGCGTTTCCTTTGTGACACCGGCGCCCAACTGAGCGTCATACCCGCCTCAGAGCAGGACAGGCGGGACGCCGTTTGCGGCCCCTCTTTGGTCGCTGCTAATGGCTCGGCCATACGCACTTTCGGCCCGCGCGACGTCACCCTCTGCTTCGGCAGCCAGCGCTTTCAGTGGACCTTTGTGACCGCCTGCGTCCCCATGGCTTTGCTGGGCGCCGACTTCCTCTGCGCGCACGGGCTGCTGGTCGACGTCAAACGACGTCGCCTTGTCAACGCCGAGACCTTCAGCTCCCTGGCGTGCACGATGAGCAGCTCCACGCCGACCGAACTAGCGTGCGCCCTCCCGACGGCGAACGAGTTCGCTCGCCTGCTGGCGGAATTCCCGGCCCTCACGCGGCCGACGTTTTCGGCAGTCGCAGTGCGGCATGGGATCGAGCACCACATACCCACTACGGGCCCGCCGGTCTACGCCAGGGCCCGCCGACTCAACCCGGGCAAGCTCGCCATGGCAAAGGCCGAGTTCGACGCGTTGGAGCACCTCGGCATCGTGCGGCGCTCCAATAGCGCGTGGGCCTCACCACTGCACATCGTGCCAAAGCCGGGGGGCGGATGGCGCCCGTGTGGCGACTACCGCCGCCTCAACGATGCTACCACCCCCGACAGGTACCCGATCCCGCACATCCAGGACTTTTCCGCCCATTTGGCAGGATGGGTCATATTTTCCAAAATTGACCTGATACAGGGATACCACCAGGTACCTGTCCGGGCGGCCGACGCCCCGAAGACGGCCGTCATCACGCCGTTCGGCCTGTTCGAATTTTTGAGGATGCCGTTTGGCCTCAAGAACGCGGCCCAGGCGTTCCAGCACTTAATGGACGGCATGCTGCGCGACCTGCCATTTCTTTTCGTCTATCTGGACAACATCCTCGTCACCAGCACGTCCCGCGCCGAGCACCTCCTCCACCTCCGAACACTGTTCGGTCGCCTCAGCGAGCACGGCTTAATTGTCAACCCAGCCAAATGCCACTTCGGCACGACGACCGTTGACTTTTTTGGCCACCGCATCACCAAGACCGGGGCTGTGCCGCTGCCGACCAAGGTCGAGGCCATCACCACGTTCCCGCGTCCCCGTTCCATCAAGGCCCTACAAGAGTTCCTCGGCATGGTGAATTTTTATCACCGATTCGTGCCCCGCGCTGCTCAGCTCATGCGGCCCCTTTACGAGGCCCTCCGGGGCAAGCCGGCCAAGCATGACATCGTTTGGTCCGCGGCCATGGACGCGGCCATAGCGAGCGCAAAACGGGCCCTCACCGACGCAACGCTGCTGGCTCACCCGGTGCTCAACGCGCCCATTGCCCTCACTACGGACGCCTCCAACTACGCGGTGGGCGCCGTCCATGAACAATGGGTGGACGGGGTTTGGCAGCCACTCGCTTTTTTCAGCCGGCAACTCCAGCCGAACGAGTTAAAATACAGCACGTTCGACCGCGAGCTGCTCGGTCTATTCCTGGCCGTTCGCCATTTCCGACACCTCCTGGAGGGCCGCCCGTTCACGGCTTTCGTCGACCACAAGCCGTTGGTCTATGCGATGGCCAAAGTCATGGAGCCATGGTCGGCCCGCCAGCAGCGCCACCTCTCCGCCGTGTCGGAATTCACCACGGACATCCGGCACGTCGCCGGCAAAGACAACGCCGTGGCCGACTGTTTTTGTCGGGCCAGCGCGAACGCGGTCCACCTCGGCGTGGACTTCGCGCTCATGGCGGCCGACCAGACCACCGACACCTCGGTGCAGGCCCTCCGGGCGGCGGACACGGGCCTCCGCCTGGCCGACATCCCCTTCGCGGGCACCGTCCTGCTCTGCAACGTCTCCCAGGGCCAGCCTCGCCCCATCGTGCCCGTTTCCTGGCAGCGCCGCATCTTCGCCTCCATCCACGGCCTTTCTCACCCGGGCCGGAAAGCTTCTCAGAAGCTGGTGTCGGCGCGTTTCGTCTGGCACGGCCTTCGACGGAACGTCTGCGACTGGGCCAATGCCTGCACGGCCTGCCAGCGGGCCAAGGTCCACCGCCACACCCAGGCCCCGCTGGCACCTTTCACCGTGCCTGCACGGCATTTCGACCACGTCCACGTGGACCTGGTGGGTCCCCTGCCCCCATCGCGGGGGTTCACCCACCTGCTCACCATGGTGGACAGGTCCACCAGGTGGCCGGAGGCCGTGCCCCTCACCTCCACCAGCACCGCCGACGTGGCGCAGGCGTTCATCGCCACCTGGGTCGCGTGCTTCGGCGCACCGGCGGACATCTCGTCCGACCGCGGCCCACAGTTCACGTCCGAACTTTGGGGCGCGGTCGCCCGCTCGTTGGGGGTCACGCTGCACCGCACCACGGCCTACCACCCCCAAGCCAACGGGTTGTGTGAGCGGTTTCACCGCTTCATGAAGGCCGCACTCATGGCCGGCCTTCAGGACGACGGTTGGACCGACCGGCTGCCGTGGGTCCTTTTGGGCCTCCGCACGGCCCCCAAGGAGGCCCGATGGGCGTCTGCCGCCGAGCTCGTCTACGGCCAGCCGCTCCGCGTCCCGGGCGAGTTCGTGCCCGACGCTACCAGTCCCTGGTCCGCCGCACACCAGCGCTCGGACCTCCAGGAGGCCGCCCGGCGATTTGCCCCCGTGCCAACGTCCCGCCACGGTGGCCCCCAGTCGTACGTCCCCCCAGCGCTTCACACAGCGGAGTATGTCTTTGTGCGTCATGACGCGCACCGGGGGCCACTCCGGCCGCCGTACGACAGGCCCTTCCGGGTCCTGCAACGGGGCGACAAGTCCTTCGTCATCGACGTCGGCGGCCGGTCGGACCGGATCTCTGTGGACCCCCTCAAACCGGCGCACATGGACGTCGACCGACCACCACGGTTGGCCCTTCCTCCGCGGCGAGGCCGCACCCCGTCCACAATTCCCCCCGCTCGACCACCCACCACCGGATCGGACCCCCCCTCCCCCCCCACGACCCTCCAGTGGTCGCTTCGGCCGGGTCATCCGGACCCCCCTTAAATTGACCCTGCCGGTGCAGGTCGATTCTGGAGGGGCGTGTGTAGTGGTTCCCGCTGAATGTACACAATCGCCTTGCACCTGCCAGGACGCGGCCAGGGCGCGATAGCCATGCCGGGCTCGTCCGGACGGGCCCAGACGCGCCTCTCCTGGGCATGCCCAGACTCGCTGTTCCCGGGCACGCCTGAACCTCCCGGGCACGCCCGGTCTCGTCTTTCCCGGGCATGCCCGCTCTCGCCTTTCCAGGGCTTGCCCAGAGCGCCCGGGCACGCCCAGCCTCGACTTGCCAGGCCGCGTCCAGGACGCCCGGGCATGTCCAGACTCGCCTTTCCAGGGCTCGCCCAGAGCGTCCGGGCATGCCCGCTCTCGCCTTTCCAGGGCTCGCCCAGAGCGCTCGGGCACGCCCAGCTTCGACTTGCCAGGCCGCGTCCAGGACGCCCGGGCATGTCCAGACTCGCCTTTCCAGGGCTCGCCCTTGACACCCGGGCATGCCCGGTCTCGGTTTTCCCGGGCAAACGCCCCGGCATAAATGTGTATATATATTGCTGCCCGATAAACGGGCTTGTGAGAATACCTGAGCTGTTTTGTTTCAATAAAGCAACTCGGACGAATTCCGTCTTTGGTCGCGTCAATTCTTTCGACTCGCGTTGGAGCGCAGCTCCTTCAAGGTAAGGTTTAGTGACAGAACTTAGCGAAGATCTACTGTACTCTAGGTACCCCATAAGTGTTGAGTTAAAAACATGACCCTTCCTGGTGCTAACATGGCGTTTTCCGTCGTGAACTTTTGAAACTCGCTCCTTCTGTTCAAAACGAAACTGAAAGTGAGGAAGCCCGGGGTGTGCTCATTTACCAAGCAGCTAGCTAGCGCTTGCCAAGCCAGAGGTTCATTAATAGTTTTGAATTGAGTGCTTGCTCGAATGTTTAAACCACTTGGTGATCTTGTTTTGAATTGAGTGCTTGCTCGAATGCTTAAACCACTTAAACCCATTGGTACGCAATTAATAGACAGGATGCCACTGACTTCAAACAGTACATAATTAATAGGTATATTGAAGACTCATGGCTGGAGAAGAAAAAATAGTAGTTTCTTCTTCTTCAAACAATAACAACTTCTGGCTGGCAGACCGTAAGACCAATCATGTTGAAATTTGAAACATGTATTCCGCTTTAAGACGACTACATTACGTTGAAGTTTCACATCGATCAATGAAGTGGTTCAATAGATAGAATATTTTAAAGATTCTCGTTCAATCCAATATGGCCACCAAACCATGTGACTTGTGAATTATTCAAGGACACCATGATATCCCTGAGGCATGGGGAACATATGTGTGAAGTTTCCATTGTATCTGCTCAACCGTTCTGGAAGAGTGGCTTTTTAAAGGTTTATTCTTCAAAAAATCATATCTGCCAAACCATGTGACTTATGACGTCATGTTTGTGGAACGTTTTATTCATCATGGGTATGCGATTATGCATGTAATGTTTCACCTCAATCTGTTCAGCCGAAAAAGGGTTTTTGCTGGTTTTTAAGGCTTTTGTGGTAAAAAAATATATATATGGCGGCTGAACCACAGACTGATGACGTCATTATTATTTTTTGTCTCCACCAATTGATCGCAAGATGACGCTCTCGAAATTTCATCCTGATCGGATGAAATTTTGTACTTGTCGAATTATGACATCATAATGTAGAGACCTATGACATTGTCATTAACATATTGTATTCCCCATAGAGATTTCTTTACAATGAGTCATGTCTCAATTTTTTATATGCAGCGCTTTCGGAGATATAGAGGGGCAAAGTTTTTCGTTTTTTCAAAGATGGCACCCTATCACGTGACCTATGCCATCATAATTATCATTAATAAATTCTACAGGAGAGGGTGCAGCTATGGTGAAAATTTCCTGTCAATCGGACCAACGGTTGCAGAGAAAAGCATACTAAGTCTATGTGGACAAACAGGCAGACAATCAAACATGCAAACGTACCCAAATGCAATACTCTCTCCTATGGTGAGGCTAAATATATAATTTCACTTTTGTTGTATATTAGCGGAATCCCCACCCCCTTTGTATGTCGAGTTTAGCATCATTTGCTGAAAAGAGTGGAATCTGTATTTTGCAAGAAGAGGTTAAAGGGTTCTAGAATCTATATGGTCTAAAGGTCTAAACTAAATGGTATGTTCCAATTGTAGTTGGTGTCTAAGGGGTCGAAAATGTCGAATCTCTCAAGCACGTAAAAAGGGTATAAAAAGGTCCAAGTGGTCTAAAGCTCAAAATTATCAAGGGTTCAAGCTGTCTAATCAGTCTGAAGGGATCTAAATTGTTAGTCCTTGAGCCAACCGGCCATATTTTGAAGTGAATGCTCCGGCGGGGGGAGTAATTCTCATTATGATTTTCCATTAGACCAATGTCTCAAGTGTCAGAAAAGGTGTGATGGACATCTGAGAACGGTAGCTTAGTGCCCGGATGGACGCCATCTTTGAAACCACCCAGCTCGAAAATGCCCATTTGGTGGGGTACATTGTTGCACGTGTATCTGGACTTCTATACTAGCTATCGATGTGCGGTTGACGACTAAATATACGTCCGATGTGTACCGTCTAAATAAAAAATAATATGAAGCATTTTGTTTTAGATTAATTATTATAAAAATCAATTATCGAAAAAAAATCATATATTTTTCAATATTTTATTATTAGACTTGTACTTTTTTTAGTGAAACAACACTGGTATGATTTTCCAAATTATGCATTGTGCTACACCGTTTATCTGTCTATAAAAATAACTCAAAAACTAAAACATATCATCCACCACGAGTGTACACAAAAAATATATGAAAAGGCATGCACTTTCCACAAACCGAAACTATGTCAGTTGGAATTTCCCGCCGATAATCAACCCACAGAACCCAGTGCCGAAAGTGACGTCAGTCTATTCTATATCTATATTCTATATCTCAGTCTGAGATTTGTTGCGGTGACCTGATTAATTTCTGAGGGGGGGGGGGGGGTGGGTGGCTTAAGAACTAAAAGTGAACATGTTAGATGGCGCCACATACAACTCTATTATAGAGTTGTATTGTGGCGCCATCTAACATGTTCACTGACTTGGATGAGTATGTCTATGTAAGCTGGCGAGCTTTTCGGATATCGGAGTAATCTAACGTCAGTCTTTTTGTTCTTTCAGCTGAGATGGCCGGTGTCGAGGCGAAACGGGCGAAGATTGAACCTGAGTCCGGAACGTGCATCCTGTGCAGCAAGAAGTCGCCACTCTCTGAACTAAGCAAGGCAGCGGGCAACAGTTCTTGGAAGACATTGTGTGACGCAGCCGCAGTTAGAAACTTTTATCCAATTCTAAAGCTAGTCCAAGAAGGCGCAGTTGAACTTCCTAATATTCCAATATTATACCATAGGGCTTGTAGATCAGACTTCACTCACAAAAACCACCTAGCTACTTTGACCAATGCAGCTAGAAGTTCTTCAGTTGATACTGGCGATGCGGTGCGACGGCGATCATCACGGGAAGAGACAGGATCAACTTCAACGGTCTACGATGATAAATGCATTTTTTGCCAGCGTGCTTCAAAATTCATAAAAGGCAGTCGTACCCGTGAAACAGTTGTCTTGGCTGTTGAACTTCGAGCAGATAAGACAATAAGAGATGCTGCGACAGCTCGCAATGATGAGAGAGTTTTGGCATTGACTACACGAGATATGGTTGCAGCTGAGGCTCACTACCACTTCTCCTGCTATAGAAACTACACACGGCCCCAAAAACCTCAAGTAGAAACTGACATTGAAGATAATATCGAGAAAAAAGAAATGATACGATGTATATTCAATTTCATTCGCACTGACTTGTTCTTGAACCCGAGGATTGTTCCAATAGTTGATGTTGCAACAGATATCCTGTCTTCAGATACATTTTCAGTTGATGTTCGTGACTCCATCAAGAAGAATCTGCAGCGCACATTACAAAGAGAGTTTGGAGAATCGCTCATCTTCTTCAATGTGAAACACCGTGTATACTTGATGCCCGATAATCTGACAAAGCGAGAGATTGCTGCAGAGTGCGTAAACCTGAAAGCAGAAGTGAAAGCATTTGAACGAACGGACGGTGAAAGTAACATTGTGCGTGCAGCTACTTCACTGCGACACCAGATCAAAGATGCTCATTACAATGAACGTTGGCCGCCTCAGCCAGCAGAACTCACTTCAGATTACGTGAAGATACCAGATTCTCTTCGTGTATTTCTGCATACTTTGATTTGCGGGAGTGGGGGTAGCTCTGCGCGTGCCGACACACTGGTATGGTCGATGGCTCAAGATATCATCAATGCTGTACACCGGGGTACCATCAGAACATCGAAGCATGTCCTACTTCCGTGGGTCATGAAAACGCTCACCGGTAATACAGAGGTCATCAGAATATTGAATCGACTCGGGCACGGATGTTCGTACACAGTTCTGGAAGAAATCGAGACAGCGCTATGCATAGACAAATTAGCAAGTGTGGAGAAAGATACAGTACCACTTCCGTCACATGTGCACCCTTCGGTCCCGACTGTATTAGCATTCGATAACATCGACAGGCTAGAGGAATCGCTGAGTGGTGGCGGAACATCGCATCGCGTCAACGGTATCATCGTCCAACCGAAGTCGCAGTCGTGTTTGCCGCCCCAACCTCCATCGGCAGTATCCAAAGCAGATAAGAAGCGATCTATCCCGTCATCCAGCGATTTAGTTCCAATATACAGCGGTGGGAAACGAGAGGGCCCACCTGCAATCAAGCCTGCAGATCTTTCTGACACTCTTGCAGGCGCAACATCCCTTGCGCAGCGCCGAAATCACGTATGGATTATGACTCGCATGCTGGAACCATGCGACCAGACAATCAGTTCGTGGACTGGTTTCAACATCATGACTAGAGATCGTGTTCAGGTGACGGAAGATGTAGTTGGCTACCTGCCGACTATAAACGCGCCTGCCACAGATATGGCAACAGTGCAAGAAATCCTCAGAGAAGCTCTGAACATCATGTCATCACTTCAGCTTGAGCGTATACCGGTGGTGCTAGACCAGGCACTATTTGCTAAGGCGACCGAAATAGCATGGAAAGATGTCGATCGATATGGAAGAATCGTGCTCATGATGGGGAACTTCCATACCATCTGTAACTTCATGTCGAGCATTGGGAAAATGTTTGGAGATGCAGGCCTTCGGGATGTAGCTGTTGAGTCAGGAGTAATCGCTGAAGGTTCCATCAACAGGGTTCTGGAAGGCAAGCAATACAACCGTGCTGTGCGACTCCACAAGTTGATGTACGAGGCACTAATGCGCATCATTTGGAAGGGCTTCCAGGTGTGGATAGAAAGCAATCATCCTGACAAGGAACCCCAGATTCGAAGCACTGACCTCAAAATTCGCAGCATCAAGGAGGATGTTTGCCACGAGACTCTCGCTGCTGCTCTCGATGATGAACTGGCGGCGTCTCCTTGCTTGCAGCCAGACAAAGGAGAAACTGGTTGTGTTTCTGGCGGAGTCGTGGAAACATGAAACAAATCGCGAAAAGCTAGGCAACAGAACACTGTATGTCACCTGTGGTGAAAAATGTCTGGTACTGACCCGCGATAGGTGGAAGTTGGTGCAAGCACTCGAATGTAGCCACGAGGAAGCAGACATGCGTATGTTTCTCCACGCAAAGCACGCCGCTACCCACTACAAGACGATCATCTTAGTGGCAGATGACACCGACGTTCTGATCATCAGTCTTCATCTCAGCAGAACCATCGATAGTCAGCTCTTCATCAGACGAGGAACAAAGGTTCGAGTCAGAATGATCGACGTTGGAAAGTTGGCTGCGGTATTGGGGTCTGGAGTTTGCAGTGCATTGCCAGGGCTTCATGCATGGAGCGGGTGTGACACTGTGAGTGCTCTGGCTAGCCAAGGAAAGATAAAGGCTTTGAAGCTTGTGCAAGCGAATGAGCTGTATCTTCAAGCATTCACAGATCTGGGATCTTCGTGGAATGTACCAACAGACGTCTTCAATAGCATTCAGGCCTTCACGTGTCAGCTGTACGCCAAGAACACGAAGATCGTCGGTGTTAATTCGCTCCGTTATCACATGTTCTGTGCAAAGAAGGGCCAGATCGAATCTGGACAATTGCCGCCTTGTGAAGACTCCTTGATGCAGCATACGCTTAGGGCCAACTATCAGGCGGCTATCTGGCGACGCAGCCTTGAAAACCTACCAGACGTCCCAACACCATCAGCAGGACATGGTTGGGAACTCGATGATGGCGGTTCGCTCACAATCCGATGGATGGCGGGTCTACCAGCTCCAGATGTCGTCTTGAATCTCATCTCATGCACATGCAGAAGGACGTGTCGACCGTCAGATTGCTCCTGCATACTGAATGGGTTGAAGTGCACTGTTGTGTGTAAGCTGCAGGGATGCTCCAACATGGTGCAGGATGATGCTATCGTGGCTCAGGATGCCAATGACTCTGATGGCGACTCTGATGATTAACTTTGTGTGCACTGTATATTGTATAGCATATGTTGTTCTCTATTATAATGCAGGCCAAATTGCCTGAAAATCTTTATAGACAGATAAACGGTTTAGCAAAATGTATAATTTGGAAGATCATACCGGTGTTATTTGACTAAAACATGACATGTTCAATGATACCTCCGCTTGCTTATTAGGAATATACATCGTATGGTGTTAAAATCAGCTCCATACGTCTTTCCAAACTCTAGTAATGAATAATTAATATAATTGGCGGCCATTTTGAAATCCAAGATGGCCACCAAAGTGCAGATTTCCTATGTAACAATTTCCGCCTGCTTATTAGATATCGTATGGTGTTAAAATCCTCTCCGTACGACATTCCTAACTTGCGTTATCGTCAGAATAGATAATGCCAGCGGCGGCCTAAGTCATTTTATGCCTCTTTACATTTATTTGTTGTAAACTCGTGGTGGATGATATGTTTTAGTTTTTGAGTTATTTTTATAGACAGATAAACGGTGTAGCACAATGCATAATTTGGAAAATCATACCAGTGTTGTTTCACTAAAAAAAGTACAAGTCTAATAATAAAATATTGAAAAATATATGATTTTTTTTCGATAATTGATTTTTATAATAATTAATCTAAAACAAAATGCTTCATATTATTTTTTATTTAGACGGTACACATCGGACGTATATTTAGTCGTCAACCGCACATCGATAGCTAGTATAGAAGTCCAGATACACGTGCAACAATGTACCCCACCAAATGGGCATTTTCGAGCTGGGTGGTTTCAAAGATGGCGTCCATCCGGGCACTAAGCTACCGTTCTCAGATGTCCATCACACCTTTTCTGACACTTGAGACATTGGTCTAATGGAAAATCATAATGAGAATTACTCCCCCCGCCGGAGCATTACTTTTGGTCTGGCTCAAGGACTATGTGTTAAGGTTTAAGGGTTATAAAGGGACTTAAGGGGTGGAAAGGTCCAAAGGATATAAATGGTCTGAAGGTGTCTAAAGTGTCAGAAGGGTCTTGGGGTCTTCGAGGTATTAAAGATCCTTAGGGGTCTTCTGGGTATTTTGCATCATCGGGATCTTTTGGGGTCCTCAGGGTCTTTTGGGTGCTCTGGGTCTTTGGTGTCCTCAGGATATTGGGGTATTTTGGATGTTTAAGGGTCAATGGGTTCTTAGAAGTCTTTGGGGTCTTTGTAGTAATTAAACAGTATGTAATTAATAGTCACATGGTTTCATGGACTGTTGGATGGCTTCACGGAATGATTGAGATTTTCAATTTTGCATAGTGATATATATATTTCCATATTGGCAATGGGTTTCTATATTGGCAATGTACATTGGCAGTGGGTGCTTGTCATGCAGGGGAAGAGGGGGGGGGGGGGGGGGAGGGACATGGCCTGTAGAATGGGTGGAGATTGTGGCACAGACACAAATTGACCTTTATATACAGTGCCTAAAAAAAGTCTACACCCCTTTCAAAATTTTCACCTTTTGTTGCCTTATAGGCTGGAATTAAAATGCATTAAATCAGACGTTTCCACCGATATATACACATCGTGACCCACAACTTCCAAGTGAAAAATAAATTCTACAAATTTCAAACAATTCGTTAAAAATACAAAACTAGATTATCGTGGTTGGAAAAGTGTCCACCCCACTTATAATAGCAATTGTAAATGAACTCAGGTGTAACCAATCACCTTCAAAATTACACACCAAGTTAATTGGCCTCCACCTGTGTTTAATTGCAGCGATTATTTCAGAATAAAATCGCTGTTCCTGGAGGTTTCCTCTGCTGGGTAGTGCATTTCACAGCAAAGACTCAACCATGAGCACTAAGGAACTTTCAAAAGACCTCCGGAATAAAGTTACGGAAAGGCACAGATCAACAGATCAAGGGATGGGTATAAAATATTTCAATGCCCTTGAATATCCCTTGGAGCACAGTCAAGCCAAATAATAAGAAATGGAAGGTGTATGGTACCACTAAGACCCTGCCTAGATCAGGCTGTCCCTCCAAACTGGATGACCAAGCAAAGAGGACACTGATCATAGAGGCCACCAAGGGGCCAATGGCATCTTTGAAAGAGCTACAGGCCTTTATGGCAAAGACTGGTCACTGTGTGCATGTGACAACAATATCCCAAACACTCCACAAGTCTGGTCTGTACTGTAGGGTGGCGAAAAGGAAGCCATTATTCAAAACAGCCCACCTTGAGTCCCATTTGAGGTATGGAAAAACCACTCTGGAGATTCTGAAACTATGTGGCAAAACGTTATGTGGTCTGGCGAAATCAAGATGGAACTTTTTGGCCTAAATGCAAAACGTTACGTTTGGCACAAACCCAACACAGCACTTCACTCAAAGAACACCATCCCTACTGTGAAGCATGGTGGTGGCAGCATCATTTTATGGGGATGTTTTTCATCAGTATGGACTGGGGCACTTGTCAGGATAGAATGGAAAATGGATGGAACAAAATACAGAAAAATCCTAGAGGAAAACCTGCTGTCTTCTGCAAGAAAGCTGAAATTGGGACGGAAGTTCATCTTTCAGCATAACAATGACCCGAAGCTCACAGCCAAAGCTACACCGGAGTGGCTAAGGAACAAAAAGATAAATGACTTTGAGTGGCCCAGTCAGAGCCCCAACCTAAATCCAATTGAAATTCTGTGGCATGACTTGAGGATTGCTGTCCATCAACGCTCCCCACGCAACTTGACTGAGCTTGAACAGTTTTGTACAGAAGAATGGGCAAATATTGCCCAATCATGGTGTGCAATGTTGGTAGAGACCTATTCCAAAAGACTCACAGCTGTAATTGCTGTCAAAGGTGCTTCCAAGTATTAACTCAGGGAGGTGGACACTTATCCAACCAAAATAAGCTTGTTTTGTATTATGAATTAATTTTCTGAAATTTATAGAATTTTATTTATACATAGAAGTTGTGGGTAACGATGTGTAAATAACGGTGGGAAAAGTATGATTAATGCAATTTAATTCCAGGGTATAAGGCAACAAAAGGTGAAAATTTTGAAAGGGGGTGTAGACTTTCTATTGGCACTGCATAGATAGCCTGGCATGTATATATATATATATATACTGTTATGGACTTCGGTTTCGGCACTCCCCTTACCGAGGGGGGGGGGGGGTTTAATCCCCTCGTCTTTTAAGCTGGCCGTCCGAGTCCTGGAACTATCCCGCTTCTTCGTGGGGTGAGATTGGCCGAGGTGATTGGTCAAGGGAGTCCCGTACACCTCCGCCAATCTCTCCACGAAGCCGGTGGATAGCTCCGCCCGAACCCCGGATACGATGGTATTTGCCGAGCGGTGTAGCAATCTGGAATCCACGCCGTTTAGCAAAGACTAACCCGATCCTGACGTTGTCGAAATCGTGCCATAGGTGTTCAATGATGGAAAAGACAAGGACGATCGGACGAGGAAGAAGAAGCCAAAGTAAGGAAGAACAAATATTTATTATTACTATACAACCAAAGAAGAAAGAAAAGAAATGGAATAAAAGTAATTTGCAGGGAAAGATGGACACAGAGCAACTTATACTTATACAAACTTACTTAAAACCCCAGACAAGATAAACAAGACAAACTCACGTACACGAATGGATTGAATGGCAGGGATGGTATGGGAAGGGAGAGAAGAGTCCAGGCAGATGGTAGCGTCTAGGTCCGGCTTCAGCTCGCGGTCCACGCTCTGGGGTCGAGGCAAAAAACCCGGCAAACAGCCGGAAGCTTCAGCCGGCAGCTCCACGTATTCGGCTTCACCGGCAGCGTTCTCCGCCTCCTGCGTCTGTGAAACTCCGTCGACACCCACGGGACTCTTGTACGGTTTCTCTCCCTGCGGACTCTCACTCGTCTCAAGCACCTCCCTCCACAGAACTGAGGTGGGGGTTTCCCGCACTAGGTTTTATAGGCCCCACCTTAGAATCTTCTTGAACCTCCTCGATGTTTATTTCTCCGCCCTCTCAAGCCAAACCCACTCCTTCTCGGTTGGTTGATCGGGGCTGGCTCACTCCTCCTCCTGATGACAAGGTGGGGCCACGCCCTTCTTCCCCGAGTTAGAGCACATGGCATGGCGGCGAATGCAGTTGGTAATGGGGCAATGCAGTTGGAAATGGAGCAATTCAGTTGGAAATGGAGGCATGCAGTTGGAAATGGAGCAATTCAGTTGGAAATGGAGGCATGCAATTGGAAATGGAGCAATTCAGTTGGAAAGGGAGCAATGCGGTTGGCAATGGAGGTTTTGGACAATTGAAAGGGGATCTATCTTATTTGATTTGGTGCAACGCAATGAACTAGTGGAAAAACAGAGCCTTATACTGACATATAATAATGAGATAACTATTGAGGGAAGCCTATTATTTGCTATGTGATGCGATGGACTAACTAAGGTGCAAACAATTAACAGCCAATTAAGGGGAAATGTACACAGGGAGTTATTAGGGATTTTAATACTAAATTTGATAAAGTGAAGGTTCTAAAAAACCGCAACACAGCACCTCATTCCTCACGGCACGTCTCGGGCCGATAAAACTTTAACTTAATGTGACACGCAGGTGTAACACCCTCTACTATTAATCTGACCCTGAGTGCGACAATTTTAAAACACAAATAAATATGTCCCCCTGTTGCGTTGCACCCTACCTAACAGATTCACACCCACAGGATAACCAAATTGCGGAATGGTTTCCAAACTATACATGTACGGTGGGGAGCATTATTTACAAGACATTATTTGGTATTTTACAAAACTCAACCCAGGACCTGTGATTTTCTTTTTCAGGAGACACAAAAAGAAAATCCTGTGGGAGGGAGGAGACAGCATGCACTGCATCGACGCACCAGCACCAATAAAGAGCACCAAAACACCAAAGCACAGTCACGCACCATTCAGTGCGACATTACACAATAATAATAAAACACAACTGTTGGTGGTCTTCTTCTCGTTCTGCTCTGCTGGTCCGTCGTTCTTCCTGATGTTGTCTTTCTTCATGTTGTTCTTTGCTTGCGGCCTATTTGGTGGTATAAAAAAAACAAAAACACAGCACCACAACAAGGGCACCAAAGTGTCCACTTTTTAATTATGGCCAGCAGGGGCCGACAATGGGTGGTTCACCCGTGGGCTTGGTGCCACCTCACCGAGGTCCGCAAGCAAGATCTCCCTTGGGCCATCGTGGCCGGTCCCAGCAGAGGGGCTAGGCCCCAACACGTGGGGTCCATCAGTGGTGCTCGGCCACAGTACTGTGGTCCATATGGTGGTGCTCGGCCACAACAACGTGGTCCATAAGTGGTGCATCGATGCAAGCAGCTGGTTGCGGGGATCCGGGCACACAGACGCGGCCTCCCGCATGCTCCCCCTCATTGCCCAGAGAGCACGATCCATGGGTCGGGGAAGGAAGACAGAGATGGCCGCGTTAGCGAGGGCAAGGGCGCAAGGGTACACATCAATCAAGGCAATGCAGAACGAGGTGCGCACGGAGAGCGAAGTGAGAAAGCTCGTCCCTACCGTACGTCACCCCCCCCCCCCCCCCTGTCACCTACTCCACCCTTGCCCTTACCCATATTTACAACAATTTACAATTCGTCTCTAGCGTCACGTCTTCCCCATCTCTCCCCTAATTCAAATTCGTACCAATCCCTCTAACCAAATTTGCCGTCACCAATTCGTCATCAATCCCTCTTACCAAATTTGCCATAAATTCAAATTTCTCATCAATCCCTCTTAAGGAGGAAGAGATGGAACAACCAGTACAATGTCACACCCACATCATGATGCGTCTCACATTTCCAAAACATCTGCACAAAAATAAAACAACAAACCATGGCACGGTGTGGAGTTTTGTCACCTCAGGTGAGTGGATGTAGATGGTGCGAGGAGATTTCAATCCTAACTACTTCCTAAATGACATTAACACACTTTACACTACCCGGGGTCTTTCCCCGCCAATCCATTGGCCATCTTACACTCTATGCAGTTTTAAGAACCAAACTCCCATTGACCAAACTGTGGTGCCCATCAATTTGGGGTCTCACTCCCCCAAGTTTTCACTACTGTGCCTTCACACAATTTCGGAGCTGGGTCGTGTGGCTCTACCAGCAGGTCTACCTACCTGCACACCTCCGCCACTGAAGTCGCCACCCGAGCTTACCATGCTCCTTACCACTACCCTAAATCGGGGAAGGCCCCTCCTGGCTCTCTCACCCCTCTGATGCCCTCTCTGGCATTGGGCTACCCGGGTCCTTCTCCTGGATCCTCGGGCCCTGCTGAACACTACTCTGACTGGCTCCCAGAGCCTACCTGCGGCCTCACCTGGCCGACAAACTACCAGTGGCGGAGTGCCCGAATAACCATACGTACCAATTAAGCCCACACGCCCAGCCATTTCCACGTCACTAATGCACCCATCCAAACACCATTCTTCCACACACAGCACAGATGCCAATATCCAACCACAATTTACCTATACCCTCTACCTAACTCTTAAACTACCCTCCCCGGGTATTCGTGATGGGGTCCATCCTCCCCATACACTCCCTTCGCACCAACCACTCCACTCCACATTTTCCACCATACTCACTCTACACCATCCATTCCATACTCCATGTCATACTAGTTATGTCATTCAATCATTTTCCATACAACACACAACCATTCTCCATACACCTGTTCACTTGCACACCTGTGCAATCACACCTGGTGCCACCTGCACCCTCCTTCCTCCCAGGCTTCTTCATTCAATACAATGCACTCACCCACACTCACAATACTCTGCTCAATACTCTTCTACACACACACGGCACCATTCACGAGCATTGCCTCATTTGCTCAATATGCTCACCAGCAAAAACTTGCATACCAATTCCTTATCCAATAAACCACAAACACACTGCATCATCTAAGCTGACTACTCCCTTCTGAAACTCGCGCTTCCCAGTCGCCCCTTATACTATTGCGCTCCATCGTCGTTATAATCCATCTAATCTATTATACGTCCCCTACTACAGGTATCATGTCGCTACTTAACTCTCCTGTCACCTTCGGTCATTTCTCTAGATTCCTATACATTATCCAAACCCTCCCTCGGCGAGCTTACAGTGCCAAACCCCATAACTAGTGCTCATGTGCCCCGGGATGCGAGGGATGGTGGATTTGCCATCCCTCCACCTCCGGCATCTTCCATTATCAATTTTGCCCATCAAATTCCGATTCTTGCCAATCCAAAATTTGCCAATCACCTGCCAATCATATTTTCCAATCATCTTACCCATCAAATTTTTCCAATCACCAATTCCCTATCCCTACCAAATGTCCATTAACTGGAGCCTCGGTGCGTCTTTACATTCGCAAAGCTCGGTTTCGCCAAGCCGAGCAATGAACGTGGGTGGTTCGTTTACCTGCAGGTGGGGTCCGTCCGGCATTCACGATTCTGGGGAGGAGGCATGCTCGGGCCGAGTTTCCACAGCCCATCGCGGCGCGGAGCCTTGCGGTTTCCGGCCCGATAGCTCAATCTCGCCCGGCCGGAACGCCGCAACCACAAGGGGGCACCGCTCCGGTCCCTCCTACCTGCCGTTGAACCGGACCGGTCACCTTGCCCGGCGAAGCCCGGACTCGACCGTGCGGGGCTGGGCCAGGCCTGGATCGTGCACGACGCTTCGAAGAGAAGCGACGCAGCACCGATCCGTGCCAAGCCTCGCATCCAACAAAGCACACCGCGCACCGAGTGCTCGCGTCGGCTATCCGTCGCTCTAAAAGCTGCCCCGGTCAACGTCGATGCATCCCGGACATGCTCACACCACTCGTTCCGTTTGTTGATCATACATCCTATGCACTTCGTCAATTCCACCACCGTACTCCCTGTTACACACCACACCTCTCGCGCACCTTCTCCCGGTACGTACTCCGTACCACTCATGGGGGTGCACTCTTGCATCCACCCACTCACGCGCTTCAATGGGCTCTCCCGCACCCGCGCCACAACCAACTCAGGTGTGCGTTCTCGCACACGCTCGACCATTCCAGGTGTGCATTCTCGCACCCGCTCCACCACCAACTCCCTCTCCGGGTCACTCTCACCCTCGCACGTACACTCTGTATCACTCTCACTCTCTGTGTCACACTCCGTACACTCCGACGTGCATTCCAGCTCACACTCGGTTTTACTCCCACACTTTATAACACACTCACTCGCCGATGCACACTTTTTCCTCACACGAGTGCCAGTTTTTCGTACACCACGCACCACGGACCTCTCACAAACGCCCGGGTGCCATATCGACCCCAATCGCGCGACAATTCTTTTCGCGCCAAACACTTTGCTGAAAAACCTCTTAGCACCATACACAGCCCTTCTCACCTGGGGGATTCTTCTTCCTCCTCGCTCCGACACCTGCAAATCTTTATAAGGATTAGCGAGTACGGCATCAGGATGTGAACTTAGACTTTGTACAGTATCCATCACTTCCTTCAATTTCCGGGCTACCTCCGTCGTCTTTTCAATTTCAACTATACCCATTATTTCTTTGTTCACCTCGACGACCGCTGGCTTTATTAAAATTCCCTCTTCTACCTAAGCGGTCGCCGGCTTCTCCAAACCCCGGGTCGCGATCTCTATACCCGTCTTTTTACCCGCGCTTTGCTCCGCCTCGCTCAACCCACGCTTCTCAATCCGCGTTACCTCGTCGTGCACCCCCGCAACCCCTTCGCTCAACCTGCGGTTAACCTCCCTCTCAGCCTCCCTTACCTCATACGTGGCCTTGTCCCTCGCCAACCCCTCATTTACTTCCCCGGTTTTGGTTACCCAAATCATTTCTTAATCCACCAATTTGGCCGCCCATTTGCTCCCCAAATTTACTTATTTGCTCACTCATTGCATCCAGTTTTTGATCCCTCCATACCATCCATGCCAAAATTTCAGCCATACATGATTGCAATTCCCCTGGTATCGTGGGCTCGGGCATCGCGACCATGTGCGAGGCGCCATTTGGTGCTGCTGCAACCTCGTGCGCGAGGCCGCCATCTTGTGCGCCTGAAACCTCCACTACCGCATGCGTATTGCGCTCCTCCTCTCTCTCTCCCATCTCCTCCCTGGGGTCCTGGGTCGACTCTACCCCTTCTTCTAACTCCCCTACCGGCATCCGGTCACCTTGATCATCCATGGCATGATTTTAAAATTTAGAATATTAAATAAAATTTTGGCCACTCGTAATTTTGAGTGCGTTAAGCGCACTTCGGGTCCGAATCCCACTCCTGACACAAATTGTTACGGACCTCGGTTTCGGCACTCCCCTTACCGAGGGGAGGGGGGGGGGGTTTAATCCCCTCATCTTTAAGCTGGCCATCTGAGTCCTGGAACTATCCCACTTCTTCGTGGGGTGAGATTGGCCGAGGTGATTGGTCAAGGGAGTCCCGTACACCTCCGCCAATCTCTCCACGAAGCCGGTGGATAGCTCCGCCCGAACCCCGGATAAGATGGTATTTGCCGAGCGGTGTAGCAATCCGGAATCCGCGCCGTTTAGCAAAGACTAACCCGATCCTGACGTTGGCCAAATCGTGCCACAGGTGTTCAATTATGGAAAAGACAAGGACGATCGGACGAGGAAGAACAAGCCAAAGTAAGGAAGAACAAATATTTATTATTACTATACAACCAAAGAAGAAAGAAAAGAAATGGAATAAAAGTAATTTGCTGGGAAAGATGGACACAGAGCAACTTATACTTATACAAACTTACTTAAAAGCCCAGACAAGACAAACAAGACAAACTCACGTACATGAATGGATGGAATGGCAGGGATGGTATGGGAAGGGAGAGAAGAGTCCAGGCAGATGGTAGCATCTAGGTCCGGCTTCAGCTCGCGGTCCACGCTCTGGGGTCGAGGCGAAAAACCCGGCAAACAGCCGGAAGCTTCAGCCGGCAGCTCCACGTATTCGGCTTCACCGGCAGCGTTCTCTGCCTCTAGTCAGGGAATATTGCAAAAATCTGGGAACAAATTCCTTACCAAGAAATTTCTTCACCAATGTGTTTGTAAGGGTGTCCACTAACACATTTCAAAAAGTTTAAATTCAAGTCCCCTAGGGGAACCCGTGACAGGGGTCAACAGGGGTCAATTACCTTTTTTAAGATCAAAATTTTCTTATATTTACATTCTGGGTCACAGTATCTGACAGGAAGCATCAAAATTATTCAAAGTAGGCTCATTTTAAAGCTAAGAACATATCTGACATGGTGATACCTAAAACAAATCAATATGTTAAAAGGTTTATACAATATTGAGAAAAAAAAAATTGTCATTTTTTGGGTAAAAATTAACTTTTCTGGTCTACAATTCGTCTTCTAGGTAGATACCCCTTCGTTTCATTTTTCTGAAAGTTTCCAGCAAACTGCCCAAGATATGCAGCCTTAATGTATTATAAGTAAAACATTCTGGTATTTATAAAATTGAAACTATGAAAGGTCACTGACCTTTATTGTTTTCCCTTATTGTAACATAAATTGTAATAACCGAAATGAGGACCTTCATGAAGATGGTAGCTGATGGGAAGATGGGCGCCAGACACACAGCGCCAATAGTTGCAGTGTTTGACAGAGGTTTGAAGAAACTTTCAAAAGACTCACCGAGGGAGGAAGAACGCCTGCACTCTGGGTGCAGTATTACTACATGGTCGATGTCATCAAGATCTTCATTAAAACTGAACGACTTGCAGACCACGACGGGCACCTTGCAGACCACCATCTGCATTGTTACCAGGATGCTGGACACCTTTTCAGCTGCGGGGCATCATCAATACGCCAAGGGCGCACGGCTGTATTGTCAGCTGATGAAGCAACTCGAAACTTCGCCTAGATACAAGGAGACCTTCGAAAGTTTCACTGCTCACGGGAATCACGTTGTCCGTTACTCTTGCCATGATTGGTCTGGCACCTGGTGTGACATCTGTTTCGAGCAGAAACTGATGAAGGGGGCCAAGTCAGAAGGTGGTTTGAGCAGAGGGAGGATGAGGAATAGTGATTCTGGCCACAAGTGCTGGGTACAAACCCTCAACCACTTCTCCGATGTCAACCAGCGCATGGAGGAAGGTGCCAAGAAACATGGTCCACTCCACAAAGACCTTGCCAAAACTCGGATGAAGCGAGACGCTGAAGCGATTGGACTTGCCCTGAAGTGGTTGGAGGAGAACAATCCCTTCGACCACAATCGAGACAAGCATTTGCTTGTATCCTTCTCAACAGGATTCACGAGCACTGCAGATGACACAGTCAATGCTGAGAGAGCGGCTGAAGTAGGGAGGGAGATGCAGATAAAGCTGGACGGAAAGTCAGTGACATCGACCATGCAGGTGAAGTTCAAGGTACAGGCCCTGTCATCGCTCAGAAAGATTCCCAAGGTCAATGAGAAGAAGATTCACCTAAACTCACTCAAGTTGTTCAGCCGACTGATAATTTTCGCCCAACGGCATATGACAGTCGAGACAAGCTTAAAGTATGAGCTGACTCCCTTCCCCTTGTCCTTGTTCAGCAACAAAGATCAGAAAATGAACAAGGCGAACAAGGCAGGCTTTTCCAAGACTAGCCTGAAGGAGTTGACCTATCCGCTTGACATCACTGACCAAGCCTGCTCCAGTCTGGTGGTTGATGGCGGATGGCTTCTCTACATGGTGAAGTGGGAACAAGGTCAGACTTGGCAGGAGATTGCCGACAGTTACCTGAGCTACATACGTGCAGTGTCTCGGCCGTCGGTCTCAGAAGATCACTGTTGTCTTCGATGGCTATAACAGCTCGCCAAAAGATCACGACCACATCCGGCGTACCAAGAACTCCTGCTGTGATCTACAGATTCGACCAGATATGATACATTTGACACCAAAGGCAAAGTTCATGGACAACACTCATAACAAGAGTGAGCTCATCCATCTCCTCTCTTCAACATTCCGGAAATGTCAGATCACCGTGGAGCAGTGTGACAATGATGCTGACACTTCGATTGTGAGAGCGGCACTGGCTGCTGCTACAGATGACTCTGTTAAGGTCAGTAAAATTTTGTGTAGGTATTTTACTTACATCAACTACGATTACTTTTGATTTGTTTCTGTGTTGATAAAACAAAACAAAAAAACCTTGACATTGGCACATATAAATCTAATTAACTGAGTTAAATAAAAAAAGAAGAGGCAATGTTTGTTTTTTATTTATTTGGCAAATGCAAATGTTGTGCTGCACTGGGCATCAGTAAACACATGATCGTCATTTTTGTAACGTCAATTGTATTTTGATGTGCCACATTGTTATGAAAGTGCATTTATCCTCAGAAAAGAAGAGTAGCATAGTTAAATAACTTTTCAATTGTTAAGTTCACCGTGTTTGCAAAATTCAAGATGCTTTGCTCATATCTTATTCTATTTTCAGGTGCGGGCGGAAGACGCGGACGTGCTGATAATGCTGGTACACCATAGCTCAAGCACCAACCATCCACTCTTCTTAACCACATCGAAGGGCTCTTACGATGTCAGGAGGATCCGAGCAGCTCTCTCTGAAAGACAGAGGCGGTACCTGCTCTTTACTCACGCCTTCATCGGTTGTGATACGGTTTCTGCAATCGGGGGCCACGGGAAAACGCCTCGATTTGACAGGTTTTGTGCAGGGGACATTGATGAACATATGGACATCTTCCTTGACATACGGGCTACTAAGGACGTGGTGATCGGGGCTGGTATTGCGATTTTCCAGCACATTTACCATGAGCCAGGTACTACTTTGGGTGCAATTCGATACAACATGTTCTCGCGGAAGGCGGCGGCCGGGCTGATCAAACCAGAGACTCTACCTCCAACAGAGGGTGCAGCTGCACAGCATTCTCTCCGTGCCTATCTCCAAACCCGGGCTTGGATGCTGCTGCAGAGCATGTCTTTGGACCCCAGTGACTATGGATGGACGGTAGGGGTTCGTGGTTATGAGCCAGTTCCAACAGTAGACCCCATGGCTCCTGAGGAGCTGCTCCGGTTCACGACCTGCAATTGTGCTGGAGATTGCAGCAACCGGCGGTGCAACTGCAAGAAGAATGGTGTCAAGTGTATCTCAGCATGCGGAAGTTGTACAGGCATTACATGTATGAACTGTATCCCTGATGATGTAGAGTCTGGAGAAGACTCAGACCTCGACTCCTGAGGTATTTGACATTGTGGAGCAGTATCGATTTAAACCCTTACACGAAAGCGGACGAACCGATGGTAAACCGATTCCGGATTCCCAGTAACGGTTATTACAATTTATGTTACAATAAGGGAAAACAATAAAGGTCAGTGACCTTTCATAGTTTCAATTTTATAAATACCAGAATGTTTTACTTATAATACATTAAGGCTGCATATCTTGGGCAGTTTGCTGGAAACTTTCAGAAAAATGAAACGAAGGGGTATCTACCTAGAAGACGAATTGTAGACCAGAAAAGTTAATTTTTACCCCAAAAATGCCAAAAAAAAAAATTTTTTTGCTCAATTTTGTGTAAACTTTTTAACATATTGATTTGTTTTAGGTATCACCATGTCAGATATGTTCTTAGCTTTAAAATGAGCCTACTTTGAATAATTTTGATGGTTCCTGTCGGATACTGTGACCCAGAATGTAAATATAAGAAAAATTTAATCTTAAAAAAGGTAATTGACCCCTGTTGACCCCTGTCACGGGTTCCCCTAGGGGACTTGAATTTAAACTTTTTGAAATGAGTTAGTGGACACCCTTACAAACACATTGGTGAAGACATTTCTTGGTAAGGAATTTGTTCCCAGATTTCCCAGATTTCTGATAATATTCCCTGACTACTCCTGCGTCTGTGAAACTCCGTCGACACCCACGGGACTCTTGTACGGTTTCTCTCCCTGCGGACTCTCACTCGTCTCAAGCACCTCCCTCCACAGAACTGAGGTGGGGGTTTCCCGCACTGGGTTTTATAGGCCCGACCTTAGAATCTTCTTGAACCTCCTCGATGTTTCTTTCTCTGCCCTCTCAAGCCAAACCCACTCCTTCTCAGTTGGTTGATCGGGGCTGGCTCACTCCTCCTCCTGATGACGAGGTGGGGCCACGCCCTTCTTCCCCGAGTTAGAGCATATGGCATGGCGGCGAATGCAGTTGGTAACGGGGCAATGCAGTTGGAAATGGAGCAATTCAGTTGAAAATGGAGGCATGCAGTTGGAAATGGAGCAATTCAGTTGGAAATGGAGGCATGCAATTGGAAATGGAGCAATTCAGGTGGAAAGGGAGCAATGCGGTTGGCAATGGAGATTTTGGGCAATTGAAAGGGGATCTATCTTATTTGATTTGGTGCAATGCAATGAACTAGTGGAAAAACAGAGCCTTACACTGACATATAATAATGAGATAACTATTGAGGGAAGCCTATTATTTGCTACGTGATGCGATGGACTAACTAAAGTGCAAACAATTAACAGCCAATTAAGGGGAAATGTACACGGGGAGTTATTAGGGATTTTAATACTAAATTTGATAAAGTGAAGGTTCTAAAAAACCGCAACAATATATATATATATATATATATTGTTACAGACGCGGCTTTAGATGTTATATTGACCGAGCGGTGGTGTATTTAACCGCGTCCGAACAGTTACTCCCCGATTAGAACCCGATTCCACCCGACGTTGACCAGATCGCCCCACAGATATTCAATCGGGAAACCTCTAAAGCGACCGAAAGAGAATGAAAAAGAAGAAGGAGAAGAATACGGAGGAAGAACAGATTTATTATACACACACAAGCAATGGATGGAAGAAGCAGTAACACAGCGAATCGTTAACTTACACTATTCATTTTTACTTAACCCCAAGACAACGAGCAGGACAGGACGTTCACACTTACACAGGGGATTTTGCAGGCAGGTAGGGCTTGAGGTGGATTGCTTGAGAGGGAGGCAAAGTCGGGAGGCAGCAGCTCGCAATTCCTTGCGGTTTTGGCGGGAAAACCCTCCGTCGCGTATCCGCTGCGGTAGACGCCACGCGCTGGTTCGGCACACCTGCTCCTCTTCTTGTGGTGGAGCCGTCTCCCTCCTTTCAGCGCATCTCTCCAAAGCTGGTTTCCTTGCCGAGTACCTCTCCTCCTTGGCTTGGAGCATTTCGCATCTCACCGCTCCTCTTGGTGCCGCCTCTTTGCTCCTCCCAGGTCATCTCCCAAGTCATCTCTAAAAGCAGTCCCTTACAGTCGCTTTTATCACCTCGGGCGAAATCAAGCCGCCGGCTCCGAGGGCACGCCTACCGGGTCGCTCACCGCGGTGCTGATTGGCTGTTAGGGCTGGTTCACTCCTTCCCTCTTATGACGAGGTGGAGACACGCCTTTCTTCTCCGACTCAAAGCACATGGGCAATGGCGGCCTGCGGGATTGAAAACAACTCCCCTTTTGAAAGGAACTTTGGAGAGCGGAGATGTTTGGGGAAATTGGAAGGGCCTACGCTTATTTTGTTTGATACAATGCAAAGTCAATCTAGTGGGAAACACATATTTAGCCTACATGGAATAAGGAAATACACTATTTAAAAGATATATCGTGACCTGCGTGTAAGTTTCATGGAATTAACTAGGAGGCCGGCTGCGACCATTATTTACCTTAACAGGGTGTTACCATACTTTTGTAACGTTCACATTGTAACGTTTTCACATTCGTTACACTTCCTCCAAAATTGTTACACTTCTCAAAAACCGTTACACTTCTCAAATTCGTTACACACTTCTCAAAATCGTTACACTGCACCCTCCTTTCTTCAGGCCCGTACTCGGGCCTACTAAACTTTAACTTAGTGTGACACGTAGGTGTAATTCCCTCTACAATTAACCTGACCCTGAGTGTGACAATTTTAAAACACAAATAAGTATGTCCCCCTATTGCATTGCACCCTGTCTGACAGACTCAAGCCCACAGCTAACCGAATTACGGAATTATTCTCAAACTATACATTTACGGTGGGGAGCATTATTTACAATGATGTTATTTCTTATTTACAACGCAACCCAGGACATGTGTTTTTTTTTTTCTTTTTAGGGAACAAGAGAAAAAAAAAGAAATTCCTGTTGGGAGGGAGGGGACAGCACGCATTGCATCGATGCACCAGTACCAATACCACCAAAGCACCCAAAAGCACCAAAAGCACCAAAAGCACCACAAAGCACCAAAAGCACCACCCGGTGCGCAGTCACCATGGTTCATAATAAACACAACAAAACAACTGGTGGTGGTCTTCTCTTTCTCTGCTGGGCCGATGTTCTTCCCGACGTCTTCTGGCTTCATGCGGCCTAGTTGGAAATAATAAAAAGCACAACTTGTGTTCGTTTTTATTTAGGGCCTCAGGGGCCAACTAAGGGTGGTCCACCTGTTTGGCATAGGTGCCACCTTACCGAGGTCCGCAAGCAAGATTCCCTGGCCACTATGGCCGGTCTCCAACAGAGGTGCCCTGCCCCAGAACCTGGGGTCCATCAAGTGGTACTTGGCCGCAGAACAGCGGTCCATAAAGTGGTACATCAACGCAATGCATGCTGGTTCTGGGAATCTCGGGCGCACAATGGCCCGCTCACGCACGCTCCCCTCGGCACCCAATGGCGCACAGGTCATGTGGGAGACAAAAGAAAGACAATTGAGCGAGGGGTAAGGTCACAAGGGTACACGTCAATAAGGCAATGCAAGGCGAAATGCGTACGGAGGGCGAAGTGAGAAAGCTCGTCCCTACCGTACGTCACCCCCCTGTCACCTACCCTACCCTTGCCCTTGCCCTTACCCCATATGTACAAAATCTACACATTACCAATTCGTCGCTACTGTCACGTCTTCCCCATATTTCCCCTATACCAAATTCGTCACCACAATCCCTCTACTTCAAAATTTGCCATCACCAATTCATCATCAATCCTCATTAGGAGGGAGAGATGGAATTACGCACAATGTCACACCCACGTCATGATGCGTCTCACAATCCAAACATTTGCATCATAAAAAATAATCAAAACATGGCATGGTGTGGGGTACCTGTCACCTCAGGTGAGTGGATGCAGATGGTGCGAGGAGATCCTTCATCCTAACTATCCTCTAAATGACTTTAACACACTTTACACTACCCGGGGTCTCTCCCTGCCAATCCATTGGCCAACTTACACTATGGGTTCTAAAAACCAATTCCCATTGACCAAGCTGTGGTGCCTCTCAATTTGGGGTCTCACTCCCCCGATTCATCTCCCGGTGCTCTCGCACAATTTCTGGGCTGCGACGTCTAGCTCTCCCAACAGGTCTACCCACCTGCACACCTCCACCACTGTAGTTGCCACCCGAGCTTACCCAGCTCCTCACCCTAACCTATCTAACTGGGGCAGGCCCCTCCTGGCTCTGTCACCCCACTTGGTGCCCTCTGGCACTGGGCTACCCGGGTCCGTCCTCCGGATCCTCGGGCCCCATCCACAACAACTACTACCGGCTCCCAGAGCCCACCTGCGGCCTCACCTGGCCGACATCCTTACAGTGGTGGAGTGCCCAACCAACTACACACACTAACAGGCTACATGCCCAGCCATTTCCACAACACTAATGCACCCATCCAAATACCATTCTGTCACCCGCACCACAGATGCCAATATCCAACCACAATTTACCTGTACCCTCTACCTAACACTTACACTACCCGCCCCGGGTATCCGTGATGGGGGTCCACTCTTCCCCCATTCACACCTTCGCACCATCCACTCCACTCCACAATTTCCACCATTCTCACTCCACGACCATCCATTCCAATACTCCAGATATTCCACACTACCATTTATTCCACACAGCCACATACACCTGTTGTTGCACACCTGTGCCCTCACACCTGGTGCCACCTGCACCCTCCTTTCTTCCTGGACCATTTGGTCAACACAACACGCAATCACCACTACTCCCTCATACACGGCTCCACACACCTGTTCAGTTGCACACCTGTGCAATCACACCTGTTCCATTCTCACCTGTTCAATCCTCACACACACGGCATCATCTCAGCTAACTACTCCCCTCTGAAACTTGCGCTTCCCAGTCGTCCCTTTAAACTATTGCGCTCCCACGTCATTATAATCCACACTAATCTACCTGCGTCCCCACTACAGGTATCAGTCACTAACTAAACTTAACGTTACCTAATGTCATCTTCGCTAGATCCCTACAATTATCCAAGCCCTCCCTGGCTCGGTTGTCATAGCCACCCCATAAACTATTGCGCATTTGCCCCACCTGTGAGGGATGGTGGATTTGCCATCCCACCACATCGGGGGTCTCTCACTATCAATTTGGCACACCTAAACCCAACCAATCAAAAATTCTGACAATCATCGTACCAAATTTCGCCTTTTTCTAATTTCGGGGCCGAAACACTATCATCACCCGTCTACTTATTACATCCTCTCGGTGCGCCAATTCCCTTCTAAAGCTCGGCTTCGTACAGCCGAGCAATGAACGCGGCTTCTTTTGTGCCGGCGGCTGGATGCGTCCCGCATTCGGGGCAGGGGCGGGGGCTTACCCGGGCCGAGATCCCACGCACCACCTCGGCGTGGAGCCATCCAATGTCCCGATCTCGACCTGCCGGCACGTCTCAACAAAACGTGGTCGCCATAACGACCCTTCCTATCCAGCTGCCCGCTCCGCCTAGTGGAGCCCGGACGCGGCCGTTCCAAGCGAGGCACAGCGTGGATCGCGTACGGCGGTTCTTTCGAAACCGCCGTGGTTCGGATCCCTGCTGGTCCTCGCGGCACGCGAAGCTGCCCGACGCGCACCGAGGGCCCGATTCGGCTATAAGTCGTTCTAACCTCTAACCCGGTTACCATCGACGCTTCACCTGGATTCTTACAAGCATACGCTACCCCTTTCTTGCTCATACATGCAGCTGTTCCCATTCTCCTCGTACCTTTCCTTACACACCTCGGTACACTCATTCCGCTCACCGACTTGGTCACACACCTGACCACCGAACACCTTGGCACACATTCGTCGCTCACACACCTCACCAACACACCTCTTCGCGCCCCTTTCTCGGTCACCTCCTTTGTGACAATCACAGGTGTGCTCTCACTCACACACCCAACCACGTGCCTCACGACCAATTCAAGTGTGCATTCCCACTCATGCTCTACCATTCCAGGTGTGCATCCTTCCATTCCAGGTGTACATCCTCGCTCACCTGCCACAACCAACTCACGCTCCGTGTCACTCTCACTACTCTCACCTCCACTCTCGGTCGCGCACTCCCCCTTACTCTCGACAGCGCACTCTTTCCTCATGCACCTGTCCGTTACACACCTTTCTCGCGCACACTCTTCCGCACATTGTCCCGTTACACCCTCTGTAACACTCACCACAGGCATGCATTCTCCCTTACTCTTGACAGCATGCGCTTTCCCCATGCACCCGTCCGTTACACACCTTTCTCGCGCATCCTCTCGCGCACACTTTTTCGTTACTTCCTCCGTAACACTCACCACACCGCGCTTCCCTGTGCTCCCTCGCACACGCGCTTCGACCAACTCACTCTTGACGGCACACTCACTCCTCGGCGTGCACTTTTTCCTCACACACCCCATGGTCGGACATTCTCGCACACCTCTTTTTTCGCACACCTGACCTGTCGCACACTTCACCAACGGCCTCTCATGAACACCCGGATCCAAACCAATCCCCAAGCCGACTGAAGCTTTCCTCACATCATATACATTGCCACTCACCTCCGTACATCGTCTCCGCACCTCCTTTGCCACCTGCAAACTTTTTATTTGGTCAGTGAGCACCTCATCATGATTTGAACACAGACCTTGTACATATTCCATGACTTCCTCCTGGATTTCTCTTTTAGTTTCTGTCCGTCTCTTCTTAATTTCACTCACCTCTTCTTCCACTTCCTCTAATTTTTGTTTAACCTCCTTCATCTCCCGGTGCGCCCCCTCTATCTCTTCCTCTAAGGCTACCATGACCGTCTCTATGTGCATCCTCACCTGCCGGTCCTTTGTCTCCATTATCTCTGTCACCTCGTCCACCCTCATTGTCAGTTCCTCACGTACCATCTGACATTCCTTTTGTGTTGCTATTAATTCGTTTTTAATGTCCTTTTGTGTCGCTTTTAAACCCCCGAGTACTGCAGTGTTCCTTTGAACCTGCTCCACTAACTTCGTTTGTCCCTCTGTCAGCTGTTCCACCTCCTCCGTCAGACCCTCTATTCCCCCTTGTAGCTTTGCCGTATTATTTCTCACCTCTTTCTCCATACGCTTCTCACCTCGCTTTACCTCCTCGCGTAGCCCCGAAACCTCCTCACTTACCCCTCGTCGTATTTCCTCCATCTCTTTTGTAGATGCCACCCTCATCTGTCCCAATTCATCCCTCTGAGCATCCAGTTTGGTTTCTACCCCGATTTTCACCTCCTCTATCTGCTCTCCCATTTGTTTGATTTCCCTGGCAGATTGTTCCCCTATTTCCCGCAATTTGTCCTCCATCCTATTTTCTAACCCCATTAACCCATTTTTCACCCCCTCTAACCCATTGTCTAACCCCTCAAATTTAGCTTCTAGCCGTTCCCCCATTTCTCCCATTTTGCCCCCCATTTCGCCCCCCAATCGCTCACTATCAGCCCTCGCTCCGTCCCTCATTACCCCCATTTGGTTTCCCATTACCCCCAATTGGCCCTCCAATCGCTCACTCTGAGCATCCATCCGGTTCCCCATTACCCCCATCATTCTGCTTTCCATTTCTTCGCTATTCTTGTCCATAAGGGCCTTCATTTGTATAAAAAAAAGGTTCAAATCTACCAGCGGCGCTACTACGGTCGCGGGCGTGGACGCCGTGGCCATGTGCGAGGCGCCATTTTGTGCGTCTGAAACCTCCGCAACCACATTGCTATTTTTCTCCTCCTCCCTTTCCTCCACATACATTTCCCCGAGGTCCTGGGTCGATTCCACCCTGTCTATCTCTCCCACCGACATCCGATCGCCTTGATTGTCCATGGCGCGATCTCAAAATTCGGGTTTTGCTTTATAAAACAAAATAAATTTCGGCAGCTTGTAATTTTGAGCGCGTTAAGCGCGCTTCGGGTCCGATCTCGGGTCCGATCTCCCTCCTCGACACCAATTGTTACTCTAATAGTACAATTGGTGTTCCAAAATTTGGGCCTAACAAATTT
Source organism: Myxine glutinosa (assembly GCF_964187855.1). Taxonomy (NCBI): domain Eukaryota; kingdom Metazoa; phylum Chordata; class Myxini; order Myxiniformes; family Myxinidae; genus Myxine; species Myxine glutinosa. The sequence goes on along the minus strand of NC_136261.1, from coordinate 114,330,989 downwards.
AGTCCCAGGTCCGAATCCAACTCCTCGACACCAATTGTTACAGACGCGGCTTTAGATGTTATATTGACCGAGCGGTGGTGTATTTAACCGCGTCCGAACAGTTACTCCCCGATTAGAACCCGATTCCACCCGACGTTGACCAGATCGCCCCACAGATATTCAATCGGGAAACCTCTAAAGCGACCGAAAGAGAATGAAAAAGAAGAAGGAGAAGAATACGGAGGAAGAACAGATTTATTATACACACACAAGCAATGGATGGAAGAAGCAGTAACACAGCGAATCGTTAACTTACACTATTCATTTTTACTTAACCCCAAGACAACGAGCAGGACAGGACGTTCACACTTACACAGGGGATATTGCAGGCAGGTAGGGCTTGAGGTGGATTGCTTGAGAGGGAGGCAAAGTCGGGAGGCAGCAGCTCGCAATTCCTCGCGGTTTTGGCGGGAAAACCCTCCGTCGCGTATCCGCTGCGGTAGACGCCACGCGCTGGTTCGGCACACCTGCTCCTCTTCTTGTGGTGGAGCCGTCTCCCTCCTTTCAGCGCATCTCTCCAAAGCTGGTTTCCTTGCCGAGTACCTCTCCTCCTTGGCTTGGAGCGTTTCGCATCTCACCGCTCCTCTTGGTGCCGCCTCTTTGCTCCTCCCAGGTCATCTCCCAAGTCATCTCCCAAGTCATCTCTAAAAGCAGTCCCTTACAGTCGCTTTTATCACCTCGGGCGAAATCAAGCCGCCGGCTCCGAGGGCACGCCTACCGGGTCGCTCACCGCGGTGCTGATTGGCTGTTAGGGCTGGTTCACTCCTTCCCTCTTATGACGAGGTGGAGACACGCCTTTCTTCTCCGACTCAAAGCACATGGGCAATGGCGGCCTGCGGGATTGAAAACAACTCCCCTTTTGAAAGGAACTTTGGAGAGCGGAGATGTTTGGGGAAATTGGAAGGGCCTACGCTTATTTTGTTTGATACAATGCAAAGTCAATCTAGTGGGAAACACATATTTAGCCTACATGGAATAAGGAAATACACTATTTAAAAGATATATCGTGACCTGCGTGTAAGTTTCATGGAATTAACTAGGAGGCCGGCTGCGACCATTATTTACCTTAACAGGGTGTTACCATACTTTTGTAACGTTCACATTGTAACGTTTTCACATTCGTTACACTTCCTCCAAAATTGTTACACTTCTCAAAAACCGTTACACTTCTCAAATTCGTTACACACTTCTCAAAATCGTTACACTATATATATATATATATATATATATATATATATATATATATATATATATATATATATATATATATATATATATATATATATTTATTTATACATATACATACATGAGAGCGAGAGAACCCTTTATAATTTCTCTTTAGAACCCAATATAATTAACCTTTAGAATCACCCTTTAGAACCCCTTAGAATTAACTTTTAGAATTACACTTTCGAATGCTTTAGAGCCCATTATAATTACCCTTTAAAACCGTTTAGCATTTCCCTTTAGAATCCTTTATATAATTATCCTTTAGAACCCTTCAGAATTACCGTTTAGAACCCTTCAGAATTGCCCTTTATAATTACCCTTTAGAACCCTTCAGCATTGCATTACCCTTTAGAACCCATTAGAATGACCCTTTATAATTAGCCCTTAGAATTATGATTTAGAACCCTTTGGAATTACACTTAAGAATTACCCTTTAAAACCTTATAGAATAACTCTTTAGAACCCTCTAGAATTACCCTTTAGAATTACACTTTAAATCCTTATAGAATAACTTTAGAACCCTCTGGAATTACACTTTAGAATTACCCTTTAAAACCTTATAGAATAACTCTTTAGAACCCTCTAGAATTACACTTTAGAATTACACTTTAAAACCTTATAGAATAACTTTAGAACCCTCTAGAATTACACTTTAGAATTACCCTTTAAAACCTTATAGAATAACTTTAGAACCCTCTAGAATTACACTTTAGAATTACCCTTTAAAACCTTATAGAATAACTCTTTAGAACCCTCTAGAATTACACTTTAGAATTACCCTTTAAAACCTTATAGAATAACTTTAGAACCCTCTAGAATTACACTTTAGAATTACCCTTTAAAACCTTATAGAATAACTTTAGAACCCTCTAGAATTACACTTTAGAATTACCCTTTAAAACCTTCTAGAATAACTTTAGAACCCTCTAGAATTACACTTTAGAATTACCCTTTAAAACCTTATAGAATAACTCTTTAGAACCCTCTAGAATTACACTTTAGAATTACGCTTTAAAACCTTTTAGAATAACTTTAGAACCCTCTAGAATTATACTTTAGAATTACCCTTTAAAACCTTATGGAATAACTTTAGAACCCTCTAGAATTACACTTTAGAATTACCCTTTAAAACCTTATGGAATAACTTTAGAACCCTCTAGAATTACACTTTAGAATTACCCTTTAAAACCTTATGGAATAACTTTAGAACCCTCTAGAATTACACTTTAGAATTACCCTTTAAAACCTTTTGGAATAACTTTAGAACCCTCTAGAATTACACTTTAGAATTACCCTTTAAAACTTTATAGAATAACTTTTTAGGACACTCTAGAATTACACTTTAGAATTACCCTTTAAAACCTTGTAGAATAACTCTTTAGAACCCTCTAGAATTACACGAGAGCCCTTTAGAATTAAATACGATGGGTTTGAGATGTTCTTCTTCTTCATTTTTTTCTTCGATGGATATAGCCAAATCTTGAAGCAACTTCATCGCTTCAAAATGAATTTTACGCATGTAATGTAGTTGTATTTTTAAACCAAGAGGAAAAAGCACATTTGCTTTTTTCCAGTTATTTTTATTTTCTTAATTATCTGACATTTTTGTGATCTACTCCTGATCCAAATTCAAAGTCATTGGCAGAACAGGGCTCTGGAACCTGGCGCAGCCTTTCCGGTGAGAGTAGCAGGGAGCGTGTGTTGAGTTAAGCTCAGTTCAGTGAATAATTACGGGGGAAAATGGAGCGAAGACGGGGTCAGGAGCTTGGGCGTGCGTGCTCGGACCCCTCAGACCCCCTCGGAAGGCGCAACTTAAGCCACATGGCCGAGTCTGAGCGAGGAGCGACCGCAGCTAGCACCGGGCACGGCTCCCCAAGCGCAATAAAGTAGCGCTGGCGCTGCGTGCTTCCTGCCGAGAGCCAGGCAAGCACTCCCAGATGGCAGCGGCAGCAGAAGACCTGCACGCCTGCCGGCTCGTCGAGCTAGGTACGGGGGACGTGCGTGGTTACTGCGCGTGTGTTTGCACGAACACAGAGAGCCGGTGGAGTTAATGGAGAAGTACAGGCAGCCCGGTTGTGATCTCGGTGGAGGAGAGGTTCCAAACGATTGGTAGATTTGTGGCCGCCGGAGCAAAACACGAGGACCCTGGGTGCAGCCAATCCTTTGATTGATGAAGAGACCGTTTGCACTGATTAGCATCATCATTAAGAGTTGGCCGTGCCAGAGGGTCGAGGCACGTGCACGTCCGCAGCCCCCTTCGCCTCCCGCACTCTCTCGGTGCCTGCCCAGTCTCACGGATCTGGCTTTATGGAGTTTGAGTCTTTCTCACGCTTGAGTGCCAGCAAGTCATACGGAAAAATGAAGTATGTGTAAAAAAAATACCTGCGAAACGAATATATTCTTGATCATCCTTGAGTTTAAAACGCGTGCGTTCTCCCTCCTTCATTGCAGTTTTGACTTGCAATTACGTTCAAGCTCAAACATATCGGTTCAACATAAATATGGCAGATTGATCTGTGTGAGTTGGACAGACGTAATCCTGTATCACGGAGTATATGCCATCATTCAAGATCCTGCCTCCCCATCTGCTTGCACTCGTTCATGGACGGTAAAAATCCCGTGCCTGCTTTTCAAAAGAGGTGGACCTTTTGGCTCATAGCCTCACCAAATTCCAAATGTGTTGGGTGTCTTTGTGCTCTACATTCTTGGAGGAAGGCACTGCATCTGAGTCTAGCTGCACCCCATAATATGAAAAACCAGCACAACTGGAAAAGGTTAAAATGAAATCACCAAATCTGTTTGTTTTTGTTTTTTAACCGCCAACTAACTACCAAACATTCAACATTAATATCTGTGTTGCACGTGTAAGACAGAAGAAAGATGAAGTGCGGGGCATCGCATGCCCACAATGATGATGAGGGTTCATAGGATGAATGCTGGACGAGGTCATCACTGATGCAAGATGTGCCATATCAGGTTTCTAGACTAGCACTTGAAATGTCTCTCTTTTTCTAAGATCATGTGGAATCTTCGATAGTCCAGTGGTTCTTAACCTTTTTTTGGTGTTGCCTTAGCGGTTAGGGTGCTGGCTTGGGATCCTAGGATCCTGAGTTCGAATCCCGGTCGATCGCTGAATTACCGACAGAGGGGTTGACTCAGCCTGTCATACTTCCGATGTCGGCAAATTGAGTACCAGCTTGCTGGTAATTGGGGCCGATTAATTTTGGCATAGACCCAACACAGCACATCACCCAAAGAACACCATCCCTACTGTGAAGCATGGTGGTGGCAGCATCATTTTATGGGGATGTTTTTCATCAGTATGGACTGGGGCACTTGTCAGGATAGAATGGAAAATGGATGGAGAAAATACAGAAAGCCATCATCATCAAAATACAGAAATACAGAAATGCATCTCCGGCGCAAATGCGCTACCAGCGAAATGTTGCAACCAGCAGCCACAGGCTGCATGCGAAACAACAAGAGCAAGAACAACATCTTATTGATTTAATCCATTGTTCTTCCTATCCACTTACACAGATCGACACTAGCCTTCACCAGCAAGAATAGTTCTTCATTCAAAAAACCAGGTTATGGTTGTGAGGATTCAGATTAAAAAGGTAGAGCATTATTATTATAACATGTCGTTAAGGTTGGCTCAATCCAAGGGTCTACTACAATATGTAGGCAATTGGCTTCCTGGATGAGCAGCTATTCAAGATGGCGGTGCTTTTTTGAAGCCAGATGAACATCCTTTGAAAGGATAGCATACTTTTTTGGAAAAAACTTTTTGAAGCACCAGGACGCTGAGTTTACAGTTGGTTCCTACTTCACCATGAATCAAACTTAGACAATACAACACTTAAGCAAATGAGTTATTTCTGAGATATTCTCAGTCCCAATATTAACATGATAGTGGCAATTTCCGATGTATGAAAATCTATCCTTATTCCATTGTGGGATCATCATTCTTCTCCTGGCTTTCAGGAATTTTAGCTCTGCAGAACTG